>NC_044050.1:16207426-16287426 GCF_902167405.1 Gadus morhua
GAGGCCCCACATCAAGAAGCCCCTCAACGCCTTCATGCTCTACATGAAGGAGATGCGTGCCAACGTGGTGGCCGAGTGCACTCTCAAGGAGAGTGCCGCCATCAACCAGATCCTGGGCAGGAGGGTAGGTTCAACCGACACCACCGCCACCGCTGCCGCCACTACCACCTTCGCCGCTGCCGTCATCGCCCCCCCTCACGTCCCCCTCGACCGGGGAGTGGTTGGGAATCGCTTTACAGGCGCGCTCGGGTTGTTTCGTTACTCTTTAGGACGGAAACACGAAAAGGGAGAGGTGGTTTCTTTACCAAACTCTCCCCATCCCCGTTCCCCTCCCGTTTGTGTGGTAATGGCATGGGGACATTCATGTTTTTTTGTGGTCTGCGAAGGCGAGCCCCCCCCCTTACCCAATTAGTTATTTAAAAACAAAACCGAAATCCCCCTTTTTCATTCACATCTAAATAAAAAAAAGGAACCATCTGTAATTAGTCATAATGATCACACAAGCTCTGTCCCTCCCCCTGTACCCCCCCCCCCCCCCCCCCCCCCCCCATCCCAATCCCCCCTCTCTCCGCCCAGCGCGGCGATACGAAGTGTGCGTAACAATCTGGCATTAGATCAAATTGCTTCTAATAAAATATGCCCGGGTGATGGCACGGTTGGAAAACGACAAAATTCTTTCCTTTTGAGGATTGCGGGAAGTGAGTGGAACCACAGAGCCATGTTAGAAAGCCCTAACGAATAGGCCTAGCGGTGGAGGCAGCCAGCCACAGCAAAGCAGGGTCTGTGGGCGCGCTGCGCAGGGTAATTGCTCACTGCCGTAGCAGGGATAAAGAGCGCTGCTAAATTGGAACCAGTGTTTTGATATGAAATCACCCCCTCGCTTTTTTTGGGGTTTCTCGTTTTTTTCCTTATTTCGATCGCACACTATTCGTTGTTTGCTGGTGTTCTCTCGCTCTCTTCCCTTGTGTTCCCTTTTGGTCTTTCTTTCACGACTTTTTATTTCACTACCATGTTTAAACGGTTTGAAAGTGGAAATACGTCTTTTGTTGAGGCAACTTTAATTTAAATGAAGGAGGAGGGTGGATGGATAGTCTGGTGGTTAGGGTGGCGTCCAGCCCAAAGGTGCAGGGTTTGAACCACAACGCCCAGTGACAGTGGCAAGGCTACCTGTAGTCCTCCTGCAGCAAGGTGTTCTTGCTACAGGAACGTCTGCAGCAAGCGCTGAAAGAAGACTCGAAAGTGAACAGCAGTCTCTCTGGAGGAAGCATGGCATGTGAATTGACGTTTTGACACCGTCCCTCTCTCCCCTCTCCCTCTCCCCTCTCCCCTCTCCCCCTTCTGGTCCTAATCTCCCATTGTACTGACCAGTGGCATGCGTTATCTCGGGAGGAGCAAGCTAAGTATTACGAGCTGGCCCGGAAGGAACGGCAGCTCCACATGCAGCTCTACCCCGGATGGTCTGCCAGAGACAATTATGTAAGTATCAATAGAACAGACTGCCAGCGGGAGAGGTGTGTGTGTACCTGAATGTGTATGTGTGTGTGTGTGTGTGTTTGTGTGTGTGTGTGTGTGTGTGTGTGTGTGTGTGTGTGTGTGTGTGTATGTGTGTGTTTGCGTGTGCATGTTTTCCTAGGCTTTCACTCTAAGTCCTCACACTTTTGTCTCTTAGTGTCAGTGTAGTGTGTCTCGTGCCTGAAACTGCACACGACTGTGACGCACCATGGGTGGACTTGAATCGGCCCCATGCTCATGCATGTCCGTTTTTAGCACTTTTGTCTCGCTCCCTCGTCGGTGATTCACAGCGGTGTGATTCATCGCTACGTATCTTTGTGTGTGTGTATTGCAGTATCATGCACATTATCATTATGACAGCGAGAGGAGAGAGAGGCTGCAAATGGCCAGGCTCCCCTTTGATGTTCCCCACCAGCGTGGTCCTTTAGATATGCAAAATGCCAACCAACTGTTACATTGGCCCCGGGTGTTTTTAGGGTAAATTACGACATCAGTAGCATAACATACAGCCACCTACAACAATATCCACCTCTCACACTGCCAAAGCCCCTTTGATATGACAAAAATGGAAGATAAGATTTTGGTTTTGATTTTCATAACAAATATTCCATGTGTAGCTTAGTTTAGCCACGAATAGGAAATTGCAAGAGTCTGGTATGTGTGTGTGTGTGCGTTTGTGTGTGTCTGTGTTTGTGTGTGCGTGTGTGTGTGTGTGTGTGTGTGAAAGACATTGTGAGAGTGCCTGCCGTTTAATTAAAAGTGTGGCTCCAGCACTCACACACACTCCACCACCAAAAGTGCTTTGCCGTGTTTATCTGCCTCCCCCCGGACACCAGCAGCATCTCCTCTCCTTGTGGTCCCCCATCGCTCCGGGGCCAATACACCTCACCCAGCAGGGGGCCCGCACACTGCAACACCGCTAGCCATACCGCTAGCCGCACCACAAGCATCACCACTAGCAACACCTCTAGGAAACACCCTTTAGCAGCACACCACTTAGCAGCAACCATGCTAACCCTAGCCAGGGTAGCATGCTAACCTAAACTAAATATTTAGTCGTATCTCATATCCTAATAAATTTAGTTTTATTAGTGAAAGGTTTCCTTAATATGGAGCGCAAGATAAATGTTAAAGCCGCTCCAGCCCGAGGACATACCTTCTTGGCGCATGTTTAAAGAGTAAATGAATCATAAGCACAAGCGTTGGGTGCCAGAGCCTTCTAATTGGCTGAAATTGGTACTGCGTGACGTAATAATGATGAAAATAACAACTAGTGACTTCCTTTGACATCACTCTGGACCAATCAGAAATGTTAATTGAGTTGAAGATTTTCTTTAAATTAAACAAAGAAGTAAAACAAAACAATTATTGCAATGTAAATCTAAAAAACCTATCCGAGCAGTTGGTCAGCGACTAATGGAGAGATTTATATGTTCCTCTTCTCCTATATCCTTCAGACATTATATTCGTCTTAGAATAGGTACAAACTCACCCAGAGGGTGAATAGCATTCATAACACCACTGCTCTGTATTCCTCATCACATCCCGGCTTCCTCTCTATCCTCTCTGCCTCTCCCTCCCTTTGCCTTTCCCTCTCTTTCCCATTCCCTCTGTCTGCCACAGCAGTGGAAGGCAGATTAGCTCATGAATAAGTGGATTAGCAGACTTTGTAGCAGGGAAGCAAAGTGGTGCTCATATTTGACTAGGACGACTTGACACTGCTATCTATACCTATAGTCACCCCCTCCCATATCCCCTCCTCTGCCCCCCTCTGGGGATTTGGCATAAGCCGTAAATCCATACTGACTCTCACCAGAAATAGTGATGCTCTTCACACTCATCAAGCACGATTGCTCTCAATACCTTGGGGCAATTTTAATTGCACTTCATATTAATGGTTTGCCGTAAGCGGGACTTCAAAGCCTTTTTGCGGGATATATGGAGGATAGGCTTGTACAGGCCAGGTTAGGGACAACACAATATATAGTGTTGGTAGAGTACACACAAAATACAACTTGTTTTGTTATTGATCAAGTCCAACCACCAACTGCCACCCTCTTCTATTGTCATACCCCCCATAACCCCCCCCCCCCCCCCCCATAAAAGCAAGTAATTATTTCATTGAGGTTTGCAAGCTGAGGATAACCACAGAAAAAGCTAAAAAAATCCTCAATGTAAATAATATCATAATAGCAATAGGTTCTTACACCCAGTATGTAACTAAACTCACTAGCTAACGACTCTCACTAGCCATCTAACTCACTAGCGAGTTAACTACAACCACTAGCTAACGACTCTCACTAGCCATCTAACTCACTAGCGAGTTAACTACAACCACTAGCTAACGACACCCACTAGCCATCTAACTCACTAGCGAGCTAACTACAACCACTAGCTAACGACACCCACTAGCTAACTAGGCGGCCCCCGCTCTCTATCTGGGTGTGGCGGTGTCCAAGGAGCTGGGGACCGGGAGATGCTAGCTTGTGGCCAGCGGGGGATGAGTGAACATGGCAACCAGCAGCAGGACATGAGCGTGGTGGAGTGGGGGTGAGTGCTGGAGCCACACTTTAAGCGTTCACCTGGATATTTTCTAGGGAAAGAAGAAGAAGCGGAAGAGGGAGAAGATCCAGGAACCAGCTGCAGGTAAAAACCAAAACACTTTTATTTGTTTTTTTGAGGATTGTTACATTTTTATTCATAAAGCATTGTGTCCATCCCATGTCGAGTCTGTTAGTGATTGCTGACACATCCGAAACGGCAAGCTTTCGTCTTCTGTGCCTTGCTTTTTCTTTTTTTCCTTCTTTACGACACGTTGGCCAATGAGCTCCTTTCTTCTAGAAGACAAACCCTAACCTTTTGCAAAGTTAGCCTAATCGCAAGCAGGTGTACGTCCACCAATTAAGACCACATCAAAGTGACTTGCTATAGTCTTCATTCAGCCCTGGCTGGGCCTTTGTTGGTCCTCTTATGACTTAATCCCCTCCATCATTGCACCTCACGGATACACATCCCCCTCAACCCACCCATCCACCGCCCTTGCTCCTCACCCCTTCTCACCCCTTCTCACCCTCTCCTCACACATTACCCCTACTTTGGGATTAGTCTGTCCATTATTGACGTCTCGTCTGGGGCTTTGCGCTTTCCTCTGGCCCACTCTGCGGTCTCTCTGTTGACAGTACGCTAACCATGCGATAGGCTAGCTAACTAACGTCCAGCTTTACCCATTTAACACATTTCTATTATTATAATGATAATGTCAGACTCTAAATTATAAAGAACGCCATGTAGACCTCACTGTCGGTCCACCGGTGGCCCTGGTGGACCTGGTCGCACTCCAATCTTTTAAAAACAGCGTATTTTCTGCAGGTACAGGCCAGAGAATGAAAACGGCGTACATCTGAAACCCCAATGGTAAGACTCTCCTGTACTCTCCCTCCCCCTCCCCTCTCCCTCCCCCCCTCCTCCTGTTTGGTCTTCATGTCAAGTCTCCTGTCTATAAACCAGTGCTTAGCGCTGGCCTGAGCGTGTGTACCTACAGACTAATCCTGAAGGGTCGATCCCCCACCACCCACCCCACCTCCATCACCATTGTGTCAGCCATGTCGCGGCCTCGAGAGGCCCTGGAGCTTTGTGTGAGGCGCTTGCCTCAATGGCCCCCACACAATGGGCCTGTGTGTGTGTGTGTGTGTGTGTGTGTGTGTGTGTGTGTGTGTGTGTGTGTGTGTGTGTGTGTGTGTGTGTGTGTGTGTGTGTGTGTGTGTGTGTGTGTGTGTGTGCGCGCGTGTGCGTGTGTGTGTGTGTGTGTGTGTGTTGTGAGTGTACATAGGTGGATGCTGGTATTCATTGGGACAGTTTGATCCGCCGCTTTGAGTGTCTTGAGGGTTTTTTCCTGATGTCCGGGAGTCGGGAGAGAAGGGTGAAATACTTGATGGTTTGTGTTTCCGGAATTTGCTGGTAACTAAGCAAGGTGTAAGGCTTTAATGACCTTGCTTGCACATTCCTGTTTCTTTACAAACAGTTACTCATGGTGATTAATTCACGTGAGTCATATATCGAGTTTCAGCCTGCAGGTTCTTCACCATCGGCCCTGGAATAGGTCCTGAACTGTGTTTTAATTTAGAAAGCTAATGAGTAAAATAACCATGTATAACGAAGGCATGTTATCTCTCCACCTTCCCACATCCATTATGGCTGATGCTGCTTACTATAGCAGCCTATGACAGCTGCCTGTGCAGATATCCAATAGGAAGTCTAATAGGGTGGCATTTGGCATTTTCTTTCTTGCATTCATAGTTCTTACCTCTTTGTATGTGATTCACTCTCACTGGGTCTTACCTCTCTTTTTAATTATTCCTCTGTGTGACTCTCTGTCTCTCTCTGCTCTGTTTCTTTCTATGTGACTCTCTCACTGGATCTTAACAGTTTCTAGGTGACTCTCTTTACGGGGCCAGACTCAGCATCCTGTTGTTCCTTCTCTCTCTCTCTCTCTCTCTCTCTCTCTCTCTCTCTCTCTCTCCCTCTCCCTCTCTCTCTCTCTCTCTCTCTCTCTCTCTCTCTCTCTCTCTCTCTCTCTCTCTCTCTCTCTCTCTCTCTCTCTCCCCCTCTCTCTCTCTCTCTCTCTCTCTCTCCCTCTCTCTCTCTCTCTCTCTCTCTCTCTCCCTCTCTCTCTCTCTCTCTCTCTCTCTCTCTCCCTCTCTCTCTCTCTCTCTCTCTCTCTCTCTCTCTCTCTCTCTCTCTCTCTCTGTCTCTTTCTATGTGACTCTCTCACTGGGCAGATGTGGCAAATCTGGTCTCATGACGACATCACCTCGGCGCAGACAAAGGGCCTTTCCACTAGATCGATTCCTGACCCGGCCGCTCTCCCTCATCCCAAAGTCGGACAGATTTTCTCTCTCTATTCGCCACAGATCTCAAAGCGTGGAGAGAGAGAGTTAAAAAAGCACATTATCTCTGATCCAATAATTAGCGGTGCCTAGCCGCGACGGGATGGACACCCGCTCTGATTCCCAGTGACAGCCTCATGCTAATATGCATAATACGGAGCATACGGAAACTACACCCCCCAGCCGGCAATTTATGCAGATCCCAGGCAGAGCCGCGCCAGGGTGAGCTCGGTGTCGACGCCAGGAACCTCTTCAGATTAAACTTGTTTGTCTATTCGTTTCCATCTGCCCCACTCTTCTCACGCTAACCTTTTACGCCTCACCGTCGCGGCCGCGGGATATTTCCGTGTGTCACGTCGACGTAGGTGTCAATTTCAACCTCACTTTTCTTTTAATAACTGTCAAAACAGTTACATGTTAGCTCTTTTCATCGCATTATTTTTTAGGTTTCTTATAGCGTTTTTTCTTCTTCAAAAAGCGCCTTGCCTTCGTCATTGCTACAATTCAGACGAACATATCAAAAATGGAAGTTTCAGATAAATCGGTTAGGACCTCAGACGTTGATGTCGGCGGCGTCCTGAGCCTCGTCCTTGGGTCTGCGTGTGTGTGCGACCGCGTACCGTTGTGTGAGCTGAGGCAGGAGGAGGGGGGTCTCGATGTTCTGTTATCGTTAGCATGTCAAACACTGGGCCTGCCACACAGCTGGCTCCCACCACAGACCAGCACCGCAGCCCAGCAGAGGAGAGGACAAGTCATTACTTTGACATTGTGAAATAAGCGTTTCCAGCCCTGCCTCCCCATCGCTTCTCTTCATCTCCTTCACTTCTCCTTTCCTCCCAATATATATCCTTCATTACTCAACCCCCCTCCCCCCTCTAGTCTCCCTCCCCACCTCCTCTCTTATTTATCTTCCCTCTCTCTCTCTTTCTACTACTACTCTCTTTTACATATCTCCTCTCTCTCTCTCTCTCTCTCTCTCTCTCTCTCTCTCTCTCTCTCTCTCTCTCTCTCTCTCTCTCTCTCTCTCTCTCTCTCTCTCTCTCTTATTGCTTCTCTCTTTCTCTTACCTTTATTCTCTATTTGTAATTCTCCCTCACCCCATCCTCCCTCTTTTTCTCTCTTTATCTCCACCTCTCTCTCTTCACTCTATTCTCCCTCTTTCATCTCTCTTCTCTGGCTCTTTCATCCCTCAATTCTCTATTCTCCCTCCCTATATTCTCCCCTTTTTTATATTTTGTGTTTGTTTGTATGTTTTCTAGCGTGAATATCCTCAGCCACTTTCTCTCTTCTGAGCTGTTCCTGGCTCATTTTGTCTTGACAGAAGCCCTGTGTTTCACATCCTTTTAGAGATGCTTATCTGGTCGAGACTCAGACACACACACACACACACACACCCACACACACACACGCACACACACACAGACACACGCACAACATTTACACAGACACACACACATACACACACAACATTTACACAGACACACACACACACACAACATGCACACACATACACAGACACGCACACACACACACACACACACACACACACACACACACACACACACACACACACACACACACACACACACACACACACACACACACACACACACACACACACACACACACACACACACACACACACACGCCCTGCAGCCTCTGTAGTCTTTTAACAGTCGACACAGATTTCTCTCACAAGGGGTGGGGTCGCGGGACTCCCCCACAAAGGTATCCTTTTCAGGCTGCCAGGGCTCTGGTCACGTGAGTAGCGGACTGTCACACAACCATCCTGTGGAGCAGACAATGAAATGGGCGCGTGAGTGACTCATCTCTGGCCAACTTTCAGGGGCTCGTCTCTCGCTGTTGTTGTCGTCTGAAATTTGATCTCTATCTCTCTGTCAGCACAATCTGAACTCCCCTCGTTGGAGATTTGACAAATGAAGAAGATGAAAAATATCTTTTAGGCTTTTTCCGTGAGTTGACATAGCTGAAACGGGTTTGGTGTGTGTGTGTCTTTGTGCATGAGTGTGTGTGTGTGTGTGTGTGGGTGTGGGTGTGGGTGTGTGAGTGTGAGTGTGAGTGTGTGTGTGTGTGTGTGTGTGTGTGTGTGTGTGTGTGTGTGTGTGTGTGTGTGTGTGTGTGTGAATGTGTGTGTGTGTGTGTGTGTGTGTGTGTGTGTGTGTGTGTGTGTGTGTGTGTGTGTGTGTGTTTGTGTGTGCATGTGTGTGTGAGAGGACATCAATAAGGTAGTGGGGGTCAACTTCTCCAGACTGAGGTTCCCTCAGGGCCTGGGAGAGATTATGATGGAAGCCATCCTGCGGCGTGACGCAGATCACCGGTCAATATGTCCTTTCTTCGTCTGCCGCTCTGGTCGCACGGCTCCCCCCAGCAACCTCCCCGTCATGTGGGCCGGCTGAAATCAGCTGTCAGCGAGGGGGGGAGGGAGGGAGGGAGAGAGTGAGGGAGAGAAAATCCCTTTTATGTTACAGAGCCCTGAGTTTTGCCAAATCTCCCTCCTGCCTATCACGCTCCAAATTTTCCATTTTTCTCTCTCTTCTCTCTTTTTCGGGTCGTTCTTTATGGCTTTGCTCCACTCTCTCTTTCTCTCTCACCAACTTCCCTCTTTGTTTTCCTTTTCTCTTTCCCTTTCTTTTTTTATCTGACTCGCTCCCCTGCTCTAAATTTTTGCCTCACTCTTTATCTCTCTTCCCGTCTCTCACTTTTGCCTCTCTGTCTCTCTCACACTCTTCCTGCAGTTTATTTCTTTCTCTCTCGCTCTCTTTTTACGCCTCTACCTCTTTACCTCTCTCTCTCCCACTCTACCTCTCTCTCTCTACCTCTCTCTCTCTCTACCTCTTTACTTATACCTCTCTACCTTTCTCTCTCTCCCTCTCTCTCTACCTTTCTACCTCTACCTCTCTCTCTTAACCTTTTAACCTCTCACTCTCAACCTCTCTACCCCTCTCTCTCTCTCTCTCTCTCTCTCTCTCTCTCTCTCTCTCTCTCTCTCTCTCTCTCTCTCTCTCTCTCTCTCTCTCTCTCTCTCTCTCTCTCTCTCTCTCTCTCTCTCTCTCTCTCTCTCTCTCTCTCTCTTTAAACCCCTCTCTCTTTAAAACCTGGCCACAATCTCCAGCCGCAATTAGGCAACGTTCCGCATCTGCCTCCATTTTCCCTGGCCGTTTCAATTTGCCGCCTCGCCCCCTCTGGGCCACCGTGGCTCTGCAGACCAGCGCCTCCACCACGGCCGTCTTGTTAGGGACCTGGGGGTGGGGGGTGGGGGTGGGGGGTTGGGGGTAGGGGCTGTGGGTGGATAATTGGACGATGGAATCCGGATCCGTTAGGAGAAAAAAAAAAAACTACTCATGCCTTAGTGGGATCGGCTCATGGAAGGGAAGATGGTTCTAAATTGTACTTTAATTTTTCTTCTTGTATTTCATGTTCAGCCTGTCTAGTTTGCTTTATTGAGCATGGCAGACCGACAGGGTAGGGGGTGTTCCTGACATCCCATGCCGAGCATTCAAGCCCTTAAAATAAGTAAAAGCATCTATACACACACAGATGGGCATCTATATAAAGTATATATTCAAACCTTTTTCTAGTGAGATGGAGGTGGATGCGTGCATCAGAGGGATGTCTTGACTTGTTCTTCTATTGAGGAGGAGATGGGGGGGGGGGACTAGGAAGGGAGAAATGTTTTCATAACCGGTACCAGTAGTACCACCACAACCAGCCCTCCGCCCCAACCCTGTCTCCTCATGCCCCCATAAAGCCCGCTCTGTGCACCAAAACGCCCCTCTCAGTGCCTTCTGATTGGACCTCCCCAGAGTTCTAGAATGTCAAACACACGTCCAGCCCAGGTGTGCTTGTGCTCGGAGGAGCCATCTGGCAACTGGTGAAATAATAATAATAATAATAATAATAATAATAATAATAATAATAATAATAATAACACTACAAACAGCAGAAGTCAGTTAGAGTTTAAGTTCTAACACTTAAGTTTGTGTTAGTCACCGACTTTTAAGTAATTTCGAAAATCTCATAATAGTTAGGGTGTGTGTGTGTGTGTGTGTGTGTGTGTGTGTGTGTGTGTGTGTGTGTGTGTGTGTGTGTGTGTGTGTGTGTGTGTGTGTGTGTGTGTGTGTGTGTGTGTGTGTGTCTGTGTGTGTTTATATCCGCGTGTATGTGTGTGTGTGTCCGCACACATGCACCAGAGATAGCACCTATGCTGCCGTTGTTTAGGCTGGGGGCCTGCGGTTTGTTTTGGATGACTCACTGGCCCTATTGTGTTGTCAGCTGCAGTAACAGTATGGGGGTCCAGTCTCTCTGCTCTGTGTGATGTCTTCTCCACTTCCTCTCTCTCTCTCTCTCTCTCTCTGTCTCTCTCTCTCTCTCTCTCTCTCTCTCTCTCTCTCTCTCTCTCTCTCTTTCTCACTCTCTCTCTCTCTCTCTCTCTCTCTCTCTCTCTCTCTCTCTCTCTCTCTCTCTCTCTCTCTCTCTCTCTCTCTCTCTCTCTCTCTTTCTTTCTTTCTTTCTTTCTTTCTCTCTCTCTCTCTCTCTCTCTCTCTCTCTCGCTCTCGCTCTCGCTCTCGCTCTCCCTCTCCCTCTCCCTCTCCCTCTCCCTCTCCCTCTCCCTCTCCCTCTCCCTCTCCCTCTCTCTCTCTCTCTCTCTCTCTCTCTCTCTCTCTCTCTCTCTCTCTCTCTCTCTCTCTCACTCCCTCTCTCTCTCTCTCTCTCTCTCTCTCTCTCTCTCTCTCTCTCTCTCTCTCTCTCTCTGTCTCCCTTCTCTACCTCTTCTTACCCTCCTCTCCTTTCTGTCTCTCGCCCTTCTCTCTTGTTATCTCTCTCTCCTTTCTGTCACTCTCTCTCCGCCCCCGCGCCTCCACTCCTTCACTCCCTTGCTTCCAGACGTGTGGATGAGAGGAAGGGGGTGTGACCCCGTGCAACCCTCCCTCCCCCAGGTACGGGGGGGGGGGGGGGTGGGGGGGGGGTTGCACGGGGTGGGGGGCGGATGCAGGAAGCCCATATGGGAGGCAAAGAGGAAGGAGTTTATTGATATTTGGATTCAAACCGTTGCACGTTTCATTGTCATTTCTTTTTTTTAATTGTAAAGAAACAACGGGCCTCTGCTCCGTTGTTTCTTTTGGTTCAAACTGTTCCATCCCTTTCCTTTGCTTTCTTATTACTTCCCCACTCTTTGCTCCCCCTCCCTCTCCCTGCCCCCTCTGGTTTGGCTCCTCCCCCTGCCGTTTCCTCTTCCTGTCTCTCTCTCTCCCCCGTCCGGCCCGCTGGATGTGAGTGATGGCGCGGCCGCGGCAGCCCCTTTGAAGCCCGGCCGCAGCCCAGGGACCAGTCATTGTGCCGGCTCTTTGAACATGCCTCCCCTCCCCTCGCTCTCTCTCCCTCCCTCCCTCCCTCCCTGCTCCACCCTCCCTGGCCTGCCTATGCGGGAGCATACAGCTCTTGGCCAGACTTCAGCTGCCCCTTCCCCCCCCCCCCCCCCCCTAGCCTTGCCGCCTCTGATGTGGGCAAAAAAAAAAAAAACCCCGCCATCCACCCACTCCTCCCCCAGACCCCCTCCTCGTGTCTCACCCACACATGCCTGAGGTTTGGGGTTTCGGTGCATACACCCCCACCGACTTCCACCGCGCCCCCCTACCCACCGGAGCCAGACTCGGAGCCAGCCCCGCCACTCCGATGCTGGGCCCGACATTTATTCTCGCCTGGCCTCCTTCCCTTCGCCCATCTGGTTCTGAGTGGGGCCCTTTTGGGTGAGTGCGTGCGTTTTGTGATAGTCAACCATGGAGGAAAAAAAACATTTATTCTGTGTTTTACCGGCGTGCCTTCACCGCCTGTGAGGAACCTTACCTTTTTTTTTATACTGAATGTTGTGTCTAAAGTAATGTGAGAATGTTTTACGTTGCAGTATATCTCTCACTTAAATAAACCGAGAACACCCATCGCCTTCGTACACTACAGCATTCAGGATTATTTCTAGTCTGTCAGATTGCTTTAGTTTCTAGATCCTCAAACTTTTCCTCCTGCTGAAGTGAGGGTTTTTTCCACCATCAGCTGTGATTTACAGCTCTAGGCCCCCCCCCCCCATCGAGCCCCCTACTGCCAAACGAAGCAACTTTTCCCTCTGTAACAGTTCCCACCCTATTAAACCTGACGCCAAGCGGACGTGCGTAGCCGACCTGCACTGTGGCTGGTCCCGCTCATAGTTTGATACTGGATCTCGGGTTGAAACAAAGGAAAGGCAACGGATCATAACAGAGCCCGCCTTTTTGATTTACTCCAAACTAATTCAAAGTAAATGCGGCAGACGTCCTCTTAAAAGGGATTTTCTTTTTTGTTATTTTAACCGATGTTTTTTATGAAGCTTTGAAATGAGCTTTTCTGGCAAAGGCAGCAACTAACAGCCTGACGATGTAGTGTTAAGTTGTTGGTTCCCTTTGGCAGTTAACCCCCCCCCCCCTCTATAGTGTACAATCTACCCTCCGCCGGAGACAACGGCGTCCGCCCGGGCTTATTTTAGAGTGCTCCGTCCTCTGCTGTGTTTTCCACCAGAAACCCCAGATCCCTGTGTAAGGAAGGAGGTTGGGGAAGGAGGGGGGGTGCGGGTGGTGGAGGCAACGGGGGGGGGGGGGGAAGGCGGAGGGGGGCGGCGGATTGGCCGGTAAGAAAGCGGGCGGGGTCCAGCTGTCCGGCGTGTTTTTGTTTTTTTCTCTGCGGGCACTTTGATTCTGGCTCGCGAGGTGAAAGCGGCAATTGAGACGCGAGGCCGTGCCAGTTAACTTAACCTCCCACACTTCAAAAGCCAGGCGGGGAACTCTCTCACTCTCTACGTCTCCACCCCCCCCCCCTCCCTCTCTCTCTCTCTCTCTCTCTCTCTCTCTCTCTCTCTCTCTCTCTCTCTCTCTCTCTCTCACTAACTCTCTCTCTCTCTCTCTCTCTCTCTCTCCCGTTCTCTTTCTCCCTCTCTCCCATGTTTTCTACGAACAGAGGAGCATTTCATTTCCTGCCGCAGAAAAAATGAATAATAAAAAGCATCCAGCCAGCATTCCAGAGCACTGGTGGGGTGGAGAGAGGGAGAGAGGGAGAGAGGGAGAGAGGGAGAGAGGGAGAGAGGGAGAGAGGGAGAGAGGCAGGGGTGGGTCAAGTTGCCCCTGAATATATTTGTGTGTGTGTGTGAATCGAGGGGACCTTGTGAGACCTTCGCCCAACACACACACACACACACACACACACACACACACACACACACACACACACACACACACACACACACACACACACACACACACACAAACACACACACCCTCTGCGTGCACGCCCACCACGCGTCCCATTGAGCCCCCGGCCCCCTGCTGTTCCGCCCAGACTCTGGGAGGAAGGCTGGGGGCTTTTCATGTATTTCACCGGGGACAGGAACACTCTCCCCAGGAGGAGAGGGGTGGGGTGGGGGGGGGGGGGGGAGGTTGAGCCGAGAGCATGGGGGGGTTTGCAGGTCGTGCAAGGCTGCGTTTGGATGCTGGGAGGAAACGAGGGAGGGCGGTCGAAGTAAATCAAAAAATGACAGGGTTCCACCGTTCTTCTCCATCTCTGTCACCCTGCTTCTCTATGTCTGTCTCTATCATCTGTCTCTCTCTCTTCTATCTCTCCTCTCTGTCTCTCTTCTCCGTCTCTCTGTCTCTCCGTCTCTCTGTCTCTCTTCCATGCTCCTCCTCTAGTCAGACGTCACTTACTCCTTCCTCGCAGAAGCAGCGGCCTGTGTCCTTTCCACTTTGATCCACATGTGGTAAAAGAGTCTGAAGGAGTGATGCACGTGTACGTGTACGTGTGTGTGTGTGTGTGTGTGTGTGTATGTGTGAGTGTGTGTGTGTGTGTGCGCGCAAATGTGCATGTGTGTGCGTGACAGAGCGAAAGCGGAAAGCCCGCCTCATCTCTGAACTTGATTGCAAGGAAGCCTTCTACTGAAATCGCTTCTTCTCCCCTCTCATCGTATTTCCTGCCTTCCTCAGAAACACCTCGCATATCAAGGTATATCTAGCTACCTCTCAACCCCATCCCCCCCCCCCCCTGCCCTTTGATCATGTATTCTATTTGATCCTGGGTGTTGAACCAACAGCTCACTCTGGTTGGTCGATATCTGTACCTCAGTCTTGATTGGTTAGCAGCGCCAGTCCATATCATGAGAAGAGGGGGGGATATAAACACTGCTGGGGTCTGACAATTTGGGAAGAAAGTAAGAAAACAAGAAACCAATCCGTCTTCAACCGAGGTCTCATACTGTAGAACCAAATTCTGGGAAATGGATAAAAAAAATGGAAATGAAGGTTTTGTTGGACTTAGGGTTAGCAAAGATTCCGAAAGGACTCTCAGTTTTTTTGCAATTTTTTCCCTCTGCCAACCCAGAACTCAGGTGAAGACCTTGAGCGAGGGAGAGAGGGGAGTGAGGGGAGAGAGGGTGGACTTGGTGGGTGAGGACGTGGGAGTCACATGCCACAGCAGAGGTGCGGGAGGGTTGCCAGCCAGGGTTACAGTGACCCCCCCCCACACACGTTAAAAACCAAGATCAAACGAAGCCCGGACAGCCCACATCCTGTCATTGACCCCTGACGTCTCTAGTACTGTACTGTACTGTTCTCAATCTCGTTATTTTTCTTCTCCTTCTCCTCCTCCTCCTTCTCAACCCTGCCCCGAATGATACTCATTTAGTTGCAATACTGACGATGCTTTGCCGTTTTGGTTAAACGAATCATCATGGCCAGAGAAATTCTGTGTATTAGTTCATCTGTCTGGGTTTTTGGTTGAGGTCACCCCACATTTCTGCTGTTGTAGCGGACTCTACACGTGTCTCTAATTAATCCTCGGCTCGGTAACGATGTGGAATCTTTTTGGTGCCTGTTGATCCTAACATTGAGTGGTTTTCTCTCTTGTCCCTGTGTCTCTCCCTTGTCTCTGTGTCTGTCTGCGTCTCACAGGAGGAAAGAGGAACACTTTCTCCACATGCAAAGCCAAGACAGCGGATACTGGTCCATTGCTCGAGATGGAAGCCTGTTAGATCCCCTTGAAGACCCCAAACCCCTGAAAACCCCATGCCTCCAAATCTCAGAGACCTGACCCTGACCCCTTCCTCAACACAAGCCCTCCCCCCACACTCCACTATCCACCCCCAATCCCCAGACGTCCTCCAAAACACACTTTTTAAAAATCACCAAAAACAACACTGTATGGTGTTTGACTCCCTCACTGCCGCCACCTGCTGTAAAGACCATGCACTGCAACTGAACGAGACAATCAGAACCAGGAATCCCACACCTGAATTCATACCCGAGAAAAACTATTTCACTCATAACAGTGCCCAAAAAAATAAACACAGAGAAGAGTAGAAATAATTAGATGTTGGTCATATTTTTTGCAGCTTTATTCACCAACCCCTCGAAACACTGCACTGAAACACAGCAGCCATTTTGACTTGCACGCAAGTGAAAGCCTCTACCTACTCACCACCAACACAACAAACACTAATGACACACATTGTTCCTAAGTTATTTAAGTATAAGTTATTTGTCACCGTGGTTTCCTTCCTTTTTGTATAGACGACGACGTTCGGACCCCCAATACTGTACAACCCAATCCCCCCACCCTCCCAACCACCACCCTCTCTCTCTTTGTACTCATCTCACTGGAAATGAGAGACCATGGCTGGGATTCAGCCCGGCCAAACTCCTCGTTGAGACTGCACTAAAGGAAGATGGATGATTCTCCCATCTTGTCAACTAAAACGTCCGATAAAAGACGCCATTTTGTTCTCTTGATGAGCGCTTGGTGCAAATTAAAACAAAAAAAAACTCTAAACAAAAAAAAAGCATCAACGTCCTGATTTCGCTTATCATTTCAGACTGAGTTTGATTTATTTTGAATGCTTTATTTTGTATCTTGAACTTGTTTCAATTTCTTGGTGTATATTTTCTGTGATTGTTTGTTTTTTATATTTTGATTTTTTTTATATAGTGGTATATATGAAAAATAAGCTTTGGACACAGGAAAGCCATTTTTTCTTGTTGAAGCGTCTTGCAGATAAATGATGATGTAATGCTTCTTTTGATAACTATTTGTAACAAATAGTGACCTCGAGTCTCAGATGTAAAATAATGCTCAATATGTGTACTTTTTAAAACTGTCAGGATATGTCACTTTTCTTGGTATTTTTGCAGGCAACATAAGGACAAAGGCAAGAGTAAAAGCTCAGAGGCCTCTATTTTATTGTTCTCAAAACAAGTCAAATGAAGCAGATATATATAGATATATATTTACCCCAGCACTTGGCAGTCGTTTCTTTCATTGCGATGGACCTTCGTCTTTTCTCTGCGGTAGCTAATTGTGTGGTCTTTAGCCATGTCTTTTATTCCATGACAGCATCTCTGTAACATTTTTATTTTAATGCTCTATTTTTTAGTATAACTTGATGAATTCTTTTTTTATTCATTGTTATATTTTGGGTCATTGTCATCTTGGAATAGCACTTTGCTTCCCAAGTGGTCACATTTGAACTGTTTCGACATGTTTTTGTTTTTTTAAGAAAAATAAAAAAAAAAGCATCCTTGGCTAATTTGATCAGTTACCTATGTTACACAAATCAAGGATTAGATAAGATTTTTGATGCAGCATTTCCCTAATAGAATATCTCTACGAGCATTTCAGGTATCGATAAGAATATGTTGCCATCTGTTGTTGGTTGCGGGAACTGCAAGGCAACAAAGAAACACTTGATATAACATGTTTTAATCTCTAGGGAAACTTCAAAGGGCTATGGAAAATGGACCACCAATTAAAACTCAGAACGCATACAGTGCCCGGGGCTTCGTTGATGCAGAATTAGTGCAAGGATAATGGAAAGGAGAACTAAATCATTGAGAATATTATAAGCCCCTCAGTTGGCCAATAACTGCTTTTAAATTAGATGAATCTTTTCCCCAAGCTTTATTTATAAATCACAGGTGAATTTAACATTTAATTTCTCTGACAACTTAATAGTCCCAACGTATAAATCGGAATGCTAAACAGAACCCTGATGAAGAAGTCAATGTCAAAATATTATTTTCTGTTTCCCGAAATTGCTACATTGTGGATTTCTAGTGAAACAGCGCCATCATGAGTTATTTTAAGGGGCGTCTCACTCAAAAATATCTCTTATGTTTAGTCGCATCTAACACTACACTCACAAGTACTTCTCAGAAAACTAAAACATTCATTTAGGGTTGACGTTTGATACATCTCTCATTGAACGTTAATTGAAATTGCTTAGCATGCAAATCAAAAGAAAAAATATATATATTTTGTATTTTAAGTTGAATTACAACTCAAACGATTACATCTTCCCATCGTCATCAGTCACATTTAAAGACAACACAAGCATTAGTAGACGCACATGGAAAAGCTCCCTTTATTACCAACAACATTTAAATACGGAGAAAGATGACCGCCTGGACACAGGTCAGCTGGGAGACGCGTTGTATGAAGGCACGAGGGTTCAGTTCAATATCGTTGTCATAACAGTGTGATTTACTCAAGTTAGACTAAACACATTCATTGCCAATACAAATGATGTCGTTTGACACGAGTGATCGAGTCCACAAAAAAAGGTAAAAATCTTGATATGTTTCATAGTTGCTTGGTGAATGATTTTTTGTTGTGTACGTGTAGTGTGTTTAGCATTTATAATTGCACTGTGTGATCTCTTTCAACTTTCCTCTCAGATGGCAGAAATCAAATGTAGCGTGCATTCACGTCAACATGAGTCCAGCAATCTATCCTCCTGAACCTTTTATTTTTCATGCCACACTATGAGCGTGTGTTAATCACTTATACTTGTAGAAACCCTCTCCAGTCTTTCTGCCATATTTGCCTTCAGCGACCAGTTTGTTCAGCATCTCGCTCTGGCCGAACAGGGGGTTGTTTGGGTCCATCAGACACCAACCTGATGAATAGCCAGAGACGTTAAATACATACAGCAATTTTCTTTATATAACCTTCAATCAGAGGCGTAACAATAGCGCTATCTTACCGTCGATAATGAATTTGGCCGTGTCCAGACCTACGTAATCGAGGAGTTCAAACGGTCCCATGGGGTATCCCGCTCCGAGCTTCATGGCAATGTCAATGTCCTCTTTAGATCCATGGCCTACAAGGGGAAAACAACTAATGAAATAATCCCCAAAATATCTCATAAAGGTTCTGCTAGCTAAACGATGATGACGTCATTAAATCACCAACCATGGAGGTTTTCAAATATGAAACAATGCTTTGCAAAACTATTTTTGTTTGTTATGAAATTGCAGAAAGACCCCATTCCATCGGCTGAAGCAGACGCCGACGTGTGTGAATCCACTGGTTGATGCACGTCGTTGCATCTCATAATATGAACACACCCATTGTTTTTCTCTCTCCTGATAGTAATGCGTACCTCTCTCATGTAACCGGATAGCCTCCATCATGTAGGGCACCAGCAGGCGGTTCACAATAAACCCAGGAGTGTCCTGGAGGGAGAGGCCAGCCGAACAACCGTCAATGACAACCATTACCCACACATTACTATACGATTAGATCAGGATTACCATTAGGGAGCAAAGCCTTACCTTGCATGACACCGGTGTCTTCCCAAGAGCCTTGCTGAAGTTCAGCAGGGAATCGAAGGTATCCTGGCTAGTGGCTGACGTGCCAATAACCTTGTGGAAATAATTATTGTTCACAACTTCTCAAATTTGAGCCCCGCACGATAATACATTGAGCATTGGTTACCTTTAAAAAAGGGACAATAGGGATTGAACCCAGAACATCCTAATCAGGTCTACCAGGTTTACTGCTCTTAAATACAACACTTTGGCCTCCTACCTCGACCAGCTTCATCATCGGGACTGGGTTGAAGAAGTGAAGACCTCCGAACCTGTCCAACCTACTGGTGGAGCTGGCGATGTCAGAGATGGGCAGCGATGAGGTGTTGCTGGCAAAGATTGTGTGTCTGAAACAGAACAGCAACAGAGCAGCAGTAAGAAAAAAAAAGACGCCATCTTGAAACTATGTGACAAAGAACGTAAATAATCGTAGCCACACGCTTTATGCACCTAATTGTATTAATATGTTCACTATAAATGTATATATTATTGACATGCTTGTCATGTTATTACTATTCTATTACTTTTGTTCCAATGGGTATTGTTCACACAATTTATCATAAGAGTCTTTGTTGGTGATACATTTTGAGATGCCTTTTTAGTTAAGTCAAATCCTAAATTAAAGTAAATATACCATAACCTAGGCTAATCAAAATATTAATGGTCAACACTTTATACCAAAATATGTTCCGTTACAAGATAACAAATATACCAAATATGCTAAGGGTGACAGGTTGATACAACTAAATGTGTGGAAATTAGTAATATAAGCTTTTTACGCTGGGGCAACTTTATCTAGTCCAGCAAACAGATCCTGCTTGATTTTGAGGTTTTCTACAATGGCCTCAAGAACCAGATCCGAGCTTTGGGCGGTAGACGCTGCGTCTGTTGAGGATGACACATTCTTCATCACATTCTGGACGAACTCGGCACCTGCCTGGAACAAACGTACGTCATCACGTAACCACGTCACTGCGTTGTCATATAGGCCTACGTAATATAGTTAAAACGTTCCATAACTTTATGCATATTGAAAACTCATCAAAATGAATTCACACCTCTGGTTTATCCGCAAACTTCTTCTTCACCACTCTTTTTAAACTGCCTTCGATGCCTTTTACAGCCTTTTTCAGGATGTCTTCTGACATGTCCACTAACGTCACTGAATGGCCAGTTGCAGCAGCGACCTTACAAAACAAGAATTGTAGGTAAAGTCTCGTTATAACAATCAGCCAGACAGGTACACAGACACACCAAATATGGTTAGATTAGCTACCGTAATCTAGCTCATGAGCACTGTTGTAGCCCCGACGGAAGGCAAGGTTAAGTAGCTAAGCTAAATAGCCAAAACAAACGCACAGCTTTTTTTTTTACATTACCTGTGCAATTCCTGCGCCCATCTGACCGCCTCCGATGATCATAACTTGTTTTATAATCACATTTCTGACAGCTGAAGAGGAGAAGCCCCGTGTGACTTGGTGAGTGAGGAAAGCCATGCTTTCGATATGTTAGCACCGTGCTGCTGGGACAGCTATGTTGCAGTCAGTATCCCAATGTGGGTAGAAGTTCACTGTCTGTTACAATCACGTGACTTGGACGACCTTTTACTCACATAGGTATTAGTACGTTATATCACATATACTGACATATATATTGGGAATGCATTCTTTATTAATATTTAGATTTTGTGTAGTATTCAATCGTTCAAAATATATACAGAAAAAATATATGTTTTATTAACGAACAATAAACCATATCAATTCATTGACTGTGAATATATGTGCAATTCAGCAAATAACTCAAATATGTGCAATGGATGCATAACATTCTCTATTCATACTTAATTAAAACGTAAATAGAATAACATCCAGCTGTAGCTACTGTAGCTACCGGCCCGTTTTATTTGGAAACATTCTTTGACCAATCATGACTTTAAGCCAAATTACATGAATTTGGTGAAATTCACCTAAACTGAATTTAAACGAACCCCCAAAATGGTGAGGGTAGTCTACAAGATCCAATGATATGAGAATTATCAAGAGAATAATAGTCATGGCTCATGCAATGCCAAGGTGCCCAGCGGGCCAGTAAAGTTAGCTGCTCTCAGGTAGGCTATACCTCATTGTTTTTCTTATCGGACATGCCAAAAACGGTAATCAATCCAGAATGGTGATATCTTGTCCTTCTTAGGATCATAAGGGAGAATATATTGTTATAAATATACAAACTGTTGGAAACCATTGGCGGCAATTAAACTAAACAGAATTCAAATTGACCTCAAATAATTCTCAGAGCAGCCTACAAGATCCATTGAATTAAGAATTCTCAAGAAATGCATTAAAGGAGAAATCCGGTGTAAAATGGATCTGGGATATGTTTAGTATGATAACAAGTTGGAATGTTCGTTTCGGAGCAAAAAAGCGCGCAGAGACGCATTCCTAAATTGGCTGTTTTTAGCCGATTCTACCAAAATGCTATAAACTTGGAACGATTTGTTATAGTAAAAACTAAATCGCTATTTTAAACCATTTAAAAGGCTAGAAGTAGCCTGACACTTCTTTGGTAGTATAATAAGGGTCTTAACATGTAAAAGGAGGCATTGATATCTTTGTAAGTGTACAGATTGTTTATTAAAAAGGACATTTTAATGTCATTTTTAATAAACAATCTGTACACTTACAAAGTTATCAACAGTGTTGGGAACGTTACTTTAAAAAAGTAATTAGTTATAGTTAACTACTTGTTCCAAAAAGTAACTGAGTTAGTAATTGAATTACTCTATAATAAAAGTAACTAGCTACTAGGGAAAGTAACTATTTGCGTTACTGTAAAAAAAAGAAAGTTGCTATATGAAAAAGAATTTGGATTTTTCTGAGCAGTTTTCACTTGGCCTTAATGTGTTGAATGGTTGAACTGCCCATTAAAGGCCCTGATATACTTCAAACTCAATTTTAATTTGCTTAGTTGCAAAGGCTGTGGAACATCTGCCGAATACTACAGAAAATGACAACTTTTCATCAGATTGCTCCGGACTCGCCATTTCTGCTGCTTCATCGAATCTGTTTGGTGTGTGCGTGTGCATGTGTGTGCGTGTGTGTGGCGCCCGTGTCCTGGCTTGTGTGTAAAAACACTGGCTCCGATTGGCTACCATGAAACATGACTCTGCCTTAGCCAATCATAATCGCTTATCTCGTTGTTAACCCACCCGGTCTCCTCACTAGCAGTTTGTGTTTGGAGCCAGGGTTGCGTTCGGATTACCAAGTTTATTCAATCAATTCATAGTAACGCACCGCATTTAACCTACAGTAAAGGTAATGGCGTTGTAGTGACGGAAACAGTAATTAGTTAGATTACCCCCATAAAAAGAACGGTGTTACCTAACGCCGTTCTTTTAAACGGCGTTATTACAAACACTGGTTATCAATGCCTCATTTTATATGTTTGTTAAGACTACCAAAGAAGTGTCGGGCTACTTCTAGCCTTTTAAGTGGTTTGAAATAGCGATTTAGTTTTTACCATAACACATGCCCCTATCGTTCCAAGTTTATAGCGTTTTGATAGAATCGGCTAAAAACAGCCAACTTAAGAATGCGTCTATATGCTACAAACTTTCCAACTCGTTATCATACCAAACATACCCCAAATCTATTTTACACCGGATTTGTCCTTTAAAGTCATGCACTCATGCAGGAATGCCAGAGTACCCAGTGGGCCTAATGTTGAACTCGGCTCAACTCAGGGATGCATACTGTTCCCATCGGGCATGCAGAAGAGTCACCGATCCAGAATGGATCGGTGACTCAAGCTTATAAGAAAATATCTTGCTCTAAATACACAAACTACCTCAATGCATGATGGTCTGCAATGTCCATCACAATGATCGCACATTTTCTTTTAAACATGCATTCATCTTGGAATCACGCAAACAGTGTAAGGACAAGGTGCTAGTGTTAGGCCAAAGCGCCCCTGCATCGAGGGGGCAGGAACCCCGATTGGTAGGCTGAATTGAAAAGCCTGCAGTAGGTTGGTAAACATCAGAAACATCTCCATCTTGGCCAGTTGTTCTCCCATGCAAATCCTCGGACCTAAAACATACAGGGATTAAAATAAAAAAAATAAAAAAACATTTACAAACCAATGATAATCAAATCTTGTTACTTTACTTAAGTTCTATCTTATCTTATCAACATGTTTGCAATATGTTTTGTTTGTTAGATGGGTGTGACCTACCGATACCAAAGGGAATGAAGTGCTCTGATCTCAGCAGCTTTCCCGCCTCATCCAGAAAGCGGCCTGGGTTGAAGGTGTCTGGCTCCTCCCACACTGTGGGGTCTCTATGGACGGACCACAGGTTTGGGATGACCACTGTTCCTTTGGGGATAGTAAAGCCTCTGAACTCTGGAAAAAAACATATTAAACAAAATCAATCAATCAATAACATATGACATAATAATAATATAACATGGAGGATGCTTTATCAAGGCGTCTTACAATACTGTGCGTGGATACATTTCTTGGCAGTCAATACCAACTCATCCAGTGTATTTGCATCATAACACATGTTGATCATACATTGTCACTTAGTTCAAGTCCATTTGCAAATTATATTCAATAAAGTATAGATTCACTTTCTAACCTTCACACTTCACACGTGGTAAAAAAGTAAGAATGTATGCACTCAATGAAAGCATCCACAGAATGGCATATAGTACACATACGAAGGAACATATATTCTTGCCGAAGGAAATAATAACATGTGCAGCTGTTGACATTTACCTGCCGTTTTGGAAGCCATGTGGGGAATGCCCAAAGGGACGGCTACGGTCAACCTCTCCACCTCCATAATGGTGGCCTCTGTGAAAGGCAAACTCCCCTTGTCCTTCATAGAGGGGAGTCGCGCTCTGCCCACCACCTTGTCCATCTCCGCCTGCACTTTCTCTGGAATCACACATAAACACTCGGATGAGACCCACAATTAAAAGTGTGGTTTGAAAAGAAGGTTCTAATACCTTGTACATCCGGGTGCAGCGCCATATACAGCAGCATCCAAAGAATGGAATTAGTGCTGGTGTCGGTTCCGGCGATGAACAAATCCCCTATGATGTAGAAGAGATAGTCCTCTGAGAAGCTGCTATCTTCCTGGCCCGCGGCCTGCTGCTCCAGCACCTTGGCCAGGTACATGTCTATCAGGTCCCTGGGGTCGCGGGGGTCTAAGGTGGCCCTGTGCTGTGCGATGATCTTCTTCAGGAAGGCGGTGATGTCCCGTTGCACTTGCCGGAGCTCCTTGAAGATCCCACATGGGAGGTAATATAGCGCCGGTAGGATGTTGATCAGAAGCGCCGGCCCACTGATGCTGATCTCCAGCCCGCGAGCCATCAGTTCCAGCAAGGTGTTGAACTCCTCGTCGTCGTGATGGAAGTTGTGACCCATACTCATGGAGCAGATGACGTTGGATACGGCAGTTCTGATGAGGGGAGTCGGGTCCACACCTGTGTCACTGCTATTCCTATAGTGCTGTAACAGTTCCTGTTTGACGACAGCTAGGCACTCCAGGATATGTGGCTCCAAGGACAGCTTGCCCAGGCCAAAGGTCCGCAGACTGGCTTGGCAGAACTTTCGTTGGGTCCTCCACACTGGGCCAAATGGGGCAAAGGCTATTCCTATGGTTACAATTGACAAATACAATTATAATCAATATTACTTCTTTATTTTTTATTTTATAATCGTTATTACAAAGGGGCTGATGAACTGTTACAATTCATTTCTGGGTTATAGATATTTCTGAGCAGATGAGGAAAAAAATAAATAATGTAACATAGTTCCTCACCTTTGCGTTTAGTCATTAAGGCAATTGTAGGTATATCAGGACGGTCGGAAAACACATCAGCATGGTTTGTCAGAGCGTCCTTAATTACTTCATAACCATTCAGTATAACGACCAACTTGTGTCCAATAAAGATGCTGTAAATGTTACCATATAAATTGGCTTGTTCCGTCATAAAAGCCAAATGACCTTTTTTGGATCTCGTCTGCTGTGGCTTTGCGAAAAACTTCCAAAGACAAGGTGGGACAAGAAATGCACCAAAATTGCCTACAATAGGCATTGGTTTTGGTCCTGGCGGAATATTCGTAAGATCCACACGTTTCCTATTACAGTGAACCAAAACGCATAACGTGCAGATTGCCAGCAAGGCTATTGAATAGACTTGGGTTTTACAATAAATAAGCAACGATTCTAGCCACGATAGCAACAACATGATGTTAGTTCCAGAGATGTACATTACGACAATTCTATTTACAGGATATATATTTTACAAAATAAATGTGGCCGAAGCCTGGTTCCTTTATGTTTTCACGCCATACCGCTTCACACAGAAGGGAAGCTACTGTATCCACTGCTGCAGCGGCACTCTAGAAAAGCATGGGACACGTCATATTGTTTTTCTGCTTCCTATTGGTAGAATGCTGTAGCTTCCTTGATTGGGAGGTTTGGCCACGACGATGACGTTGATTTCCTTTCTATCTATCTTTTTGTAATTATTGTTTTTTTTATTCTACACCAAATGTGGAAATTAAACAGTAATTCGTTCAAATATAATCTCCATCTTATATTTGAACGAATTACTGTTTAATTTCCACATTATATCAGGACGGTCGGAAAACACATCAGCATGGTTTTAATCTCCATCTCTCCCCTGTAAACTTCATACTTATTTTACATTTGTTGTTTTGGCTCAGGCGCTTGGAAAATTGCATGGATAAAACGAGAAACCCCATGAACTAAACCAAGCAAAGGATCGACACATCTGAATGAGTTCGTGTCATCATAAAAAAAACAAATGCTACATGTTTGCCTCTGAATATTTTCCACTCATGGTATTTCTGAACTTGGGAGAGTATTTGCCTTCCAATTGAAGTATTCAGGGACGCGGGAAGTCAATCCGAGTTCGGGGTGCTGAGTGTGTCTATTTAATGACGTCATTAAATGCTGCGCAACATTCATGGCCATCAACATTTTACACCAGTTTTAGAATGCTTTACACTACAACAGACATGTTGAACACCAACATGCTTTATGTCAAAGCAGCATAGTACAATATTAAGCTATGGACAGATCACGCACGGAATGCAGGTTTATTTCTAATCAGAAGATGATTTATTATTGACGGAGTCACACCTAAACAAGGCCCTTGAATTTAACTATATCACACACACACGCACATACACACACGATTTGTGTCGTTTGGTAGTAATAAAGACTTCATAGACTATCCATCTATCTAGGCCAGGGTTCGAGTTATGATTCCATATCTGTGGGGGTCTCTTAAAAAATAAATAAATATAGATGCTCAAGTAAATATAGGCCTAGGCTATTATGACACGGCTCTTCTCAATGCCACGGAACGCTCCGTTCACTTGCATCGGCCCTTCACAACAACGCCAGCGTCTTCGGTTGCTAAGCGACGTCAACGTCAACTTATGTGTGACACACACATAAGTTGCTGCATGTGTGTGTGTGTGTGTGTGTGTGTGTGTGTGTGTGTGTGTGTGTGTGTGTGTGTGTGTGATGTGTGTGTGTGTGTGTGTGTGTGTGTGTGTGTGTGTGTGTGTGTGTGTGTGTGTGTGTGTGTGTGTGAGAGTGTGTGTGTGTGTGTGCGTGCGTGCGTGCGCGCGTGCGTGTGTGTTTGTGTGCGCGTGAAATGCGTCGGGTCGTGCACCTTCTAACGCTCAGAGAGCAAGAGAGAAAGGAGCGCTGGACAGGACTGAGGCTGCTAGGGAAGCTTGCCTGCCTCCAGTCAGCTGATCACTCTGTGTCCCACTCAATTCTAAAAAATGCAGCTATCGCTGAGGAAATCCTAATTTTTACGATAAAGGCACGCCTCCAGGTGCTGCAAACTAAACTGAAACTGTCCATCTGGTATCCTAATAATCATGACTCTCACTGTCTACACCATGGACAGCGTCAGACCATAGAGTCTATGTCCCACATTTTAAACGGCTGTAATGTTTACCAGGGACTATACATAGCCAGGCATGACAGGACTGTTGACATTATCACCAAAGATGTGTCACCCATGTTTTATTCCTCTGTTTTGTTCTACAAACATTCATGTGTGAAACCAGAAATGTTTCAATGCAATGACCCCCATGTATTGAAAGGTATAACAGCAAATACATCGGATGTCATTGTGATTGATGAGAATAGCAGAGAGGTTTTCCTATGGGAAGTTGGTTGCGCTTTCGAGTCAAGTTTAGAGGAAGCTTTCCTTACTAAACAAGTTAAATACCAACCATTAGTGCAAGCTATTATACGTTTAGGCTATAAATGCCAGCTCATCGTTTTTATTTTCGGCAGCCTAGGTCATGTCCACAGGCTGGTGGTCAGAGGCTTGAGAATTATGAGGTTGTCCAAATGTAAAGCAAAGCAGCTTGCAACATATTGCTCAATCTCCTCCATTATAGGCAGCCGAGCTATTTGGAGGAGGAGGTGTTTTCTGTACCCATAGATTTTCTCTGTCTGTTAACAGACTGTGTGCAACCAACGTTGATTGAATAAGCTCATGTGTACGTATTGTCTATTCTGTGCATGTTTGACTCAAGTACTGCAACATGTTGTTTCGAGGATGTAGGGCATCAAAAGCAACTGAAAATATTTGTGCCCTTGCAATGTATTTTATAAATGCGGACACAATAAAGGCATTGGAATTTGTGTGTGTGTGTGTGTGTGTGTGTGTGTGTGTGTGTGTGTGTGTGTGTGTGTGTGTGTGTGTGTGTGTGTGTGTGTGTGTGTGTGTGTGTGTGTGTGTGTGTGTGTGTGTGACAACGAGAAGGATGACACTTGAGAGATCGATGTACAACTTAAAGAGTTTCTTCTCTTGGACACATTCAAGCTTACTTTACCAACAGCGGGACTATCGGTTTTCATCTACCAAGTGTGGACCTCTATTTCTGGTCATTTTAAAAATGCAAAAACATAATACAGAGTTTAGTTTTAAGTTATTTTATCATAATATAACTTCAAATGAAAATACGTTTTTAAAGAAGTTGCCAGGAGGAGACTTGAATCCTTAAAGGCCGTGTTGCAGGGTACATTTTCCAACGAATTTGTGCAATTTGCTTGTTGATAATAAAGATTTAAACTGTTATCCATTGTATTTAATATTGTTACGTATCACAAAACGGAATGTAATACGAAAAAGTAGGTAGGCTACTATTTTAGCGGTTTGCTATTGATTGTCATTTCCCCCAGAATGCGTTGCACGACGTCACGTTGGGGAGACACGGACCACCAAAGCCGCATTGAGACCCTTGAGATTATATACATACATAATATTGTATTATATATATATATATATATATATATATATATATATATATATATATATATATATATATATATATATTGTGGTAACCCGGTACTCGTTGGTGAGGAGAGAGAAGTGGTGCTCTCTGTCGCCAGTCGGTGGGTGGCGGCGGTATATGCCGTCCACCACCTCACCTCGGACCCGCCCGGGCCGAGGTTTATGGGGCGGGATGCCACAATATATAATATACAATATTATATATGTAAAATTCACCCCACGGTGGTGCAGCGTTGAATAAACAGGCGATGGCTGGCTTGCAATCCTGCTCTTTATTTAGCATATCCAAAGTTTATCTCCGATCACCGTGACCACCCGAACATTCTTCTGTAACACAGTTCTAAATCAAAACAACCCGTTGCTTTCGGACCCTCCCCTTCTCGCGAGACAATCCCCCATAAACCTACACTAATAACATTAGTGCATAACCCAACTCATAAGAACATTTGTATTGCTGCTGAACGCATAATAACAGAACCACATTAACCCAGCTCGTTACAATATATTTAAAAAACATAAATTGTGGGTGTGGTCATACGCCAGTAGTTTCTGCCCCACTGAAAATTAGGGTCACTGCACGCTATTGCACAGACCCTCGATAGTTGACAGTATACAAAGGTCCAATGAGCCATCCTTTTTCCTGACACAAACAATAGGTGCGGCATAGGGTGAGTGTGATTTCGCGATCCATCCTTTCACAATCAAATCTTGGATGTACTCTTTTACTTTCTTGTACAGTTGTTTTGGGATGGAAGCATAAGACTTCTGAAAAGGGAAGTCGTCTTTAAGCTTGATAGACATCTGAAGAGAGGGGATACACCCTGTGTCATCGCCGCTGTGGGCGAATGCTGCAGACTCCTCACACAGCATTTCCTCAACCATTCGCTGCTGTTCAAGATCAAGATGACTGAGATCAACAGGTGGTCGCCAGGGCTCAGTCGGGGGGGGGGGGGGTTTCAGGGGCGGTGACATTGTGGACTTCAGCCCTAACTGTTGTACCCTGTGGTTTCTCAATCTGTTGTGTCTCTGTCTTCTGGATCCCAGCTGAGTTCTCTTTGGGAGAATTACTTCATGCTTATTGTGGTTAGAAACAGGCACGTTGACAAGATGCCACATGCTGTTATTCATTTCCAGTATACCCTCCCGACACTTAATTGTTCCAAGGGTGTGCTCCCTTCTGCAGGTTCACAACAGGGTTGGACGTGGTAGGAATTGGTACTCTGCACCGCACATGCACTGTTTTTCCAGCTGGGATGCTCAGATCCTCTTTACCAACTCTGATCGTGGCCATAGCTGCTTCAGTGTGGAAGTTATTGAGTGGAACTGGAACTGTGGAATGGCCTCACCAAAGACCGGTTCCCGTTTCCCTGCTGCCTGGTTCTCTTTAAACAGCCCACAGCCCGGTGTCCTGATTCACCACACACAAAACAACGATGCAGACAAGCATTTTACCCTTTCATGTGTGGGAGAGCTGGCCTGGGAAAGATGTAGGAGGGGTGTGTGGCTGTGCATGAGGTCGGCCTAGTGCTTGGACAGGTAGAGTCTTTGAGTGAGTCGCATATGCCACTGGTTTTCGCTGGTTTATTAAAGCTGCAACCATGTTGGTTAATGATTCCACTTGAGCGCTGAGCTGCTGTATTGTCTGCTGTTCTTTAGTGTCTGAAGTCTGATCACCATCAACTCAAACACTGTTTGTGTGTGTTGTTTTCTGTCGGGAGACATTATCCAATCTACGTCGGTATTCATTTTCAGAGTTGATTATTTTCATCACCCGGCTGACGATGTCTTCATCAGAAATTTGGTTGGTTGTGATGAGTGGCCTCAGCTGCTGTCGAATGTCTGTGTGTTTGGACCCTAGGCCCTGGTAAAAGAAGTGCCGAAAAACTCGCTGGATGGTCTTGGGGTCATAGTGAATGTCTGCGTTTGCCTGCTTTGACTGGAAGAGGATTTTCTGTTTGAGGCCTATCATGCGATAGAGGAACTGCTGGGGGGTTTCATGTTAATTTTGCTTTGCATCCATTAGATCCTGAAACAGTTCGGTGCCTATCTTTTCATACAGATGAGATCGGAGAAAGCCCTTCTGTTCACAGATGTCCTTCAAAGCACCAGGTTTTACACACTTCAGTACTCCTCGGATTACCTCTGTCTCTGTGAAGCCCTCTCTGTCTCCTTTGTCTATTTGTTTGCTGATACTGTTATATGTGATATCAGAGCTTTGGTCCCTAATCTGTCCCCCATGGACCTTGAATTCCCTCCGTTGCAGGTAAGACAGGTGCTTTAAGGAGACCACTTTCTCCTTTCTGTCAACATGTAGTGGGTCATGACATGGGAGTTGGTGATGTGGTGGCTAACCTAGGCTGGTGGGCTTACTGTGTGCTAGCCATATCTTTGTAGTATTGAAGCTTTTCTCCGAGGTCTTCGTGCATTGCTTGTAGCTGGTCAACACTTTGAGTGGTAATGTCTGTGTCGAGGTTAGCATGTTGTTGTCTGGTGTGGTCTGTCGTGGTTGTAAGGGCAGTAAAGTGTGAGGTGGTTGACGTGTCATCGTTGACGTGTGAAAATGTTGTGTGGCCCTCTATCATGGTTGGCACAGCTGTGAGTGTTTAACCAGGTCATTTAACATCAACAAATCAGACATTCCCTCATCTTCGGATTTAAGTGAGGTATCAGACTGCATATAGTTAAGGATATAGTTGACACAACTTTCTTCATCAGTGGACTCCAAATCTTGTTTGCTGTCGCTGGTGATGTCCTTCGCAAGCTTGTAGTCATCGTCGCATGACAGTAGGTACAAGTTATTTTTTATGCTCCAAACAAGTTCTTTGCGTACTGTAGACATGACATCTGTGGACCTGACAATGATAGCGCAGTTCCCCTTGGAAGAATGAAGACCCTTCTCTGGCTCCGATCTCCCCTTGTGGACACCTACCAGCTGTCGTCTCGGCAGTAGTCACGTCACCTCGCCTTGGCCTCGTGGTTCATCTTATCACTGGATCTGATGCAGTGCCTTGATGCAGAGGTGTTCTCTCAGTGTCTCTGGTGTGAGTCTGGTGTGATAAGTACCCAGCGTCTCACGCGCCGGCGGGACAGCTGGTCACGCATGTTGCTGGCCAAAGCGTCGTTCCACTGCAGCCGCCAGCGTCGCATAGTCTAGTCGCTCAGTGGGCAATTAGGTCGAGCAACACCTGCAGCGCCTTCCCCTCCAGTGATATAGCGAAACATGGGCAGCAGTGTCTTGGTTGCTCCTATTCGCTGCAGCCAGCCCAACTTGCGCTAGGTACGGCTCCAGGGTTGTGATGCGGCATATCGTGGGAGCTTGAAGTTGGTCCATGTTGCCGGGCTAGCGATGGGAAAGCCTGCAGCACCGGTCAGGGGTGCGGCAGTCGGCGGCGCCCTCTCGGTGGCGTTCAGCGACGTCCTCTCGGCGGAGACGATCAGCAGCGAGCTCTCAGCGTCGGTCCGCGACGCCCTCTCGATGGTGGCGGCCAGCGACGTGTTCTCATTGGCGGCGCTCAGCAGCGAGCTGTCGACGGCGGCAGCTCTCAGCGGTGAGCTCTCAGCGCCAGTCAGCGGCGCCCTCTCGACGGCGGCAGCCAGCGACGCCTTCACCTCGGCGGCGATCAGCGGTGAGCTCTCGGCGTCGCAGGTCAGTGTTGGCAGTCTCTCTGCGCTGGTCACTCGTCTTGTATGGCGGCGGGGAGCACTGGCACCCGCCGAGACGCTTAAGAAGTTCTTCAATTTCGAAAAGTTTCTTCGCGAGATAGCTTCTTGACATCGGCATCTTAGTGGGGTTATTCTTTTATAAAATCCCACTCCTGACACCAATGTGGCCAATGTTAAAGGCAGAGTCGTGATATTCTTTCGGTGACTTAATTGTAACGTTCCAAGAGTGCACCAAGACCTTACTCAACCGAGAGCCTAACATTTACTCTCTGACTTCACTAACGCTCCTCCTAAAGGCAAGCCCACACCGCACCGAAAATCGGCGTCGGTGAGAAAATCGGCGTCGGTTTCATGAGTCTATTTGGTGTGGTCGCTCAAATTGGCCACGTCGGCGTTCATTTCAGACGATTCAACATGTGTAATCGGCCATTCGAGTCGGTCATTCTTTAACCATTCTGATACGTGGAGGGCTAGCAGCTTGACTAGCGAATCAGTGAAGCCCGGAAGTGAGGATGGTAAACATACCAGATAAACAGTGCAATCGAAGAAGATGTCGACACACTCTCTCAACGCATTGTTTGGCATTGTTTTGATTGATTGAATAATGTGGATCGAAGAGCTCGTGCAACAATTCATCACCATGGTGGAGGATAGACCTAAGGAGGTCTGGAGAGGACCTGCTACTTCCGGTTTTCGTGTTTTTTGGCCAACAATACAGATTAGCGCCGCCTGTTGTTTTGGAGACATTACATCTCGCGCAAGCGCGGAACGTACGGCGTCGGCTGTAATCCCGTAGGTGTGTACCGCCCATGTCGGTGTTCGAGTCGGCCAGATTAAATAGCCCGACTTCATTTACCGATGCGAATCGGGCAGTTGGTCCGGAGTGTGGTTGCCTTAAATGTCTTCCTAACTGTCTTCTTAATTGTCTTCCTAAAGCAAAGCATGATGGGAACACATCAGCAACCAATAGCTGTGGTATAAAACAATGCAAAAAACATAGCCCCGGTGCTACAATATATTCTGGACGTTTTGAAGAGTTGACCTAAATCTCGTCTTGTGTCCGCTCAACTTAACTTTTTAAAGGAGACATATTATGGTGTTTTCCCATCAGGTTAACATAGTATATGAGTTCCAGGAAACATTTTTTGAAGCTGTTTGCTGGAAATAGATTTAGGAAAAAAATCTTGCCTACAGCTATTCCACTCTGTTTCAGTCCCTTCAGAATGCGGTTTCTGGTGTCTGTAGCTTTATTGCAAATGAGCCGCTGCCCATTGACCAATGAGCTGTCAGAGTGAACCACAGCATGGAGGAGAAGTGATTGTAGCTGTTTGCGGACTCGTGGAGCTCTATATGTATGTAATATAATATAATATAATATAATATAATAATAATAATAATAATAATACTAATATATAATATATAGGTCTTTATAGAATATTATATCTAATATCACGGCCAAAAGCTGTGAGCCTCGGATGATATTATGAATCAGAAAGACGTCTCTGGTACTTCCACAACAAGTGAAGACTCTTAGTGGGGGTTATCTCGGCCATGGTTGAGAAGAATTGGGGGAAAGGAACTTTGGTCTTGACTCTCTGAAGTCCATTTTGAACCGCGACATGGAGGAGAAAGGGATTGTACTCCCGGAGCTGAGCTGTCGGACTGCCACCGAGCTTCCCCCGCCGGAGCTGCTGGACTGCCGCCGAAGCTTCGGGCGCCGCCGCCGCCGAAGCTTCGGCGGCAGTCCGAACTTTGCAGTGTGTCTTTTTACAATTCATTTGTTACCAGCATTCGTAGTGTTGATCAGCAGAGAAATAGTCCGCCAAAGACGTTGACGTCGCTTAGCAACCGAAGACACTGGGGTTGACAAGTTACCGGACTACTTGCGGAGTGTTACCGCGATTCCCATTGAAACGAATGGCGCGGTGATTCGGTATTCAAAACGAGAGCTGGTAAATTGTGAAAAATTAATTAAACTGTAATCAGACAATGCGGTTATATGACCCTAGAGTATTTGTCGTATAAAAGCTGTAATATAATTCGAATTTCGAATTATAAATATGTACAATGCATTACATTAGCTAAGTCGTAGCTAAGGTCCGTCCTATTTACTGGAGGATTGAAGAATGTTTCCGTTGCATAAGAACCTTACGGAAGGGTAATGATTATTCCAGGTATAAGTCAAACTTAATTTATTTTCTTTGGCAAGTGACCATGGTATAAGCAGGATGATGCCCGTGTCCATTATCACGAGTTAATGGACTTCACGGAGGCAACCGTCCTCCGCTCCCTGTGTGACGTAGGCTACGTCAGAAAAAAAAAAAAAAAGTGTGTGTAGGTGTGTGTGTGTGTGTGTGTGTGGGGGGGGGGGGGGGGGGGGTACGGTCCAAGTAGTGTTGATAGAATTCTAAAGATTCTGTGTTACACAGGCCCTGTATTCTGCAGACCACTCTAGAACTTCTTCGTCGTTGTTGTGTCTGGTTGTGAGTGTGCGTGCATGCTATGCGTAGGCTGAATCGCAATCGTGTCAAGACAAATGTGATTGACCAATACACATTGAAGATAATTAAATAATTATCCCTACTAAAATTATCCCTCTCTAAAGAATTATCCATCTTTAAAGCTTCGCCACCAGGGGGGGGGGCTGCAGCACCTCCTGCACCTCTACTTCCCGCACCTCTGGAAGTATCAATATCTTTTATTTTGCCGTCTGTTTTTGTGTTTAAAAAAACATTGTTGGTGCAAGGCTGTAATTATTTATTTAAATTGTGGTATAAGAATATATGTCAGACCGTGGTTTGTACAAGGAAAAACGAGCAATACAACTTTTGTCTGTTTTTACGACCATATCCTAAAATTAAATCTTTTGCACATTTTGCACAGACATTTGAAATTAATAAAAAATCGATACAAAAAAAATTAAATAATAATTAACCAATCAATTGATCCAATATATGCAACTTAAAAAACATTTTCTAAGGCAACTTGTGACTTTAGTACCACATTGAGGTAAACCCACCTCCATCTATGCTGAGAGAGAGAGCGAGAGCAAATACTTTATCTTGCATATAGTTAACACTTAATACTGACTTTACTCCTGAAAAATGGGTCCCAAATGAACATCGTCTTTACATCTTCTTAATCCAATCGAACAGAATCATGAAACCAAAAAAACGACATTGACCCTAAAAAAAAACCTTGATATAAATAAGTTACAATGATGTAAAACACATAAAATGACAAGTATGATACCATCGTTTACTCCTGAAATCCGCCCAAACTCTAGCACACCATACAAATACAAATCTGCTCCATGTTCACCTCATCACACCTTCTCTGAATACTGATTGAAAGGACCCATCAACTGATTGTCCCAGGGGTGCTAATGGGGTGAGAACCCAGGCATGGCCATACGGTCCCTGGGCCCTCTGAGACGGCCTCACTCCTCCCGGGTGCTCTGGACCATGGAGTAATTCTTGCAGGGGTTCTTGAGGCAGGCCGGGGGCCAGCTGAAGGGCCAGCTGTAGGAGCAGGGGATGGCCGTCTGGATGTTCCTCTCCAGGAAGTTGAAAACGGGGTTCCACCAGGTGTGCGTGAGGTAGTTGTTGGGCGAACACTTCAGAGTCTGTTAGGAAGATATCACCACATGGCATAAGGGTTAGATACAGTATGATATCGAAATCCTAGGAGTCCTGATGTACGTTTTATATATTAACATGTGGTTTGGTTTTAGGGATTCATTTTGGATTCCCTAAAGTGAAACTTCACCCATTTCCTTTATGCTTTGTATCGTTAGAAACCCACTCATATTTTTGAATGGTCGTGCATCATTCCCTTATTTTCTGGAGAGACTGGAAAGATCCGTATCGATCTCCAACACTTCCTGTTTAAGATGACGCAATATGACGATTTTTGCGTCATATTGGGTCCCCAGTGGGTCCCACCCGGGGGTGGGACCCACTGACGCTACAGACCTATTAGAGCAGTGCCAGTGGGTGGGACTACACCAGCAGAAACTAACATCCACAGCGTCTGAAGCTAAGCTAACAGAGGCTGTTGATAAAACTGAAGTACAATTCACTGAGTTCACCAACTAATACTCTTCCCTAGAAGGATTTTCAAGCAGTCTTGCGGTATCAGCTTGGTAGATGGAACAGCGAGGTGTCCGATAGGCGTAGATCTAGATCAGCGGGAGTGGCCAGCGAAGCTGTGCATCGTGGTACATGGTGGGAGTTGTTGTCTTCAATCCACAAGCGCCAAAAATTCACTTTCTGCCTTTTCTTGGTCAAGACGGCACCAAATTAGAATTATTTTATTTTTAGTAGTTTTATTCGACTACATATAGGACCCAATTTCAATACATATTCATGCCTCCACCGGTGAAATGCTCCTTTAATTTATGGATAATTAAATGTGTATGTGTGAGCAAAAACTATAAGACATGTATACAGTGTCTTGAACAACCTCACCTAACTCTGATGCCAATGTGCAATCAACTCAATACCAAGAATGAATGCATCCACATCTTTGTTCTCCTACATTCTCTATTTTCTTCTCACTTTCTAATAAAAGTTCAAGGTTCCGCACTAAAATGTAATATTTGTACACTGTATGAGAACCAAATCAACTCATTGTATCAGAGTGACAAGGTCACTCTTGGGACAAACCACTTCAATAGATATTAGCCAGACAAGACAAGGTTAGTAGAGTTTATTTTATTAGTACAGGATGGTTAAAACCAGACAGAGACGATCTTTCTTGGTTATAATGTTGAAAGTTTATAATAGCCATAAAATATACAACCACAAATTTCAAATGTAATATATTCCTATGTTTACATAGTCATTATTTTAGTACCTTAGAGGTAAATTCCCTCAGCAAAACAGAGCTATGCATCACTAGGCTTCCACAGAGATGTGGGAGAGCTCCTTGTGTAAACTGACTTAAGTAAACAACAAGGCTAATGGCTGCCCACACACACAGACACACACATACTCTTATACACACTGACAAAGCTACACACACACACACACACACACACACACACACACACACACACACACACACACACACACACACTTAAGACGCGTCCAGAGAGAGACATAACGAGAGACACACACACACTCTCCACCCACGCCATAGACTTAACACAGTGTGTGTGTGTGGTACTGACCTGCAGGTTGGCCATGGTGTGGTACCACCAGAAGAGGCGGGAGGTGATGAAATAAGCCACCACCACGTCTACGCTGTAGTGCTCGTGGGCCACCAGGATGCACACCACGCCCACTGCGCTGATCAGCCAGCACAGCAGGTGGTACCACCAGAATGACCGCGGTGAGTCTGGAGAGACGAGAGGATGTTATGCTTCATGACCAATCTCGCAGCGTCAGGAGACGCAGCATCAATGGAGACCTAAGTCTTCATAGAAAGTTACTGTATTGATAAATAGTACATCATAACCAGTCTTATACCAGTGTTTGCCAATCATGGTGCTAGTGACACTTGGGGCAAGAACCACAACTCTGTTTACCTAAAGACCATAAAAGGGTAAGGCATTATACAATATTTGAATGTTCCTCCATTCATTCCATTTACAAACAAATCCTTTAGATACAAAGAAATGTGTGTTTTTGTTTTGTGACTACTCACACTCCTTGATGAACAGGTAGGTGAGGGTGAGCATGACCGTGTGTCCGCTGTACAGGAAGTCCCCGCACATGAGGTGGGAGCCCGTGATGGAGAGCCCTGCGCCCGAGATCAGCTGGAGGATACGCTGGAGCTTAGCCTGGGAATCACCGTGTAGCTACATACAAAAAGAGAGGCTGAAGTAAGTAAACAAGGTCAACCCGATCTGATGACATTCTTTGGTTACTAGAGTGAAGCCGAAGATTATTCAAACCATTTATTACCTCGGTCCCTCAGTTCACTTCATTCTGACAAACAAGTCAAGTAGTGTCGGTTAACAAGTGGCGAGATGCTAAACGTACTACCTAGTAGGCTAACCTGCATGGGGCCCACATATTGTTACATCAAAATCTAGGGCTCTTTGATTCTCTGGCCAATCAAATTGGCCAATTTGAAGATAGAATTTTACTCATCTGTTTTCAAGATGTGGACCAGTGTGCTCAGTCACAAGCAGTTACAAGCTAGTCAAAATGTTGTCTACATGGACCGAAGATTCTGAGAACCATACTGCATAGGGTTTGGAGATGACTAAGTTGACCACCTACCTGGGAGTCAAACAGCCTTAGCGCCACTAGGATATCCCAGTCTGAGTGATTATTCTCACCTTCGGGGCGCAGGTCATGTGCATGCCAGGCACGGGGAGGGTTGTGATGTACATGGTGACACAGCGGTACAGGTACAGTGTACCAATGAGGAAGAAGAACCGCCTGCTTGCTATTGACCTGAAACAACATGAGGGACCAGAGCCGACTTTCATTGAGTTGATTTCTCTACAGAAAGTAAAGGTAATTCCATCGCTGTAGAATGGCTTACTTGATATTTCCTTAAAGGGGACCTATTATGCTTTTCAACTTTTATGACCTATAAACGTTGTTATAATGATTGATAGTCATGTTTAACCATAAACAAAAAACGATGTAGATTTTCGGGAAACTCTTCCTCTCATCTGGGCGCTTTCTGCCTTCTCTGTCAACGCTCGGTTTCTTCGTTCTCCGCCCCCTCGCCCCCCTCCTGCCAACCCAACTCCGTTGTGATTGGTTACCTTCCTTTTAGCGCGCGCGCGGGCAGATTTGACCAGGCATATGGGGGCGCGGCAGGAGTGCCTCTACGTGTAGATGATTTCCCGGAAATGTGAACAAGTGAATCGCAAACGTTGTCCCGAGTGTTTAGCGCTCTGCACAACCACCCCAGACTGTCAGCAGGGAATACGTCGAAATGCATGTACGTCATTATTTGACACTTTAGTATGGTTAAACATGACTATCAATCATTATAACAACGTTTATAGGTCATAAAAGTTGAAAAAGCATAATAGGTCCCCTTTAAAAGGCATGTCGATGATGATGCTTTGTAATTCTTTCGCTCAATAATAAAAACTCAAATGCTATTCAAAGTTTAATGAAAGGAGAAAAACAACTCCCAAGGGGTTACGGTGGTGGAAGATCTCACCTGTATTTGAAGAAGAAGAGCTGGACGAGCCATATGGTCACCAGCACCATGCCGTTCACCTCGGTCACAGTGAACGCCCACTTGACCCGGTCGATGTAGTCGAAGAACTTATCAGGGAGTGGCGGGCTGCTCTCCTTGGAAGGGACCCTCTCGTGCACCACTGTGATCATCACCGTGGTGAGGACAAGGTTGAAGGCGGCATAGAAGAACGCCAGCACCGTTTTCCACCACTCCATGGGCAAGCGGCCGGCCTTGGGCTCCGGCAGGGCGATCTTGACGTAGTCCGTGTGTCTCCCGAGCGTCTTGCGGAAGCCTCGCTTGGCGTCGCTGGTGACGGGGGTGTGGACGGGGCAGGCTTTAGTGTTCTGTTTTGCCTGAGCCACCACCTCCATGCCCGTGCCTAGGCTGTCTGCGGCAGGGCCTTGCTCGCCGGAGAAGTCCTGCGAAGCCATGGGGGCAGGAACGCTAGACACAGAACACAATGGGATGATTTCTTTGCGTTACATTTTGCTGCGGTTGAGTGTTGTCAGTTTTTTTCACCTTAGTCTGTAGCGACTGATTTAATGCTGATAGTTTATACCTGCGTTAATGTATGCATAAATATATATATATATATATTTATATATATACTGTATGTGTTACGTAATGTTTAAACTTTTGCCCTTTTGTTTAGTAAATGGCAATGCTGTGTTCTGTTGCACTATTTGTTTATACAACGGTAAATACTTTTGGCATTAAACATTGTGTTTATTCACATGATTTATTTTATTCAACATACTTCATTCTGCATACTTTTCAGACATGTTTGAACTTACAATAAGAAGATGACCAAAACTGTAACATTTAAATACAAATAATCCCATGAGAGACCCTCGGGCAAGATGATGCTCCTCGCCCCTGAAACAGCTCCATTAATGGATTTTACAGGCCCACAATCTCTCACTATAAATGTCATTAGGGATGCATATAGCACGCTTACTCAAAAACGAATGTGGCAACAAACCAAAAAATGGGCTCAAAAAAACAATGAGAGTGCACCCTAATGCAAGGTAGACAGTGAGAAAGAATCAATTTGCTCCGAAACAGCTATGGAGAAATTGACAACACCAGCGAAAGATATATATAGGAATACTGGCCTGAAACAACGCCTTTTCCATCATATCATGTAGCCAATATAGCACCAAGATATTTGCACAACTTTGGGCTCTTTTAGCATTAAAAATAACCAGGAAGCCTGGAGAGGCAGACGTGCTGGTGTTTATAAAACATTGTCGATGTCCAAGACATACAAACCATGTGCTGCGCTGTCTGACAGCTGCTAGGGCACCGACCTGCAGTTGTTACTCTTATGACTGCATACGTTAAATGTCAGTTGTTCTGTCCTCAAGACCAACCTTTCCCTTTCACACAGCAGACAAGATGAAATCATGCCCCAAATGTTTGAATACTGGCACAAGAAAATCGACACAAAAGTAAAACCAATTCTGTGGACACAAGAAGGTACTCATACAGGGGGCAAACTATGCATATGATATCATGCATTACCTAGTTCACCTAAGAATATGTTCCCCATATTTCACAGGTCTCCTAACAGGAGGCTTATACACAAGTACAAGTCACGTCAGATAGCTCAGTTTAGTCATAAAACCCAGTGAACGCTTTTGTTTCTATTCTTGTGTTTACCATTGGACTGCAAAAATGACACTGTCTCCAAGGAGGTCAAAGGAGAAGCCAGGCCATTCAGGAAGCTTTTGGAGTCTTCTGGAGTCTAGCTGCTAGCAGGGATGGGTGGTGCTGGTGGTGAAGGTGGTGGTGGAAAACTGGCACATGAGCCTATCCCAAATGGTCAGAGCGTAATGAATGACTGGGCTGACTCCATGCGCTTCCCAAAGTGCTATTTCAAGTCGTAGCCAAGCCCTGTTGCCTCCTAGGCTGTATTTTGCACTAAGGGAAACATGGGACATTGGACTCCATTTTATTTTAGGAGAGGTTATAATGACAGGGTGCCAACGGTAGTCACTCATTTTCCTCCTCTCTGTGGAGTCTGTAGTCATCATCAAAAGGGAAAGTTAAATATAAATTGTGTCTTCTAAAGCACCTTGTTATACAGCATGGTTGAACATCTGCCCCTCATAATGAAAAGTATTTAGTCTACTTATTTCATAATGTTCCCCAGCTTTTCTTTTTAAAGGGGGAGTCTTCTTCGGGATGGGAACCACTAAATGGGACGATGTGGATCGATGTTGATAAATTATTCAATGTTGACAGCAGGTGTATTGTGGAGTGTTTTGCTCAAGGACGGTCTGGTCACATGTTTGACCAAACTAAATCACACAAGATACAAAACTACGCCATGCAGCAGAATGGAGGAAAAGACAGGACAAGATGCACTGTGATGTGTGCAAAGCATGCTACATTTTGTTATTCTGAATAGAGGAAGCAGAACAAACGTGTATGTGAAGACTTTCCATCCTTCTAAACTAAAACCTTTTTGTAAAAAGGCAAAGAAACTATCTGCAACTCTACAAATGGAACATCAAACAATTATGCAAGTATCAAAAAGTTATTGTGTTTCAATTGTAGCCTTCTTGGTCACACAAAGCCTTTTTACAATTTTTTCAATTTTTCAACATATAACGTTTTTGGGATCCTAAAATGACAGTACAATACGAGGGCCAGAGGGCGGATCTCGGTAGGCCTACTCCAAAACCGCACGTGGGGCGTAACCTCGATGTAATGTCAGGTTCATTAACGAGGGAGGCTCCAGGTTTTGAACATTACAGAGGAGCACTCCCAACAGCAAAACAGGCTGTGTGTGCGGTACGGCCGCAGGTTTAAGTTGAAGCTAGAGTGGCAAAGAGTCCCAAACGTGTTAAGCATTGAACGCTTAACACGTTCAATGCAATCTATGGAGGTAGGTGCTATGGCGAAGGAAATGTTAATCAGGCCTGGTTAATCCAATTAGCAGAAGTCATCAAAAGGCTATACCTCTTCGAAATACTACAATATAACGTAACATAAGGTTACATAATATACACTAATGAAGTAGTAGCCAGCCTACATTAGTATTTAGTAGGCTATTATGAACACCTGTTGAATGCTGTTAATTAGAAAGATAAAGGCCAATTAACGTTATCGAAATAATCTCTATTGCAAATAGTTGTAGGTTACAGAAACGTCATATGTCACTATAGGGATACTTGCTGTTTGATAAATACACAGCAAAATATATAAACGCTTCTTCATAATCCGACACAAATAGTAAATGTTTTTAAGTCGCAACCTCGATGACAAATGTGTCGTTATCTAATCGTGACATCATGGCTGCTAGACCGCGTCTGATTCCGTGCAGACATGACGTTACGTTTATCTCGTCCTACCTGAATCGGGGGTCCTCCTAGGGGGTCGTAATGTAGTTCCAGTTCCTTCTCTCAGAATGTCTCCTGTTGCGCCTTGCTCGGTGTGCGTGTGAGAGATGTAGCATTACTTGCACCAAGTGTAGGCTAGAGCTGGCTCGTCGTCCTCCTCTGAGCCCTCCTCCTCCCCAAGCGCATGTAGTCATCAGCACCATCTCCATCCATCCTCATCTGGAACAGAGAAGCTGCACTGTCATTAAGTCACGAGCGCAGCCTCTAACTAGCCACTGGGCGAGTCACTTTTCAACTCTATTCCTTTAAATATCACGCACTAAAGTGTCGTATTAAACCCGGGACTCTTTTCAATGCAAATCGATTTTCGTGTTGAAACCTACATGTTCACGACCAGCAAAAGCGTTTTACTAGCTCTGTATAGATTCATGAAAACATAAATGAATATACATAAAGGCTGAAACGCAGCAAGACGCAACATCTAGGGAAATGCAAAGAATACATAAGCAGTTGGACCACACATTTGGGCAATAGGGACACATTTCGTACACTCTTATAATAGTCGTTGGCCGTTATTACGTTTATAAAACCTAATATAGATTAAGAACAATGTAATAACATCAACGAAAAAAAAATCCATGGACATGCTCATGATCATGTTCGGGCTTACATGTTCTAGCAAACCATGAAACATATCCGGTGAGTTAGATGACTGCATGAACAAGCATAGGCCTACTTTTGACTCTATATAGGACCTATTCAAATTGTCTAATAATAAACTACGCAACCTATTTCATTTTTTTTTTCAGCAGCAATTTCTTCAGTCATTCTTAACATGGTAGGGTATTTGAAATAGCAAAGTTTAACTCTACAAACGAATATAAAATTATCCCATCAATGGGTTCAGAGATAGGCCTACATGTATTGATGTATTTATCAATATACGTACCTGACCACGTCACTTCCGTCTAAGTGTGCAGACCTCACCCCGGTCCCTCCCAACATCCGTCTTACCCTGAGTCGGATTCATCTGGGAATCTCAATATTGTACAGTACGTTCCTTCGTTTTTTTTTATTATTTTATTGTTTTCTCAACGGTTACCTGGAAAAGAGCAATAGGAACTGCCAGCCATGGAGACATCTGGCAATTCGCACAAGAAGCCGAAACTGAGCAATTCGCCGGAAAACTGGGTGAGTAGCCGATGTTATCGCCACGTCCACCAGCAGTCCGTTCACTATAACTATTATACTAGCCGACTATGCTAACCTAGCTGCGCTGTTGCACTTAGCTACCAAATCTTTTCCGTTTTTACCTCTACTTCCTTACCCTTTGGACTGAAACGTTTTTATAATAAGTTAGTAAGTCTTAGCTGCGGTGGTCCAAGCTATGCTTTGCAGCTTCAGTACTCTGCTGCCGTTTGTCCACTACAGTTGTTTATATTGGTGTTTCAAACGAGTCCGATTATAGGCTATAACATTACCTTATGTTCAGGTTAGGAACCCTATTTCCCCTTACTTTGATTGTCTCTTTCTGTATATCCGAATCTACAATAACATGGGCTACAATAACATGGGTTCATTCATAAGGGGTTTGTCCTGGTAGATCGAAGAAGCAACTGTACCGTTATTTTGCATATGAATTAACGGAGAATTGTCACATTTCAGGGAATGCACAGGGCGACTAATGTTACCTACCAAGCCCACCATGTCAGTCGAAACAAGCGGGGACAGGTTGTGGGCACCAGAGGGGGCTTCCGAGGGTGCACTGTTTGGCTCAGTGGTATGTTCCCAGTCCAATATCCATTTTCTTTATTACCACAACGCAGATGTACTGCATCAATCACAACCCTACCCTATCTTGGGGAGAATTTGAGTTTCATGTGTTGGTCGTTTTCTCTCTGCCTTTAGGTCTGTCTGGTGCGGGCAAGACCACTGTCAGCATGGCCCTAGAAGAGTACCTGGTGTGCCATGGCATTCCCTGCTACACCCTGGATGGAGACAACATCCGTCAGGGGCTGAACAGGAACCTAGGCTTCAGCCCGGGAGACCGCGAGGAGAACATCAGACGCATCGCCGAGGTGGCCCGGCTGTTTGCTGATGCAGGGCTAGTCTGCATCGCCAGTTTCATCTCTCCCTATGGCAGGGTGAGTGGAAACCATAGCGTGTGACTATGACTACAGACATGTCCCTGTTTGTAAACAACTGGGCTACTGGAATGTACAATGTTAAAGGTGCTGTAGGTAGTTTTTACGAGGTTTTTTTTTCTGCCAGAGCCATCTGTCCGCTATAAGTGAGTGAAATGAATTAGCACGGAGACGCCTGCTTCTGCATGAGACATTAGAGACATTAGACGGCTCCCGGTTCTTTTTTGGATGTTTTCAGAATCCCTTTGCCTGTCAATTACCGGAGCAGTGAGTAATGCAAGGCCTCTCAATCATGTATTAAAGTAGAGCAAGAGGGAGAGCAGGGGTGTTTTAGATTTTTTCACCTCCTTACAACTCTTGAATCTTAATATACAGCTAATATACATTTTAATGTTAAATGTCATTCAAAGTTTTCAGTGGAATTCCATGCTAACTTGTTAAGCTAATCAAAAAAAACAAATGGTAGTTACTTTGTTCTGCTAATCAGTTTACTATATGTACTGTTACTATGCTCTGTTATTATGTTCCGTTTTTATGTTCTGTTAGTAACAGAACATATAGTAAGGGAACATCGTAGCCGACTGTTACTATGTTCCCTTACTCTGTTCTGTTTCTAACACTTAGTAACACAACATAGTCAGGGAACATATTAACCGACTGTGACTATGTTCCCTTACTCTGTTCTGTTACTAACACTTAGTAACAGGACATAGTAAGGAGACTTAGTTACCGACTGTTACTATGTTCCTTTATTCTGTTCTGTAGGTAACACCTAGCAACAGCACATAGTAAGGGAACATTGTAACCGTCTTGTTACTATATTCCGTGACCATGCCCGTTACCATGTTCAGTTTCTGTGTTCATTGACTGTGTTTCGTCACTGTGTTCCGTTACCTATTACTTTACTATGCTCCATTATTATGTTGTGCTACAATGTTGCGTCATTTAACTAACTAATATAAAAAAACAGAGAGGGGGTGTGAAGCCGGCTCTCGAATGAGAGGCAGGCTGGTTATTATCCTATAACCACAATCAATGAAACGGAGGTTAAGTATAGCCTTCCTTTATTGAGTCAGGGCGTTTAAAGAGGACTTACTTTAAATGCAGGACAGTCATTGTGTCTCAGTGACTGAACAAAATTATGGCATAGCTTGGCCTCAATTTGACTTGTGCACAATCGCTTTGAGTCACATTAATGATTCGTAGTTGCGACAACAAGGAACAGTTTGTCCGTCCCACGCTGTTCCCCTCGAAAACTAGACACGTTTTCACATGTGCTTTTTTCGGAAGAAAATTTGGGTGGTTGCGTGAGCCAGCTCGTCGTGTGCGCAATATTCTGTGAGCAATCTGACATACTAATGATAGCGAGGTAAATGAGCAGTTACGCCAAGTTTCAAGTCCCTGGCCGCTTTGAAGCGGATTAGGGATTGATCAAATAACGGGGTTTTTTTTTCTTTGAATGTGAGTTATAGTGCCCCCTGTCAACAAAGAAGTCCTTTTATTTTCTGGTAGTCTGTTTATGCGCTGTTTCCATACGTGTACCAACTTTGACATCTCTGAGTTGTTAGCGTTCGGACTGATTGAAGTCAGGGTTTTTTTCCCCATTCACTTCCATCATTAAAAATCTCCTTGGTGAGCACCTGCAACAGAGGTAATTTGAAAATGACCCTTGGATTACTTTTTTTTTTTAGGCTAAGATTACAAATCTTTCCAAATGACCTAAGGGGAGGTCCAAACAAGTTATAGATCTCTGGAGTTCTTTGAAGTGGACCTGTGATTGAATGAACAATGGTGGCCAGTTTACGTCATTAACGGCGAGACGGCGTTTGGCAAATCACCGCTCAAACTCAGGGTTGAATCCGATGAGTACTACTGCTTCGGGTAGAGAGGAGAAGTGCACAGTGGTGGTGCTTCATCCGGATTGTTTTAATGTGTTTTTTATTAATCATATTCACACATAAATCGGCCATTACTCAGCCATTTTCTGTCAAAATTGAAATAATACCATAAGGTTGGGCAGTATTAAGGCGTACGTGGAACAAATTTTTGGTCATCGAGTTTACCGGTCAGTTCTCGCGATTTCTTTCAAGGTTTTCAGAAGGTACAGGTTCAAGGTTCAAGGTACAGAAAACACTTTCCAGGCAGATATTATGGGTCCTTGAGGCAAAAGGATTCAGCATTTCCAATAAGGCCCAGAAACCAAGTTCAGAGTTTGTTTATAAATGGGCGTGGCCGCATAGGTTTGACCACGAGTTATAGGGCCCAAAAATAGTTTTTAGAGACCCCCTTCCGGTCTACATATGCCATATTTTATTTGAGAACTCCCAGGTGTTTAGGTTTGGAGTGGTTTGATTTGAGCATTTGTGCCCCTTTCAGACATATTCAATAATAATCATAATATTATTAATAAAAAAAGTCTGCAATGTTGGTCTTTTAAAGTAGACGTGCACTGCATTGATATATGCCTTACTTTTTGGTAGTGTTTTTGTTGTAAATGGCACCACGAGTAGATGGTTACCAAAAATCGGCAAAAGAGAAAAATGGAATATAGGACTCATGATTACAATAGTGTGGCTTGCTTTGCAGGCCACTATGTTGATTTCCCAGCCCTAGTTACTTTACTAATGGGACTAATTGTCCCATGTCATTCTGTCCTCCAGGACCGCCTCAACGCCAGGAAGATCCACGAGGCCGCCGGTCTGCCCTTCTTTGAGGTTTTTGTTGACGCCCCACTGGATGTGTGCGAGCAGAGGGACGTGAAGGGACTGTACAAGAGAGCCAGGGCTGGGGAAATAAGAGGTACTTGTTTTATTCATAATTTATACATGAGATATGAGAAGATATCGCATATATTTCGAGATATCCCCTCTCCACTCAAGGAGGTGTGCGTGACGGTGAGGAGACATTTTGTAAAAACGTCGCTATTTTTACAGCTCATGAAGCTATTAAAAATGTTGACCTTGGCCGACCTTAACTTTTATCAACGCAAGCAAAAGCAATTAAGTTGTTTTTACCCCAGTGTACTTTTAAACTCCTGCTGTCATTTTAAGACAAATAAATACAATAAGATGCATATAATTATTTCCAAAAATGTGTTTCATTACACTGTTTAGAGTATATTTTATTTATTTTACAGCCTTATCTTCAGCTTGTGTTCTCCGAAAGAGAGATATTCTAGATTTCTTCATGACAGTCCCAGCTATCTCCCATTTGGTGTGTCCTGGAAAGACGCCAATAATCCCATTTAGGATTTCTATCCTGAATTCTCCGCCGCCTCCAAGTGTTCTGCACTCCCCTAACTTTAATCCTAGCTTAGCGTTTTACCTTATCGATTATCTCTGGCTCAAAGGATTCTAAATCAATATTCTAAATCTCCTATTGATGAGCTGATAGTCATTAATTTTGCAACATTTGGAAAGGGATACATTACAAGAGATATGATTAAGAAGCATCAGAAGATGAGTAGGTGGGTATCTAGGATAGCTGTAAACATCTAAAGCAGGGATGGGTAATTTACATGATAAAGAGGGCCAACATTTTTCATCAGCCCCATCCGAGGGAGCAGTTCAACTTATCGGATATGAGGGAAGAAAGATACAAACAAAATATGCGTGTGTCTGTATCGGTTGGCTGGCGATACAATTGGTGGGTAGGGCGTAGACATGGTCGGGGGGGTCGTCCCCCAGAAAATTATGAATTTGGCAGATGTGATTTCCTGTATTCTGGTGGATTTTGGGGATGGCCACTACCTATCATTCTGACTCATAGCCTATGTATGTTTATTGAACCAACATACATTGATTTCATATTTTCCATGCTCAAATGCATTTTTAACATGTCTATAATCTTGTTAAACCTCAAATACAACACGTTTGTTTTAAAAGAAACAACAACAGCCACATTTGGGATACGTCTTTTTTTCAGTGCAGAGGGGTCACATAAATAATCATTCAATGATGGCAAAAAACTGACAAACAGTGGCCTAACATTAAGTGCAACAACTAGCATTATTTTTTAGTGCAATTGTAGTAGTTGTAGTCGTGACTTAAGTTGAAATCTTACGACTGATATCGTTTCCAATCCAATACGTGTGTGTATAAAGTTAACAACACATTATTCTCATCCCGGGGTTATTGATACAGGCAATTTTCCAACATGCAAGAGCTGCCATAGTACATGGAGTTACAGGAACGCACAGCTAATGCACCCAATCTGAATGATTCAGATGGGCTGCATTAGCCTTCCCCCCCCCTGTTAAACTAATCCAGTATAAAGAGGCAGTGCCAGGATAGATAAGCCTATAGTGCAGTTGGAGGAACTAAACGGCATAAATAAAAATAAGGAGCATGATGAACATGAACACTTGATGTGTCTGCTTGGTCATAACAGGGGGCATCCATGGGAAGCTCTTGAGCGATAGCGGGACACAACGACATAGACCACCAGATAACCTACCCTATTATAAGATCCAATATAAAAAACGAAGCAAAGTTCCACCTGCAATCATAAATTACCGTCATTCATCTTTACTTAAGTAATACATCTGAAATGAGATCTTCTGTGTCAATTGTTTGTTTTATTTAGTTCAGTTAGACTTGGTGTCTCTTTATTTATTTAGATTTTCTTTGTGATAGGCTTTTGTGCCATTCTTGAAAGGAGAGGTAAGGGGATGGGAAGCATCTGTAGCATAGGCCTGGGGAATTTAACCTGGGTCCCATACTAAAAGTATTGTGAGGTGGTTAGCATACTAGTGGTTGAGACATTGAGCAGCCCCGGAAGTGTCTCTTTACATGAATTTTGAAGTTTAAACAGGAACTACTTTGAAAATATGCGAATCCTTTGTTAAATCATAGTTTTTTGTTGCAGGTTTCACCGGCATCGACTCTGAGTACGAGAAGCCAGAGGCTCCAGAGCTGGTGTTGAAGACCGACTCTTGTAGCTTGAACGAGTGCATACAACAACTGATTGACCTTCTTCAGGAGAGGGTGAAGCACACAATAACAGATATCAAAGATTTATCGCAAGTCAAACACTAGTCGTTGTGTTTTTCCACTTTCGATTGAGCTTTTGACTAGCTCAATTACTGCACTCTTTTGCACTGCATCCATTCACCACTAGAGGGAACTAAATCCTCATGTATGACTTTGTGTCTCTTTTTTTTATTTTTTAAAATTAGATGTAGATTGTATAAGTCAATAGTTTGATCATGATTATATCAGTCAATACGTGTTCTCATGCAGAACCCTTGATTATCTGATCAACGTTTGACTTATTCTTAATGAACCTTGCTGATTTATTTCATGTATTTTTCCCTCATCAGGACATTGTTCCTGTGGATGGTTCCTATGAGATCAAAGAGTTGTATGTCTCGGAGAACAAGTTGGACCTGGCCAAGGCAGACGTGGAGACTCTACCTGCCGTGCAGATCGGCAAGGTAACAACTGACATATCACCTCTTTCTCCCAAATACTGGTCTATCTTTCCAGACCAGATGTTTTGAGGCCTTACCCTTTCAGTAATGATTGGATCTGCACATGCCTCCTTGACCAACACCAGAGATAGAGACAAAGGCAGATCAAGAGAGAGTGGTACATCTCGTATCTCCTATGGCCTATTTCTAGCCACTGGGCGGTTTCCCAAGGAGTTCACTCTTGTTATGGTCATCCATCCAACCAAAGACATTTGGCTGGTGTTCCCTTTTCAAAGCCCCCTTCTGCCGCAGTGTCTGGTGACCTGACGACGTCTGCTCACCACAGCCAATCGTTCCCATTAGCGTTCAGCATGGCAGCGCCACCTCAGAGCTACCAAGTCCTGGCACCGTCTCGCGTGGCTCATGGCGTTTGATTTCTCCAGGTGGACATGCAGTGGGTGCAGGTGCTAGCCGAAGGATGGGCCACGCCCCTGAACGGCTTCATGAGAGAGAGGGAGTACTTGCAGTGTCTCCATTTCGACTGTTTACTGGATGGTAAGTGAGCAGCCCCACTTGTTACTTAATACTACTATAATTTAGTAGTTAGAGTTTATTTAGAGTTAACATGGACTACTATAATAATCATTAATAAATATTATTATGCATGCTGTCTGGCACCTGTGTTACCAAGGTTACCAGTTAGCCTTGGATGGAGCCGGAGGCTCACAGAAGGCGCTGTGCCAGGGTAGCTTGACAGAGAGAGCGATGTCATACCGACCCTTGATGCAAAATTGGAGGCTTATCGACGTTTTCCTTTCTCAGCATTGTTCCAAAGTTTATGCTGAATCCATACTGCTCATTTAAAAGTCCTCCCTTGCCTCACTTTCCATTCTGCTCACAATGAACAGTTTAATACATTATCCAGACATTGACACAGGTTTAATATTTTGAATGATCTGATATTTGCAGGGTTATTTTTTACTAAATAATGGATTGTAATAACGGCAACGATGGAACAGGAAAGACAAAAGGCAACATTTTGCGGTCAGAATGCCCTTTTTGTGTGACTTTTATACAATTCCAAAGCAGTCTCTTGAACACTGCTAATAAGGTCAAACTTTCAATTCCAGAAGCATCAAAAAGCCATTTAATTGAACCGTGTTTGCAGGGTGCGTTATGATGTGTGGGTTTTTAACTATATGCTCAAGACTGCTCCACGTTGCGGCTCTTACATTTCGCTAATGGGACGCAATCTCAAATCGGTTTAATATGTGAATACAAAACAGATTTTGTTTATGTTCATCAAATGTCAGGAAAAACGGTGTGTTCGAGATATATATTTTTTTCTCTTAAACAGTTGGTTTCAATGAGAACAATAGAAGGAGATGGTTTTTCAGGAGGTGGTGCAGGGAAGAAAAAAGGCGACTGCATACTTTAGAGGAACACCCTCTACTGTCGGCACCTTTGTATTGTAATTGTGATATAATGGAAATTCTTTTCATTCTTGGACTTAATGAAACACAAGAAAATCATTTCGGCCATCCCTTTGTGACGGTCCAAAACAAGTTACTCTGGAACCGTAGGAATGATGGCAATTCCCAGAACGGAGTCAATTTACTTTTATTGCTCATATGACCTCCGACCCATCAGATTTGTATCGCCCAACATCTATCTCCCCCTGCTGCACAACATCCAGTAAATCGCGTGGAATACCATCCAAGAACAGTGCACTTGTTTTATCATCGTGATTCGTCTACTGCTACAGCTTCAACTGCTCCGTTTCTGCATTGCTGACGTCGGCAACCAAACTCAAGCTCTAGGTTCTGTCCCAGTGCCCTGTTTTGTAGACAATTAGCTGGGCTTTTTACTGGACACAAGCGGAAAAAAAGATGGTCGCCGGCTCCTCGGGTTCCCTATTGTTTGTCCTGGAGGCGGGAAACCCGAGGCGAGGAAGGGGAAGAAGCCTCCAGTATTGATTGACACTACAAACCATAATTTGTCGATGCTCAGTTCCTTCCTTCTCAGGATGTCGCCCTCGAAGACCTATATCGAAATAATAAAAAAACGTTGATGTCACAAGGAAGTAGTGATTCATTCCCCCATTACAAATGGTCAATAACGGATCGCTGCACTGCACAGAGGGGGGGGGGGCAGGAAATTAGAAAAGTGAAATTTCATCTTTTATGAAAATTAACGAATCATGCAATAACAGGCCTGAGTCTTCCGTGTGTGTGTGTGTGTGTGTTCCTCGGTACAAGTGGTGTGTGTGCGGGAGGGGGGTGGGGTAGCAGACATCGTCTGGAGTCGTCCTCTGAAAAGTGTACCGCTGGTAAAAGCCAGAAGTATCTCTATAGCCGGGGAGATGGGTTGGGATTCAGGTCCTTTGAAAGAAAAGCAATACAGCCTGAAAGCCTCACTAAGTACTTCATATATGCTAGCTTTGTATTATTAGCCCAAAGGAAAGGGTATGAAATTACATGGTCAATATGTTGATAGATTTATAATAATTAGTGTGTCCAAGGCCAGGTAGGAAGAGATACACACAATATATCAACACAATATACAACATTATTGACCAAGCTCTATAATGTAGAGAAACATAGCTCCTGCCTTTTTCTGTTTATTGGTTATTCAGGGCCTTCTGGGAACCCCCAAGTTTCTAACCCCCTTGAGCAGCAATCTGTTTTATGCTCACTCACTCACTCACTCACTCACTCACTCACTCTCTCTCTCTCTCTCTCACACCCAGGTGGAGTGATCAACCTGTCGGTGCCGGTGGTGCTGCCCGTGTCCGTGTCTGATAAGGAGCGTCTGGACGGGGTGACGGCCATGGCCCTGGTGTATGAGGGCCGGCGTGTGGCCATCCTGCGCAACCCAGAGTTCTACGAGCACAGGAAGGAGGAGCGCTGCGCCCGCCAGTGGGGCACCACCTGCAAGGACCACCCTTACATCAAGGTCTCACTCACTAACGCACTCATTCACACTGTCACACAAACAGTGTCTCACTCACTCACTCACACATACTGTCACTTGCACATACTGTCACTCAAACCTACTATCAATCACACCTACTGTCACTCACTCACAGACACTGTCACTCACACACACACACACACACTGTCCCTCACACACAGACACTGTCACTCTCACACACACACACATACACACTGTCTCACACACTACAGGTAATTGGGGTTTGAAACAAGATCCTTCGACTGGAATGAAGTACTCTAACCACCAGACTATCCTGCCCTGTTCTAAATTTCGACACCGATTTTTTGTATATAAAAATAAATACAGTTTTCAAGTATCTGTTAATGGCTAATGGTCCCCTTATCAAAGTCCACTGCCTTTCTTACACAAGACGCGACTTGATGGCGCTGTTCCCTCGTCTGCTGGAGCCGCACGCTTGTGGCCAGTCCAACTGTTTTCTTTAGTTTATTTTGGTCTGTGGCTTGGTTTTCAGCACACATGTTTTATTATGGCGCTGAGGTTTTCTTCCCTCAGCTTAAACAAAAGACTCCTGAGTGTTAGTGAACTGGGCGGCTCAGTTTTGCATTGTTAAATGCAGTGCTGGCCTCAGCGTGGACATTACGAGCCCCCCTACCAGTAAATTCACAGTCACAGAGATGAATAGCAGGATCATTGTTTTTTAAATATATTTCTGAATTTTCTCAACGCCGCATTAAGAATTCAACCGCCTAACTCATTTAAATCAGGGATTTTTGCGAAGGGATCTCTCGTGAACGTACATTGGCAGCGACGTGAGCAGAAACGTGAGTTAACCTATATGGGGTCACATATACACCCCCCCCCCCCCCCCCCCCCCCCCCCCACATTGTTGTTAGTGCTGCTCGAAAGCAATCACTTCCATTGATGGTCGAATGTAAGTTGTGTTTAACTCCATGTCTCTGCCAGTTAGCCTTATCTTTTTGATTGCATGCCGTTTGTATCTCAAAAGTTGTATTTATATACAACCCTTTTTGTGCGATTTTAGGCTTTTACTTTGAAGCACAGTGACCACCAGTGGAGTTCACACCTGCTTCCAGTTCTAGCCTCCAGCACTTGGCGGATACTTCCGCCCCGACCCCTCGTTAACTTTTATCTACAATATGCCGTCAATGCGTTATCCCCCTTCCGTGTATTTGTGTGTGTGTGTGTGTGTGTGTGTGTGTGTGTGTGTGTGTGTGTGTGTGTGTGTGTGTGTGTGTGTGTGTGTGTGTGTGTGTGTGTGTGTGTGTGTGTGTGTGTGTGCGCGCGCGCGCACAGCCTGTTTTGATTAATGTGTCCCTCACAAAACAGTTTGTGCATGTATACGTTATGGTAATTTAAATCCGGAACTTGGCTTGCGGCAGTCAGTCAACACTCCCCTCCAGAGCCAGTCCATGTTTCCCTGTTTACCTGGCCATTACCTCGGGGAGAACGCGCCCTTTGAAGGAGACTTTGGTGTAGCGACTGTTTACTTAGCCATGACCCCTTTTTTATATGTGTGTATAAATAAATAATATGGATGCATAAATAAATAATACAAGACTATGCAGGGCCTGACAGCAGCGGCATGCGTGTGTGCGCACGGAACCCTTTCCTTCTTTAAACATGTAAAAAAAAAAAAAAGTCTAACCGTGTAGTGCTTAAAGTTTCCATTCACTTTGAAAGAGAAAGTGTGTGTGTGTGTGTGTGTGTGTGTGTGTGTGTGTGTGTGTGTGTGTGTGTGTGTGTGTGTGTGTGTGTGTGTGTGTGTGTGTGTGTGTGTGTGTGTGTGTGTGTGTGTGTGTGTGTGTTGGGATTGGGCGAGGAGGATTCTTGCCCTGGCCAGACGATGAGTAGTTAACTGTGTTGCCGTGGAACTGGTTGTGGATGACTTCAAGACAGGCGGCACACTTTCCCTGCCCAGGACTTTTGTTTGGTAAACCATCCACTGCAGAAATAAATCACAGCGCTACAGTTGATTTCTGCAGTGGATGTTTTGCCAAAACTCCTCTAAGTCTTCTGTGTATAAGCAAACAGGACTTCTCTGATTTGATGCTATGTAGATGCAAGAGAGGTTGTAGATGCAAGATTTCTGTCCCTCACATCCCTATCTGTATTCATAGTTACCCAACTAATGAACCTCTCGTAAAGTTTACAACGGTCTAAGTTACTCTAGCGGCCTGCTTTGGACCCTGTTCACGTCCGCTTAGCTCTGGTGCAGTGCTTCCCTGAGCGCCTTCCCTGGCACAGAATTAAGTCATTCTGTATCAAATTAACGTGCAGCGGGCCAGAGCTCTGAGAACCTTGAGCTACGGACACTCCGCAGGCTACAGAAAGGTCAACATCAAACAACAGCAAGTATTCAGCCCGAGTCTGGAGGAAGAGCGATGCTTTGGATTGAGCTCGCCTACTGGGTCCATTCCCCCTCTGCGCTCATGAGCTCATCAAGGGATGGTTTTATTGGGAAATAAAAGTAAATGATGTACTCTATTCTCAGTGTTTTCAACAAGATATGGTGACACGCAATGGACAGATCCATGCTCGCTTTGTAGCCAGCTCAAATAGAATCGTTTTCATGTCAGTACATTTGTGATTTATGATTTATTTGGGATACATTTTGGATCTCTGTCAGCGCCCCAGAGAGTTATAGATGGGTGATTTTATCGCACACATGGGCCATTTTATCATGTTTACCCCAGCGCCCACGTTGGTCATTTTTTTTCTCCACACGCTCAATCTCTGGGTGGTTCTGGTGTTCTGACCGCTGGCTCTCTGTGTCCCCAGATGGTGATGGAGAGTGGCGACTGGCTCATCGGAGGAGACCTGCAGGTCCTGGAGCGGATCCGCTGGAGCGACGGACTGGACCAGTACCGACTCACGCCCACCGAGCTGAAGCAGAAGTTCAAGGAGATGAACGCAGGTGAGGTGGCTCCTATTCCCCTTCTCGGTGTGTGGTCAGATGTGTCCTCGTGTCTCCGTATGTCTGCCCCAGCGGCAAAACCCAGGAATAATACCAACAGCCTTGGTGGCTCGAAATGAACACCACTTCCAATCCTTTTAACAGCCCAATGATTTAATTTTGAGAGAGTTATTTGTTCTTTAGTCCTTTTTGGCGTTCAAGTGCTTATGATGATGCATAGTGCGATGAACAACATATAAAGACTACTATTACTAGTATAATATTGAAACTACAATATTGAAAATCAATAAAGTAACAGACGACCCGTCTGTTACTTTATTGATTTTCAAAATTGTATTTCCCTATGTCCTCATCCATTCTCATCCTATTGGGTGACCATGACATGTACATAAACAAAATCAGCCAATCATACCATTGGACTTTGGTTTGTTGGTTTGTATCACCATCATCATCCCCCTCACCCATTTGTGCGAGAAGACCATCCTCATATCCACCATGAGGCCCTCAAGTGTCCCAACATTAACCTCCGCCTCCCCTTCCTCCCTACCCTAACCCCGTCCCCCCGGCCCACCCCCTCCCAGACGCCGTGTTCGCCTTCCAGCTGCGCAACCCGGTGCACAACGGCCACGCCCTCCTGATGCAGGACACCCACCGGCGGCTGGTGGAGCGGGGCTACCGCAAGCCGGTCCTCCTGCTGCACCCACTGGGGGGCTGGACCAAGGACGACGACGTGCCGCTGGAGTGGCGCATGAAGCAGCACGCCGCCGTGCTGGACGAGGGCGTGCTGGACCCCGAGACCACCATCGTCGCCATCTTCCCCTCGCCCATGATGTACGCCGGACCCACCGAGGTAACACCCCTAACCACCACGCCCTGCTCAAAGACTTCGTCGTTGTTGTGAAGATGGTAGGGTAGGAGGGGGAGGAGGATGGTGACGACACACTGGAGGTTGCTCGGAACAGCTTCGATCTATTATGTTCCGAACAAAAGGAACGGACAAATGGGAAGGAACAAACAAAGCATCATTCTGCCGGTCCAGAACGGACCACATGAAAGGGCGTCTGTTGGAGATGTCTGTAGGATACGCCCGGAATGGGCGCGTCCTACAGACAGGGTGGAAAGGTTACGTGACTCATGTGTTTGATTTAAAGTCTTCGCGAGTAAGGAAGCAAGTGTGTGTGGGTGGGTGTGTGCGTATGTGCGTGTGTCTGTGTGTGCGCACGTGAAGCGAAATCCACTCTAAATAAAAGATCAAATCGGTCTGGATGGTAATCAAGCCTAGAGAACCTCCATGGTTAATGTTTCCAGAGCAGACACTAGTGGGACGGGTCAGCGGTGAGTCCTCCATCTTGGAGTCATTAGCTCATGATTATGGAAAGGTATTGGTGGGAATTATTGAAAGCATATTGGCCTATAACTGGTAAATGTTAGTCAGAGGGCTGTCCCTATCGCTCTCTAAGGTCATCCTCCAAAAGGGGTCTCAAGTGCCTGTCTTCAACATGGTGGTTGTCTTTCACCAAGAGGCGTTTCCAATGGGCTTTCAACAGCCGCGCCTCAGGTCAAATCAAATTCCGCTTAAATATTTGGTTTTCTTCAATGGAAGCTTTACTCAACACAAGGCGATGCATGTGAACAGTCTACAGTGTGGCTTCTCAAAAAGCCTTTGCTTATGCTTTTGAGGATAGTATTACAATTTGTGTCATGGCAAGAAAGTAATTACGACCAAGGGAGTAAGATTAAGACCTGCATGGAAACCACAATGTAAAACAGGCAGATGTCCAGTTTCTGTATGCCAAAGGTTAGCTTCAGGATTATTCTAAAGATCTACGATCCCTTAGGGCCGAAGCCTGTGTTCTAATCCCTGTCTTGTAGTTATAGGAGTGTGCATGTATATTGCTAAATATTATACTACAGACTAACGGAAACATAAGCACACGTACTCCATACGTCACCAGGGTCTTTATTCTTTGCTCACCAATATTATGTGCAATGTTTTAAAAGCAATGTTGGATGTTAGCTATTACTAATAATAAGAACCAGAGAAAGGCCTGGGCTCTGGTGGTAAGTGTGTATTCCTGAGGGCAACAGCTGTAGTGCGTTGCCTGCCTGTGAACTCTTATGGAGGTAACGTATGCTGACTCAAAGTGGGAGAACTCGTTGCCAGAGTTTCAGTTGCCTATAGAGCTCTTGGGACCACCTTCCCGTGTTAAAAGATTTTAGCTTCAATATATTTCCAAACAAACACAACTTGCATCTGAATGTGATTTTCAGAAATTAAAGGCGAAGAGCAAAAAGGTTCAATGTGAGGTTCTCATCCGCAGGCCTGATCTTTTCTGAAGGGTATTTGTGTTTTTGTATGTTTACCACATCAGCGCTGTTATCCACAATAATCTGATCATTCTGCAGAATGGCCTCTGATACAGTGCCATTAATTCAAAGTACTTCCAAGACATATTTCACAAATCTATACCAACATTTTTGCCACTTTATGTGAGGGAGTACTTAGCCAAACTGTACTAATCCATATAATTTTTCCACTTCAACAAATCCTATCAAATCATCAAACATTTGAATAAGGCCATATTGAGGTTATTATTGTTTTAAAATCATGTGGGTTACATTATGAAACAATTGTTTCCAATACAGACTCATTTTCTAACTCTGCCAAACCACAAAGAACCCCTTACTGTCCCCCGGTGTTCATAGATCAGATGATTCTCCTTTTAAGCCAAGCGGTTTCAAATGATCCACAGGTGCAGTGGCACTGCCGGTCGCGGATGGTGGCCGGGGCCAACTTCTACATCGTGGGCCGGGACCCTGCGGGCATGCCCCATCCAGAAACAGGCAAGGACCTGTACGAGCCCACCCACGGAGCCAAGGTCCTCACCATGGCGCCCGGGCTCATCACCCTGGAGATCGTTCCCTTCAAGGTTGCCGCTTACAACAAGGTCAAAAAGGCCATGGACTTTTATGAGCCCAAGAAGTAAGAATCCATTATTGTCATCACCTATCCAATTTTCCTTTTTTAAGACTCATAGTACTTACTTTTTGCGTGTTGTAATTCTCACAACTTTCAGTTGATCTACAACTCTACTACAATGCCAGAATATAAAACTATACAATTTGAAACACATCATCGTATACTTATAGATAATTGTCATATTAACAAACATTAAGGTCTTCAACCTGTTACAGAAGTAATGTTAACGCAATGATTTACCAGTTTCCAGTTTTGAAGTTTCCATATTAAACAAATGTCCTATTTACTTATGACGAAATCTCTAAGCAGCCATGCCAACAATGACAGTAACACATTTTGTTCCTCACACACCCAAGTTCCCCAGCCTTGACGTGAGCCTTGAAGTTTTCCAAAAAGTACAAATAAATGCCATTAATCTGTTTACGGAGCCTGCCGACGGTGACTAACTGCAATCTGTCCAATCTCTGGACTCACGGCTGCTTCCATCATCAATTCATGCAACAATGACTGTTTCTGGCTTTCTGCGGTGTGACTAACTGCGGCCAGAGCACTGAAAACATTTTCATTCTGTTTTCCATGTGATGCCTTTCCAACAATGATTCAAATGCAATTTGTTGAAATTCTATCGCTTGTCAAAAAAGGTGACTGCTCCAGCACACATTTTGCGCTCGTTAGAATAAAATGGATACCTGTTTTGTGCTCGGGTTTCACCTGCCCATGGCATCACAAAATGAGCCTCTGCAAAATGCCTTCTGCCGCTGCTCTGCTCCGTCCAACCGGGGCTGGTTTTCGTCAAGCGGGGAAGCAGGCCATGAAAGCGTACAACGGTTTCACCAAGTCGCCCGTCCAATCCCCGAGAGCAATAAAGACCATGACAGGAACGACAGCGGATCGGCCCACCAAAGACCGAGAACAATGAAACCAAACAGTGTGTCATTAGGCTAAGATCGCTCTGTTGTCCCTCCAAAGAATGCAGTATGATCACGTCGCATGTCCACCGCCCTGATGACATTACACAGAGTAATCATCCAGAAAATTTTGTATTCGCAATATATTACTCTGAATCGTGTATGAATTCATGCTTTGAATCCAGATGTAGGAAATACCCATGGCTCTGGCGGGCATCTTGGGGAACGGAGAGCATTTCATCTGTGCTATGCCTTTTCAGTTTATGCTTCGACCAGGCCTTGCCTAAATTGTATCTTCTAGTCCTTCAATCAAGGGTATGGCCGGAATTACAACAAGCTGATTATATTTAACAGTGTGTGGAATCATGTTTTCTTGTATATTAAATGTGGGTAAATAATATTAACAACGTATTTATGCGCTTTGATGATTAAATGAGTCGGTTGATTTTCCCAAAAATACCATAACAAATTCTGCTATTTTCTTTTTCAATGACAGCCATCAGGACTATGACTTCATCTCAGGCACTCGCATGCGTAAGATGGCTCGCGAGGGCCAGAACCCCCCGGAAGGCTTCATGGCACCCAAGGCGTGGAATGTGCTGAAAGAATATTACAAGTCACTGGAAAAGGCGTGAGGCCGGGCCTGGGTAGGCCCCGGTGGTTTCTCCAAACCCTTAACATTAACGGTGGGACCACACGACTACTATGGCTACATATGAATCTGCATAGTCTCTCCTGTCAATGCTCTAAATGCACTGCTCACTTAATGTTGGTGTTGCTGTCAGTTGTCTTTTTAGTTTAACCACAGTTACAGCTACTATGTATTTGATTGACTATCTCACCTTTTTTAGTACAGTATGTTAACAGAATGAAATGTGTCTCCTTTTTTAGTTGAATGGTGCCAGTGACCTATTGTCACATGAATGTACTGTTGATCAGTGATAAGTTAATTTGTGTTTGGCCCAAAGTGGAGCCAGGAGATATCACTTGCTTTGTTTTGGTAAGTGACATCACCTGACACCTATTTCAGCCAATTAGAAACATGAAATTACAATAACACAATGATTAGCTTCTAATGTGTGGTTACATAAATAATGTTAAAGCATCTATTTAATTTTGTGAATATTCTACTAAAATCCTAATTAACTAATCAATTGTTCTTATCGTTTTTAAGTGACGACAGCAAATTGACCAAAATAAATGGTTTGTCCGAGTGTCCAAGTAAAAATTCAGTGCCTTGGTTTTGTCAAATAATGCGATCAGAAATTTGACTTGCATGCTGTGCAATTAAGCACAGCACTGCTTTTTGTCCCCCTTGTCACTTTGTTACGCCAAAGCGGTCCAGTAGTTCAGAAGAAACATTCTACAAAACAGATGGGTACTGAAAAAGAGCTGTGGAGATGTTTTGCATTGGAAATGCAACCCTTGATGTTACTTAGTGTGAGTGTAGCTCTCCTCAGTCCTAACCTCTCTGTCCTCAAGTCATATAAGATATTAATAATAAGATATTTTCCTCTTACCTTGCAGTTTTGTGTATATGTTTTTGCATCTTATTCTTTTAACTTAGACGAAATTGGAAATCTAGCTGTTTTTGCGTATTTTTGTATTTTAATGCTTGTATTTTTTTTGTCAATGTTTCCATTTCATTACATTCATTCTGTAAAATCCATTTGACATTGACCAGCAACGTTACTGATGTGTACTTAATCCCTCCCTGTCCAATAAATATTTTTTACCAAATGGAGCCATTGAATGCAACTGATGTTTATCTCATCTTAAGTGTGGTCGGTTACTGATATTCCTTTCTGGTGTATGTAACCATATAAATAAATACACTTAACATTCCTAACACAATTTAACGGTGTGTTTTATTGTAAAAAAAACAAAAAAAAAACACAGTTTTTCTGTACAAATGTAATCTTAAACTGACTTAAATCTGCCTTCAACATGACACACTTGAAACGTCTTGGTTCTTAACCTCATGGTTCTTCTGCTGCAAGCTCCCCGTCGCTTATTCTGTTGTATATTGAATGAGACAGACCCTTTACCGACCCCAATCAGAGACACACATACACACACACTGCTACAGCTGGCCCCCAGATGCAGTGGCACAGCGAGAGTGGAGCGCACAGGGTTAATTCCAGAATTTAAAGACATGACTCTCAGAAATGCTTCACCTAATCCAACATCTTCAACGTAATGAATAGACCTGCCAGCAGCAATTCTTCTACCTTTCCCCAGCTCTCGCTCAATCTCCAGCGGTAATCAAGGTTGGACTTTGATTTGACTTCAAAGAAAGCGGTTTTACTTTTTTGTTTTGTTTCCTTTTTTGGGGGAAGGTTTCATTGCAACGTTTTGTCCCTAAACTCTGAGCTTGTCATGTCTTCAGAGTGTTAGTATTCCTCCGTCAATGTCATGCTATCATAGAGCTGTCTTGCTTTTTAGCTGTGGGACTATTTTTGGAGGCCTCACCCCATAATCAGACCTAGACTTCAGATTTAACATCGTCCTGTCTGAGCGTATCATTACAGAGTGGCATGCGGCCGCAGGAAGCTCCTGACTACTCCGACGACGGTGGAACAGTTGTCAGGGGCGGCGACACCATTTAAAGACACCATCATCTGTCTCATCTGAAGCAGTCGACTTTATGTTCAGAAGGATTTTAGTTGAGTTAGTTGGACCTGCCAACCTTCCTGCAGAAATAGTCTGGATCAAAATGATGAGAAAATATTAGCTTCTCAAGTTTATCCTCAAAATGCTGGCTTCTCAAGTCGTAATCATCGTAAACTTTGTTTGAAGTCGCGCAACAACTTACATTAATGAACACATTTGTTATTCACATGGATGATCAATATATTCAGTAATGACACACATTTGTAACATAAAATAAAGAATGGTTCAAAAGGGGCCAGGGAAGTCTAGTGGTCTGGCGGTTTTGGATAAGCGACTAAATAACAAATTGTAAAACTGAAAACTTTTTTTTACCAAATCCGTAATACCAAATATTCCAAGTAATACCAAACCCCTAACCCTAACCCTAACCCCGTCAAGTGAGCTAATCGTCCACCGGTGTCGGATCTTCCCTAAAGTTGCGGCACACATATACCCTCTGACCCCTGCGGCAATAGAGTCCTCATCTCGGCTAGTACCACCTACAGGTTCAGATCTTCCACACGTTCTGCCACCATTTATCTCCTCCGTACCGCCATCTGGTTTGAGTTGCATCAAAGCCTGTAATGATAAAAACATGTTTGCTCTTTGCCGCATGCGGTAGGATGATACAGTGCCGGAGCCCGAGTGTTGCAGAAGTACCGTGGAGCGTTTCCCCTCGCGTCCATAGATTGTTTAAAGGTGTACGCAATGGGTTAGTCGTGTTGTTATTGATTAGGTTTTATACACTCAGTCTGTCGGAGAGGTGAAAGTTATTGTTAGGAACAATGGAGGTTTTCGTGGGATGGCTTTTTCACATGTGATTTGAATGAGTGCAGATCTGCCTGAGATGGTGAGAGAAAAACCATGATGGAGTAAGAAAGGAAAAATGAAATAATAATTCACAATATTATAGTAAATCTAATCTTGTGTACATTCTGCAAGCCCAGATGGCCATTCAAAGTTATAAGAAAATATATAGAAGGAGCTTTCTTTGAACGGTTCAATCTCGGATTAGATTGACTGCAAAATGCGCTCTCAATCCACACCGTTGCAGCACCAAAGAGAATCCTTACTCCAGTGGGCCGTTCGTGGTGATCTTACCCCCATATTAAGTAGAGCAGAAAACAGCGTAATCATACAGTCAATTTCAAACGCAAAATTCATTTGAATGATGCAGTCTTTTTTCCAATTCATCGTTTGAGCTCGCAGAGGTAGAAGAAACACAAGAACACGTTATCAACGTCATGGTTGATGGTCAAAGCCAACCACAACAGCTCTTCTCTCCGTAACAAATGGAACATATGCCCCACGTCTGTCCTGACGTATGCTACAGAGACACCGTCCCACACTGTCGAGATGACCCGTGTGCCCTCCTGTTATGAATCCTGCTGCTGCCCTATGGCACCTTGTCATCACCGGCGTATGAGAAACAGACCACCTGGGGAACATTACCTCTAGAGCGCAGGCGTTCGCTTAATAAAGAGAGATCGTACTTCAAATGACGCGCCGCCAGCACTTCAAAGCACAATTCATGACCATGGGGTGGGGGGGTGGGGGTGAGGAGGAGGGCTGTTCTGGGGGGCAAGACTGAATTTCAAGGTGTCATCCGACCACACATTAACATTATCAGGCACGAAAAGTGCCGCTTTGAGGCTATGCAGGGCTTAGAGCGTGGAGTTCTTGATGGAGTGAACGGTGGGTTGGGGGTGTGGGGTGGAGGTCTCCTTGACAGACTTCAGTAACTGCAAGCCCAGTCTGTGTCTACCGTCCATGTATGGGACCATTTATGATCCGTGTGTGGTTGTAGAATCTTTTTTATGTTATTCAGGCAAAGATGAATCAGATTGGTGTATTGCTTTTGATTTCACCCACCACTTTAACTATTCTGTTTGTCAAGTGATACTTTGGTATAACAACAGTAATCAAAGTGTTTTTGCATTTCCTATGAACTCTCAACAAACATCAAAGTGTCAACAGCAGAATAAACCGTAGAGTGAGACCCAGTTTGGGCAGGCAGTATTCTGCCCCGGGGCAGCTGGCTCCTGCAAAACAAACATCGCTGCGCTGCATTTGACCCATCTCCTGATTTGACTTATCAGGCCATGTAGTTCACATTAAGTTCACGAGGTGAACTCAACAAAACTACCACTACCTGGGATTGGCTCTCAGCCGCTTCTTGTTTGTGTTCAAGTGCGGCAAGGGCGGTTTTTTCTTTTCTTTTTCCGCTGCCGCCATTTGGCACAAGTCGCACCAGCTCATGTTCTCGCGTATCATCAGATGTGCTGCCGCTATCCAATGCCCCGTCTCTATTTGTCTTGGCCGTCAGTGTTTTGCTTTGATCAAAAGTTGCAGTAATTATTTTGGACTGTATTATTTCCTGTCTCCACAACAATGCTTTGAACAGAAGACGTAGCATAGCCCAGGCTAGCTCCCTGGCAGTGGGAGGAAGGTGTGTGGGGAGAGGTGGGGTTGAAGGTTGGATGTCTTTATGCAGTTGAGAGGATTAATATCTCAATGAAATAAAGCCTTGTGTGTTCTCCGTTCATTAGGCCGACTGCACATCTCGCTGCAGGAGCCTCTTATGAAAGGCTGTGTAGCCCGGAGAGGATCCGCTGCAGGAACTCGTCTCGGGCTGGACAAAGGCCTTGTACACATTGTGGGATCCTGACCACAGTGGGTCAATCTTTCCCAAGTCAGCTGATGGTCATCTGCCTCGGGGCTTGAGGGAACCTCAGATTGCCCTATTGAGTCGTAGCGTAGTGAAGTAGTGTCTCACGATAGGGCTCATGATCTCGGTGTGTTGCCGTTGCTATTATTATTATTTATTTTTTACGAATAATCAGAGCAGATGTCCTTAGTCCCAGTGTGTGTGTGTGTGTGTTAAGGTCCCTTCAGGCACTTATTTACTCATGACTTTATTATTTCTCTCAGCACAAGTTAGCATGAAGGATTAAGATTTATACGCAAGAGGTTCTGCTTCATTTATTTGGGGTTACAAACAGCTTTGTTTTGAGATTTTGTTTGCTGTGTTGTGGTATTGGCGTTGCATATTAAGAACAGAGCCACCAATAATCTCCTGTATTTCATATCAAACAGAATTTGTCGTGACAGAAAACTAAAAAATCATGTTCTGGATGACCGTAATCCTAAATGGTTTTATAGCTGCAAAATACCATTTATATAAAATAAGATCCATACACCAAATCCATTCTTCGACTTAAAGGTCTACAGACTATGTGTGGTTATCCCAAACAACTGATGAAATAAATTACAGTTCCGGTTGTGAGATGCAAATAGTAATTGGGTTTGGAGTTAAGTAGTTGACTAAATAGAATATAACAAAATACAACTCTCCTTCTACCAAGGGGCCTTGAATGTCCTCTTATAACAACTATAGCTATAATACTCCATGCTGCATTCCTTTTATTCCTTTCTTATTAATAGCTTATTCAGTATTAGTTCTGTATAAGGTATAGTTTGATTACTTCAGATATTTGGAGGATTCCCCACTTTACAACAGAAACTAAATGTATTAATATTATAATCAGGTGGCAGTTGAAATGGTTTCCATTGAATGATTTCCATATGTATTCCTTCTATCCTTAAACATTGGCAGGGTTGGGATTCAGTAGACTATGAGAAAAATATATGGAATGGGTTCAAATCGGCAGTCATAGACAGTGAATAAAGACATCTTTCTGCCACATTCAGTTAACCTCTTCAACATCTGTTATGATAAAATGAAATGCACCAAATGACCAAAGTGGTACACGAATAAAATAACAATCAGATACAATACAATTATTAGGTATCTCTACATTGCCCCAAAACACATTGATTAGCACTGTCTCAGCACTTATTAAAGTTTAACAGAGGGCACACTCACCTACAGTTTCTGCACAGACCTCGCTTTTGAAAAACAACAAAATAAGCATGTATCATTTCAATACAACGGGCCAACTTGCCTTTAAACAAACAATTGTCGCTGTTAATGTTCTATATTTTGTATGTTGATTTTAATGTGCGGTCAGAAAGCAGTGTTGTCACAACATTTTGAGAATACGCTGTCGACAGCGGTATAAATATGTTTCCCCAGGGAGATCAATACTGTTAGATGTGGCATGTCCAGATGCCAACAACCTAATAACTCACTTTATACACTTCATTACACAACCAATACCACTTGTCTGACTTTGAAAACGATTTACAAATACATTAACAATTAGCAATAAGAAACCTTCACAAACATTCATTTAAAACCAGCTGCAACGTTTAAAACAAACTGCCAAGACAATGGGCATGTTTCAGCCTCTAGTTCAGCGGAGTCGAGTTGTATAAAAATAACATAATTGAATATTTTTGTGATTATTAGAAAAGGTTTTGAATGGTAGACACAACATGACACCTGTGGGCTGTCATAATTGACCTCGGTATAGCTTCCACTGCAGTAGTCTGGCACAGACAACATATCATCTTTCTATAAACCATCCCATCTCCTGTCACACAATTAGCCACATAATTACCCTGCTGGCACTGTAAACCATATATATATTTTATATCAGCACTATAATCTTTCCTACTGGCAAGCTCTGGAGAATCTCAGGTGACAAGATTCTGTGGATGCAGCCTCCACATGCTAAAGAGCACAACGAAACAGGTCTGCTAAGTGGTTACATATACGATACATCTGATCGCAGAGGTGGATCGTGTTGCCCCCCCCCCCCCCCCCCCCCCCCCCCCCCACTCCATCACCATCATTGTTTTTATCATTAGCACTTAATCTTAACTTTTTAAAACCAACCGAGCTACCTCAAGGCTCAGGGTATTGTTTTGGACGATGTGATGACAAAGGTGTAGCAGAGGGATTCAATTCCACATGAACTTAACGCCGTTATGCTTTGAAGAATGGCGATTCTGGGAAATGTTTTGAGCTCTATTTACTTGGACGGACGAGGACATTTTCCTGCTCACCGTGGCCTTTGGGAAATTCTGTTTTCTTTGTTTTTTTTTCTTTGACTTTTTCCAACCACAGCATTTCCCTTTCACTCTCTCGTGGATGAGTTTCAAGCCCGGGCCCATTTGATCCACATGGTGAGCATCGCAAGCGAGAACAAATGTCATCAATGTGCATCACATCTGTGCCCAAACAACACCCTGGGGATACCATTGTGTGGCATATCTTTGCCCCATTCATTCAACCTAGTGTTCACTGTTGGCGAAACCACATGGCCAATGGGCCCTCACAAATGCAAGCTCTGATAAACTGCTGCTTGATATTAAGAGTTCATCGTTCGCCATGTTGTATTAGTCAAGTAAATTTGAATATCTCCACCAAAATAAGCAGTGCATTCCCCAACGTTGCTGTTGTCTTTGAGTGTACCAACTGCCTTTAGCCTTTTCTATATTCAATACGGCTTTATAACAAGCCGACCCCGTCAGGCAAAAGACCTCCTTCAAGATTAAAGGGAGATTGTAGCTGCACTTGTCATTCTTAATAACGCAATGGCTTTGCCTGTTAGCTCTTTATTAGTAGTTCGGTAACCTAGAGTCATGTCCTCAAAAGTCATGTCCCCGTAAGCCCTGTCCCCATATGTCATCTACCCATATTCTGTGTCCTTGTGGTATTACTTTTTTGAACCTTTGGCATTTCGTCTTATTTGTCAGGTATACGATGGGCTGCAGTCCAATGGCAGGGATTTTTAACACCTAATCTGTTTTCTGTGGGGGTGGGTTGGAGGTGTACCACCTGGTACCCATTACAACCACATACTGTATTTCTCCAGACCACAGAGAGACACATAAGAAAAAGATACATGCACGTACAGGCTCACACATACACGAGGCATACAGGCACATACGCTGCAGTAGTTTAATAAACAAGCATCTATAAACATACCAATGCACACACAAACACAGACACACGCACACACATACACATAAATCCACACACACACGCACACACACACACACACACACACACACACACACACACACACACACACACACACACACACACACACACACACACACACACACACACATAACACACACACACAAATAGATTGAGTCGCTGAGTGAGCTTGCGTGGCTTGAGTCGTCCTGTCAAAGTGTGTTGGTAGAACTATATTAGAGTCTTCAATATGGATCGTATTTCTAACTGGAGCTAGCAGGCCATTTTTTATCTCATATCTTTCGTTCCTTTTGCTCTTCTGAAGGACTTGTTGTCAGCAACACATTCTTTGAGATCAGTGGTGTTGCTTGAAACAACGGAAACCCGGGGCGAAAAGGCTGGTGTAAACAGGAGCTCAAAACGCCCCCGCCTCATTTTTCCAACTTTTATCTCGTAATATAAACAGTGTTGAAAGTGTGTTGCATTCTGGGATTGATTTGTGGCTAGAGTAAACATATAAATCACTGAATGATTGTCAGGATGAGTTAAGGTTGAGGGGGCAATGTGTGGAAGGCGCTATTCTATCTGGGATAATATGTGTTTGTAAAGCATGAAACTCCTCTTCCTACCCTTGAGCGGACTGGTAACCATCAAATGGGAATACAATTACAACAAAAATGTCGAAGGACAGAAAAACACATAGAAAGGTCCAATAAATATTTACTCCTCAACGTCTGGGCTTGTTCGACATATGCGTTGCTGGGGTGTTCCATGGTAGTCCGTATATAAGAAGGCAGATGTAGGATGTTGAACTTCTAAATCAGCACCAGTAGGACCCAGCTCAAGCAGCTGACAGTGATAATATAGTGGACGTACTTTGCCATATGCCATATGATAAGTTAAGCTACACATGTCTGGGAGATGAGATTGTGGTGCTTGGAAATACACCAGCACGATGTCTGAACAAATGAGATCTGCTGTCCTTTAAGTTGACCCAAACCGTCTTTGAACCTTTCCTTCCTCATGAAACCAAGAACACTCTTATGGATGTTTACTTGTTCTGTTATAAACTGACAAATGACTTCCTTGCGCCAGTAGGACTGGATATCATTCAGTTGAAAGAGAACAGAATTATTTTTACTTATACAACTTATTCACAATCTCTGCAGGTTTGGTCCAAAGTATTTCAGACATGTCTCTCACACCACCACCATCTGTCATCAGTCTCTCCCCAGGAATTGCCGTAGCGAGAATGTTTCCCAGGCCTGAAGGCGTACGTCGCTGCCTCGGTCATGTCTGAACGTCGGCCCGGAGGGTGACGAGAACATAACGTTTTTTGCCTGTCTGGGATCGGCAGGGTTTCTGCGGCCGGTGGCCAGATTAGTGTGAAGGCGTTGCTTCCTCTGTGAGAGAGCGGTCTGTTAAGTAAGCTAATGTGGACCTCAAACGCCCCAGCTCAGCTGGTTTCCTTTCCTTTAGCTCGAGATTCCTGGACATTGAGCGATCGATGAACTGTTTTCGTGACATTGAGGTCTGAGTCTTAGGAATGCCGACTCATCGGATTCCAGAACATTCTGTCCACACCACAGACATGATTATTGCAGTCCCAGCTGTCCACAGACTCTGGTTAATTAAGATAACTTTAAAATGAAGAGCGGACAGTTACTTATGCTTGCGGTTGGTAGGTTCACCCCTGGAATCTTGGCAGATTGTGTAAAGTATCCTCTGTCCCTCATCCTTTCCTGTCATAAGAACTCATGTCTCCAAAATAGTGTGTGAGCAATATCACAGCTGAATGAGTATTTTAGTCCCTACTAATACAATAACTTCTTTCTATCAGAGTCTTTAACTTCATTTTGTTGGACTTTAAACCTGAATACATCAACAATACAAATGGTATAAGATCAGTTTCTGCTAAGGGCCTGGACAAGACAGCTCTTGAGTTGGCACACAGGCCACAGCGAGATGCAGAAAATCTTTCAGGAAATTACAGAGATAGAAACTGGCGCTTGAAGTCCTCAGACGGATCTATGACTTTCTTGTGCGCCAACATCACACGTTTGGGTACAATGGTGCATTGTGAGACCGTCATTTAATCCCGCTGTGCATGGAACCCTGGTGATCACCTTGGGGTGATGTCATCACAGCTGCTGGTGGGAGTAACAAACACCTACAGAGGGCAGAGTGGATGAAGGGTCAGATTGCTTCTGAGGAATCGTGAGTCAAATGGGGGAAGAAAGAGATTTAATTAAAGTATAATTCAATTAATCCAAATTAGACTTGGATTAAGACTGGCCTTGAGCAGTTTGCGATACAGCATAGTTAGTTAAAGACGACGCAAAAAGAAGATACTTATAGCATGGTGTCATGGGATTAAGTTGAGGAAAAGAAACCAAATTCAAATTGGATTAAAAAATAATATTAACCGTCAAAGGATCAACCAGAGACTTGCACGTAGTCTACATTTACTGTTCTTTTTCGACCTGAATTCATTTTGGTTGTGTTTGAACTCTCCATCGTAATAACGTATGTTATTTTGAATATAGTATTTAGTATGCATAGTATATGATCATTGGCATTTAAATGGCATCAAACTGTGGGAAACCAGACATGAATGTTTGATCTACCCAGTGTCAAAACACTATAGAGGCGGCATGTGTAAAAGGATTATGCAGGACGCAGACAGAAAAGTATACACTTGTGAAACGGCTGAAAAATTACACAGAAATGATTGTGGGCATTTTTAAGTCAGCAGTTTAACAGTCCAAGTGCTGAGGACAGTGATAGGTCCACGCCAGACACGGCGTCCATGCCACCAGTCACATTGCATGTGGCTGGCTTCAATTAAAACGCCATTACTGTCAGCTCCGATCAGGGCTGCTCTTAGGGATCACCGCAACAGCAATTAAGCATACATTTATCTGTGCTGTCCAAGCGCTGTTTAACTCCAAGCACACTTTTACTACACAACACCGCAGATGGGATTATCTAATTTGATGGTTTACTGTATTTATTCTGTGGAATATTTGAAGCAGGGGTAGGAGGAGGGGAAGGGGGGGAGAGAGCGGCGAAAAGAAATTGCAAGTGATCATGGGAATATGGTATTTATAGACTTTATTGGTTAGACACGTCATAAATCTCAATTTTGGGGAGCTGGCCACAGTCTGTCGGGCGCGGGATCTGCTGCGTGGCGCTCTGCTGGAATGTGTATTCTACCTAGAGCCCTTTAAAACAGCCTGGCGGTTGCTAGAGCGCCACACACACTTACCTTTGGGTTGAGTCACACGGGCACTTTTACATTTCATATGCATTTCAGCTTCTACTTTGGCTGAAGGACAACCAAAAGCATGTGATCCTCCTACCGTATAGAGGTGAATAACAAACATAGCCTCGGAGTGTGCTTGTGAGAGTGTGTGTGTCTGTTTGTGTCTGTGTGTGTACGTTCCTTAGTGTGTGTGTGTGTGTGTGTGTGTGTGTGTGTGTGTGTGTGTGTGTGTGTGTGTGTGTGTGTGTGTGTGTGTGTGTGTGTGTGTGTGTGTGTGTGTGTGTGTGTGTGTGCATGTATGAGTTATTTACAAAATGCTAGCATAAATCCATAACTTAATAGAACCAAAAAACACTATAGACAATCTACATTTACTAATGCTCATTTACAATTGACAAGCACATTCATGAATGAGACATCAATGGGGAATGCACCCCACCGCCCCTCCTTCCCTATCGAGTGTCCACAATGAAACTTCAGTGTGAGACGATCCCATCCTTAAAGAAGACGTTAGAAGGCACTAAAACACTGCGACCAGTGATAGATGTCTCTGTACGCACGGCCCCAAGGCGAGAGAGAGAGAGAGAGAGAGAGAGAGGGAGAGAGAGAGAGAGAGAGAGAGAGAGAGAGAGAGAGAGAGAGAGAGAGAGAGAGAGAGAGAGAGAGAGAGAGAGAGAGAGAGAGAGAGAGGGGGAGAGAGAGAGGGAGAGAGAGAGAGAGAGAGAGAGAGAGAGAGAGAGAGAGAGAGAGAGAGAGAGAGAGAGAGAGAGAGAGAGAGAGAGAGAGAGAGAGAGATAGAGAGAGTGGGACGGGGGGGACGGGCATCATTTGATTTAGAGCTGTGGATGGCCTTCTGGGGGCCCTTGATTACCAGAGCTTTGCGCAACGCTTTCATGTGGTAAGCGATTCGAAAAAAAAAACAAGGGTCACTGTTATCATTTAAATAATCGGAGTCACTTAAAAGGAGTAACAGCGCGCATTCCTGCCGCTCCGTCTCAAAGTCCCCACTCTTTCGGAAATGGCCTAATCCATCTTGTTGGAGAAAGGAGCGGAGGATAGGAACAATTATCTCCCAAAGCAACATCTTCTGTTTAAGTAGAGCATTACAGCTCCGTTCTTTGTAAAGGAAAGAAAAAAACCTGAGAAACACAGGGGGCTTAACTTCCTGGACCGGGAATGTGCCTTCTTTGTATGAGGCTGGGAGTTGTGAAACTGTAGTGGAGTTTTGATTAAAGTGGTCCTGCTAATGATCCACATCGGAGCAGGGGAGACGCGTGGGGAGAACGGACACAACCACGCAATGTTGTAACAATAAACCTCTACGTCCGCTGACGGAGACATGTGGCTTTGAGGAACTTCTTTGTCGTACATTTCTATGCAAACAAGCCATTATGTTAAGTTTTTACATCAAAGCATGTTTTTTTATGTATGAATTTATTTAAAAATGAGAATACCATGAAATAATATATTAATAGTGATAGTTATAAAAATTACTTCTTCTGGCTGTTTCAGTCAATTATTTGACTGTATTGTTGATGCCTGTTATACTAATGAACAATACCTACTTAATAAATTGGTTATAACTAATGACCCTAACCTTAACCCTTACTATATACCAATGTCCAATAACTACTTAATGAATGAGTTGTACATATACTAATGACTTACTATTCTAATGACCAAGACCTATTTATGGAATGAGTTGTACTTATACTAATGAGTTACTAGAATAATGACTAAAGAACTCCCAACTGAATCAGTTATACTTATACTAATGACTTACTATAATTATGACTAAGTCATTCTTATGGAACACATTCCCTAAATCAACATTCCTCATCTATGGCGTTTGTGAGTAGTGTGCGTATGGTCAGACCGCAATGCCACTCTGTCGTCGGCAATTAAGTTCCCGACAGCCGACAACGATGATTAAATGAATGAAATGGTAACTCTTGTGGAAATCCAAAGGGGGTTTTGCTGCCTGTCGGCCCAACTATACTTCATCCTGGCCCAGCAGGCCATCCGACTGACCGATGAGCCGGCTCCTGGCTCCCAGCTGTAGGCGGATGAAGGCGGCCCTGGACTACACAGGGAAGAGGTGAACTGGCCCGGTGGATCATGTGTAGGGAAGCATCGCTCTTCGGCGTCGGAGCTCGGCCCACACGCGTGTGAACCGCACCACATGACACATCAAAGACTGGAACACACCAGACATTTTCCCTGGGCTTGGCTGCTTCACGCCTGGGTGATTTATTGGCGTCGTGCTGGGAGATCAGCCATGGGGGCCTAACACTGAACACATATACTGTAACCCCCATTACCGAGCCTGTGTTCTACTGTTAACCCCCTGAATCAAAGCAGGAGTCCTGGGGGTGCGGGGATTGATGTATCGGTGTGTGTGTGTGTGTGTGTCTAGGGGTCAAATCTGGAGTTGATGTTTATGTTGGAAGCGTGGGCTCCGTTGATAGGAATTCATGTCTATGGATCAAGGTACGGACATTTTTGGGTTGCGATATGTAATACCTCCACGCTTAGCCCAGAATGGATCTCCAGAATTCCTCCTGTTTTGACTGTGGGTTATTTACTGTGGACGTCATGATAACAATAAAGGTGATTTACTATGTCTCTACTATGCCCTTTGTCTTATGTCTTAATGTAGTTTGTAGACGATATGCTGGCTGTAATGTGTGGAAGGGCACGGTGCCACTACTAAATATCACATGTGATTTAAAATTGGTTCTTACTTGCCATAGGCATTCATGTTAGCCTTATTATCTGTCTAAAGATGTTTGGTTTACTTAGAAATGGTGTGAAAAAATGGAAGAGAGAGGGAGAGCGGGAGAGTGAGAGAGACCTGATGGAAAACATTTGACATGATAGTTCAGTTACAAAATATGTCCAGGTCGTTTGATCTTCCCTTAAATCTGAAGAAAATGGTATTTGCCTTGATAGGACTTTAACTACCACTATTTTAAAACAGATTGGAGAAGTAACGCACATTTTCCATCCATCTCTTTTATAAGAATGGCTTTATAAACGCAGCACAAACTGTTGCAGTTTCACAACAAGGGGTCTAAATGTCCTAACCTTTCTTGGACCCCTGGCACCAAATAGGAAAAAACGTTTCCAACATTACCTTTGTCCAAACCAAATGAAGCCCGCAGAGACCTTCAACAAGGTTCCTGCATACGATTATCCTCTCATTTGATCAAAACTACAGTTGCCCGCCAACGTGATATATCGGTTGGGATAATCCATGATGGACAAATACAAAACATTGGGACTCCGCAAAGGTTAAAGGATTATGGATTTATTCATTATTTTACCTCCACTTCCCGTTTGGCTTACATGATATTTACAATGTCATTCATATTTCAGTTGACATGGTTCCCTTGGCCCCAATCACTTGCAAAAGCACATTGACAAGCGAAGAAAGATATAACTCAACTTTATGCGTCATTATAATGTCGTTAATAATAATAATAATAATAATAGTGTAAGTGGCCACATTTTACTAGGCAGAGATTTTTTCAACATTAAATCAGCCTTCACTTCATTATCTAAATATGCCTTTTCTGGATTCTTTGTATTTTTTTCCATCCACGCAAAGGATAGAACAAAACTGATTTAAGAGTGTTTTGATTGAATTCAATGGTTTCGAAAGGAATCCAGGACTTACATCTGCTTCCATGACTTTTGGAGTTTTTTTTAAACCTGGACCACCCTGAGAAAACCATTTGGGAGGAAATAAAGTCAAGACCCAAGAGAAGACTAGCAAGGGCTGGGAGGTTAAGGAGGAAAGGTCTATGACCATCCTAAGAGTGTGAAACCTTTACTTCATTAAGATTCATATATCTAAGTCTCCATCATATTGACTTCACGTGATTTCTGCAGAATGTGGTTTAATCATTGCACTGGCTAACTTTTCAACCAGAAAAACACCAGTATTATTATATTGTATTATATTGTATTGTATTGTATTGTATTGTATTGTATTGTATTGCATTGTATTGTATTGTATTATAATGTCTAGTATTGTATTGTATTGAATTGTATCGTATTGTATCATATTGTATTGTCTAGTATTGTATTGTGTTGTATAGCCTTTTGTATTGCGTTGAAGTGAATGGCATTGTCTTGTTGTAAATCTATATCTCAGAGCGGAAGAGCAGAAGTTCTTCCCGTAGCATATGCTACCACCTAGCATATGCTTTAAAGAAACTAACTAACTTTCTGATGATGACAATCATCGGGGGAGTGCAGTTGTGGGTACATCATTGTGCAAGCCCCCGGTGATCCAACCTCTAAATAGTATCACCTTTAGGTGTGGACAATGGCATCAAACAAGTCCAATACTTCCTCTCGCTGCCCAGTTTAGTTAGTCGTCTATTGTCTCCAACAATGGATCTTGACACTTTGAATTGGAGCCTGTGATGGATAGCTTTTGAGGTCAAAAGCTCTGACTGCTATATTGATTTCATCCTTTAGCCCGGCCAGCTTTTCTTCCTGAATAGACATGGCTTGGTGGTGGGAGTCACAGCGACCTTGTGGGAAAGGGTGTTCTAAGAAGTGATGGGGCTGGCCTGCTTATCACAGGACCTTGTTTTAAATCCGACATGTCACTCACTATAACCTCCAGTGTTCTTACATTAAAGCAAAATCGATTTTTGACTATGAATTAACGTATGACTCCTCGATGCATTCATGTGTGGCTGAAATATACTGTAGTGATGTGTAGTTAGGCCAACACTAGTAGCTACCATAGCCTAAACAGACATCTGTTCAGTTGTACAGACATGACAGTCAGTTTAGTTGTACCTTTTTTAATAGGTCTACATGTACAGGCTTGTCTGTATAAACAGCTTCTAAACGGGGTTTGTATAGAAATAAACAATATAAATACTGTTTTTCATGATGAAGAGGAAGGACCAAGGTTCCAAACTAAAAGTGCTCCCATAACATATCCTGCATGGGGGGTGTCATTCATGCAGAGCATAACAACTGTTAACAGATTAAGACTAAAGATAAAACACTGTTAACACCGTTTAGACATCCATCTATTGGGAATTAACTGGGGTCGAAAATTCGAAGTCTAATAATCGTTTCACCAAACCATTCCATGTATATGATCATGGATGCAAATCACCCTCAAATTTCTCCATCTACCTTTGTTAATTTGATATGCCCTTGGTTCTATAAAACACGTTCTGTGTTAATACCAGTCAATAAACCATGCGTAGTTGGTAACGCTCTGTGACTACTTGCTCAAGCACCAAAAGAAAAAGAAAAAATACCCCCAAAAATCCGAAACAATAAAATATCTCTATATATAAAACGAATTTAGTTCCCAATTAATCCACGCAGTGTAGACCTTTATAGTTTATAGTCCCCCTCTCACAGACCCCTGGAGCCGGTGTGCTGCACGGTGCTCGCTGCAGCACACAGATCGGGTTCAGTCTTTGTCAGTGTGAATGGGGGCGGAGGAAGCGAAGCCATTAGAATCCTATAAAAAGAAAGTATCCGACATCACAAAGTATCAAGCTCCATCACCACAAGCACCTAGGCCAGATACGGACCGCTGGAAACCACTTTGCAAAAATCTATCCTAACCGTCAGTCCATCATCCAATTTATTTTTCTTTAATTTATATTTTTTTCAACGGAAACAGCTAGGATAATTTCTTAACCGTCGACGGTACTTTCAGAAAAGTATTATTATATCCATGGCAGTCTTGGGTTTATTTAATTAATTTACCAAAACCATCGAAGTTGAAAAACTTTTCAGCCAACCGGTAAACTTTTACGCATGGACGCTGCGAGAACGCGCACCGCTCCGAGATCGTCGGTGCTCGTAAAGTGAGCGCTGAGGTGTGCTCCTTGAACCTTTCCTACCTTCTCGGCACTCCACGTCTTTTTGAAGGATGCTCGCTTTCCCTCGGAGTAGATGGTGGTGGTTTGTACTGGCGCTCCTCGTGGCCACGGTGCGGACGGGGACGTCCCAGAGACCAGAAGCGCGCTCCAAGGCCAACTCCATCAGGTCGGCGTTGTTGGAAGAGGCGCACCCCACGCCGGGGACCAACCACACCGGGACCCTTCACAGCGCAGGGATCCCCAAGAAGCACAACGTCCTCACACAGGTACATTATCATGCGCAATGGGTCAGAACTTTTTGTAGTGTTGTTATGACGTTTCACGCAAATATATCAGGTTAAGCAGCGTTTTATTTCTCTGAATGTAAGGGTATGTTAGTGCACTGCATTGGATATGGATGACAGTTGTTTGTTATGATAAATAGATCACGCCTTCAATCGGATGAACTCCGTCCTACTGGATCGCTTGTGTCGTTTTGAAATGTGGGGAGCATTTTTTAAATGCGGCTTACCCAATTCCGTATGACCAAGTATAACTGCATAATGTATCCAGAGAATAACTATTCCCCACGTGTGAGTCGTTAAGGGGTCGGACGGTATCAATCAGGGCCCTAATTGGCTCTCAGACGTCGCGGCCCCGACGTGTGGGACCGAGGTTTCAAGAAACCATGTTATGGCAGCAGAAATGTGAGAAAACGTTAAGACTCCGGGTAATTCTCTGTCTGGTTCTTGATGTATTAAAGTGGCACAGACGCTTGTGGGATTAGGAGCCTTTGCTCAGGGGCAACAAGGATTCAAACCGGCCACTTAATAGACGCTCTAACACTTTCCATGCTGTTAAAACACTTGGTTCGATTAGGGCGGCCGCGAAAATGCTGTGGAAAAAATTGAAAACATAAATTATGCTATTATTCTGGCAATTGTAGGTGTAGGTCTACCTCGATCCAAGTGGGCTTATTATTTTAAGACCTATCGAAATATCCTCCACATTTAACATTTGTTAAGATTCCTTAGGCCTATATAAAATATTGCACATTCATTTGGTTGTTCAAAAGTTTAATTCTTGAAATTCTGTTAAACTGTCAAGTAACTTAACTAACCCAATTTTAGACTGGAGAGATGATGCAATATATCCAACCAGACAATTTATGATATAAATCTAGACATTTGATATGTAGCCTATTTTAGTTATGGATCGATTAAGCTGATGGTGTTAAATCAATGCCCATTCTTTGATTGGATCCTCTTCGATCGACAGTAGATGGCACTGCCACGTTTTGTGTCTCTTATAATTTTCAAGCAATGCCACCACACTGTTTAATTAGCATGACCTTATCTTTCAAACAACATACATTTCTGCGGCCTTATAATCAAAAGTTTCAAATGTCATTTAACTGCAGGCTTTTTTCTTGTCTCAGGCTTTGGCGATAAAGTGTGTGCCAATATAACCGCAGGGCAGCTATCTCTCTAGTGTGGCTAGCAACAATCGTGGTGGACATCAGTGATGTGTGTGTGTGTGTGTGTGTGTGTGTGTGTGTGTGTGTGTGTGTGTGTGTGTGTGTGTGTGTGTGTGTGTGTGTGTGTGTGTGGTTTTGTGTGTGTGTGTATGTCTGTGCTTGTGTGTGTGTGTGTGTGTGTGTGTGTGTGTGTGTGTGTGATTGTGTGTGTGTGATTGTGTGTGTGATATCCTGCTCAGACAGACTGAATTATGGAAAAGCCTCTTTTTTTTACTCCTCTGAGTGAAGTCTGGAATCAGTCCAAGCCCAAAGCAAGCCAGCATGGCGCTGTTCTATCTAAACGTCTCTCCTTGCCTTTGCATTCATCTTGAGTGCTTTGGGAACGTGACCCAGGGGGCTATAACGTGTGCATTGTGAGACCACCCCACAGCCACTATCCTTAAATGTCATTATGCATTTCATCATTAGCACTTTTACTTGTGAAATGGTGTGTGTAAAAGAAGATTGGGAATAGATTATATTATAAGAATGTTAGCCTACTGTGGTGTGTGTGTGTGTGTGTGTGTGTGTGTGTGTGTGTGTGTGTGTGTGTGTGTGTGTGTGTGTGTGTGTGTGTGTGTGTGTGTTTGCGCGTGTGTGTGTGTGTGTGTGTGTGTGTGTGTGTGTGTGTGTGTGTGTGCGCGTGTGTGTGTGTGTGTGTGTGTGCATGCGTGCTTGCGTGCGTACGTGTGTTTGCTCTCACATATGTGTGTGTGTGTGTGTTTTTGTGTGGGCGAGCGCACACATGGATGTGTGTGTGTGTGTGTGTGTGTGTGTGTTTCGGTGTGTTTGTGAGTGTGTTTGTGTCTGTGCTTTGGCTGCCAGAATACTTTTCCAGAGCTATAAAAGTATGGGCCACAACTCTACCTTGGCCAGAGCTGTGGCCTGACTCTG
>NC_044050.1:16292426-16382426 GCF_902167405.1 Gadus morhua
GTATTCTTCTTCGTCTTGGTCCTCTTGTTCTTCTTCTTCTTGTTCTTGTTCTTGTTCTTCTTCTTCTTCTTCTTCTTCTTCTTCTTCTTCTTCTTCTTCTTCTTCTTCTTCTTCTTCTTCTTCTTCTTCTTCTTCCTCTTCTTCTCATTATTTTTCTTCTTCATCCTCCTTTTCTTCTTCTCCTGTTTATACTGCCTTTCCTCCTCTTGGGACCCTGCCCTGTCCGACGGCTGTAAGCCACTTCAATGCATTGCATTGACGAGAACACAAACCAAGTAGAAAGCTAACGGTGGCGGAGGGCGCACTAGATGGTGTGTTGTTATTCTGGTGTCAGTCCGCATCAGAGGGATTCACGTATATGGAGTCATAAGCCTTTATCCTCCTGTCCTAACGTCTCCAGACTGGGGTCGGGTGATGTTTCTGTGCGAGACTAGACGACTAAACGTCTGCTTGTTTCAACTACAACCACCCTCGAGAGCCATGGAAGACTCAATCCCCTCTGGGCTGGGCTCAGTGGAAATCCGCATGATGCTAGACCATTCCGAGGAGGGACTTTTGTTTTGAAATGCTTCATTTTAGATGCTTTTAATTTCGAATTTGGATAACAATTGAAGTGTTGAAAGTCAGTCATTTGTTGGGGACTTTGTTCATCGAGGCTTCACTGATTACCATCAACATAATTGTGGTAATATTCTGTTTATTTATTTGTGTCGTGCAGTCCTTAAAGCTCTTTGTGCATATGGATTTTCTTATTTTATTGGCCATTGCGCACATTGTGTCCCTGCAGGAACCTCCTGAGAAACGGGACCACAACCCAAATGTTTGATTATCGTAATGTGGTGTTTATTGGAGATTTGAGTCTGCAGAGATGCAAAACGAAACGATTACTTTTTCATCCCTGTAACAATAACAATACCAACACAGCTGGTTACCCCAATAACAAGCAATACTCAATCTCCTGGAGCATGAGAGAACCTCACAGGGATTTCCTCACATTACCGCGATACCACAAAGGCTCTGTGCGCTCTATTGTCTGGAGTCTGAGAGCCGTTTTGTCTCTTAACATCCATAACAATGCGAAAGACACGTTTGACCTCCACAGCCTGTTTTGCTTTGCTCTTCATTTCATTTGAACTCTTCATAAGAAACCATAAAGAAGCAGATGAGGGAGGAGAGAGTGAGGGGAGAGGCGACTAAAACTAAAACTGAACCAGACTACCACCACTTCTCCAGGTTGTTAAAGGGGATCTAGCCCTCTGGGATCAAGCCCCTGCCCTCTGAAGGGTACACCCTCCTTAAGTGTTCTGGGGGGGGGGGTCTTACCGGCCCCCAGGGGCCACTATTCCCAGAGCTGGCCTCTCTCTCGCGCACTCTCTTTTGTGAAGGGGGACACACATTAACGTTAAATACTAACAAAGGGGCTACCAGAAGAATGTTCCTCTCTATCTCTCTCTCTGCCTCTGTCTACGTGATGTATTTCTATCTTCTACCCGTTCAGGTGCTTCAGTGTAGCAGTCTACGTGATGTATTTCTATCTTCTACCCGTTCAGGTGCTTCAGTGTAGCAGTTCACGTGATGTATTTCTATCTTCTACCCGTTCAGGCGTATCAGTGTAGCAGTCTATGTGATGTATTTCTATCTTCTACCCGTTCAGGTGTATCAGTGCAGCAGTCTATGTGATGTATTTCTATCTTCTACCCGTTCAGGTGTATCAGTGTAGCAGTCTATGTGATGTATCTTCTACCCGTTCAGGTGTATCAGTGTAGCAGTCTATGTGATGTATTTCTATCTTCTACCCGTTCAGGTGTATCAGTGTAGCAGTCTATGTGATGTATTTCTATCTTCTACCCGTTCAGGCGTATCCGTGCAGCAGTGACAAGGAGTGCAGCCTGGGCAGCTACTGCCAGAGCCCCCAGCAGGCCCCCTCCAGATGCCTCACCTGCCGCAGGAGGAAAAAGCGTTGCCATAGAGACGCCATGTGTTGCCCCGGAAACCGCTGCAGCAGCTGTAAGCAGAACTTTAGACAACTTTGCCTTCAAGTTGGACTATTATAGTCCATGGGGACACATACACAAATGCGGTTTTAGTGTGTATGCGTGGTAAAAGTTATAAAAACAAAATGGCAGGGATTTTGGCAGGATGCTATGATACTACGACATAAATCAGGAGTCGACAGCTTGAAAATGTTTTATATTCAGTGGGACAAGCTTTAAATCCATCAGGATTTAAGTTCCGCTGGAAGTACACACATGTAGCCCAGGCGTTTATCTGCCATTACTTCATTTATCTTTATTGTACATTGAGGCAGTACATGTCAAAACAATTATACAAAAATGTGACAATATCGAGAAATATCTGTCAAAAATGTATTCCAACAATGCCTCATGAATAACCGCCACCAATACAAACAGTTCCATCGGTACGAGAGATGAACACGATAAACTACGGGGCTACGAAGGGCTGGAACAAGGGATGTAAAACCCTGATAAAAGGTAATCGTTCTCTAACTTCTTCTCCCGTCCCACAGACATCTGCGTCCCCGTCTCGGAGAGCGTGCTGTCCCAGCACATCTCGCCCCTGGGCGACCACAATAAGCTCTCCACCAAGGAGCACGGCTGGAGGAGGAACGGGAAGACGAACGGGAAGACGAATGGGAAGACACAGCCCAAGCATTCCCTCAAAGGTAACGCGCATCTGCTTATAGGACGCCTTGTACACACACGCACACTCACACACGTACACCGACAGACACACACAGACATACACACACACACACACACACACACACACACACACAGATAACACACACAAACACACATGTGTGCGCCCGCTGCAGAGCGACAGCGAGAGCGAGAGCGAGAGAGAGAGAGAGAGAGAGAGAGAGAGAGAGAGAGAGAGAGAGAGAGAGAGAGAGAGAGAGAGAGAGAGAGAGAGCGAAATGTCCCTCAAAACACAAACACGCACACACGCCAGCGCTGTTCTCGTCTCTTCTCCCTCATTCCTTCCGCGGTGCGACTGCGGTCTCTCCGAGTGGCTGAATGCATTTACATTCTGTTAGCCGCTGACAGCGGCTAACAGAATGTAAATGCATTCAGCCATCCGAGTGTCCCCACAAAGCCTCCCGAGGACGCCAGGTCTGCTCACTCTTTTGGCGTAATTACTCCTCTGCAACGGCCCCCACAAGGCCCCCCCCCCCCCCCCTTCCCCCCCCCCCCCCCCCCGAAAACCCACAGCCCTGTATGGGCCCTGTGGGAGAAACCACAGTAACACTGCTGTAATTGAGGCACCTACTACTACTACGTGCAACACTAGCACACACAGACAGACAGGGGCACATATGCACCCCCCCCCCCCCCCCCCCCCCCCCCCACACACACACACACACACACACACACACACACAATAACAAGCGTACGCATATGTGCATGCACGCACACAAACACAAACACACGCGCACGCAGAAGTGAATACATGCACACTAATAAACACACTCAAAAACACACACAGATCAGACATGCTTGCTAACTGACACACACACACACACACACACACACACACCCTGGTTGACAGGGGCACTGTGAGAGAAGCCACAGAATGTGGGTTTGGCATGGGAAAGGCGTGATAATATCCCCCCCCCCCCACCCCCCACCGCCCCGGCTCTGGTTTCACCTGACTCATGTAAACGTAGGGGTCTATGGTCTAACCAGAGCTCATTTCAGGCTCTAAAATGGCTCCGTAGTAAGTACACTGTTAGGGCCTCAGAAGGAGAGCATCACTGAAGTCAGTGGTTTGCCACTGGTGCCAAGTTGTAAGCATTAATAATGTTCTTACTGTCCCATTGTCATCTGTTTGTTTATAATGGGTAGGTGTGATAGATCCCTGCATATTCCATAATATCAGTTGCTGAGGGGTAAAAATTGACCCCAGGGCAAAAAAAACTGACGAAAGACAAACACAGCAGTGACTAAAGCGTGCAACCAGAATATGAGGAGGAAATGGAGAAGCACACCGACAGGGAAATGCGTCAGTGGGTTGGTGTTTTTCGGTGGAGCCTCATGCATAAGGCCCTAGAAAGTGTGATTAAACAGCACTGTCTCTTGTTCTGACACATCTGGTGGGAAGTGGGATGACTGGGTAACAAAAGCCGCATATGGGTTCCCTTAAACTAACAACAATAAACAACGAAGACAATAAGAAACCTGTGCTGCTGCTCTTCCCAATTACACCATCAAACGGTCAGGGTTCAACATGAGTAAAAGGTTGCCTGTGTTTGTTTGCAATGGCAACATGATTCATAATTATTATCATTGTGGCTCACTGTGCCTTTGAGTTGAACTGAAACGGTTTATCTTTGTATTGAACTTTGCGTTCCATTAGCTCTCATGACTCACTCTGTTCTTGTGAGTTCTTGAAAATATTGTGTTATTTCAACATATCTTGTCCTGAAATCCTGTTACACAGATTTTCCAAAATATACTCATACTATATTCACCAGAATCAAAAGCCATCGCTAAAGCATTCAATTCCAAATAACCGAGCGGGTGGCTGATTTCACTCACCTAAGGTCATTTAGACATTCACATTGCGACCATGCAATACATTCATTCACACACACATATAACATACACGTATAATCCAGTACACATAGAACACGTGTATTCATATGGATCTATCTCTCCCCACCAGGCCACGAGGGCGACCCCTGCCTGCGCTCGGCCGACTGCTCCGAGGGCTTCTGCTGCGCACGCCACTTCTGGACCAAGATCTGCAAGCCTGTGCTGCGGCAGGGCGAGGTGTGCACCAAGCTCCGCAAGAAGGGCTCCCACGGCCTGGAGATCTTCCAGCGCTGCGACTGCGCCAAGGGACTCTCCTGCAAGGTGTGGAGGGACGCCACGTCCTCCTCCAAGTCCCGCCTGCACATGTGCCAGAAGGTCTGAAGAAGGAGGGAGGGGGGGGGAGAGGGGGGAGTGAGGAGTGAGGAGCAAGGGGTGGCGAAGGGGAAGGAGGTGGGGGTGGAGGTGAAGGTTATATCCGGCGTTCTCGTCCTCTTCCTCCTCCTCCTCATTCTCCTCCTCCTCCTTCCTCTCCATCTGCCCCCGGGCGTTGGAGGAAGTTCTCCTGCTATGTGTCGGTTCTTTTTTTTGCGTGAGGGGGGGGGGAAGAAAGAAAGAAAAGAAGAGAAGAAAGAGAAGAGGAGAACAAAGAGACTAGAGACAATTTAAAACAGAAGTCTTCTTGTCTCCTTCTCCTTGTGGGCCAGGAATGTTCCTCCACAGGTGAAGTGTGTGTGCGATGTATGGTTTTCATCGGGCAACCTCATTTCGCAGACATCATACTCTATCACACATGCTCACATACATACACACACACACACACACACACACACACACACACACACACACACACACACACACACACACACACACACACACACACACACACACACACACACACACACACACACACACTGACAAACACTCTTTATCGCGCTCCGAGTTGCTCGACTGCATCACTTTGGCCCAGGTCTCTCTCACTCTCCACCTGCAACACATATCCACTGGGCCGTCCAGGGAGCTACGTGGCCAGGTGTCCGAACCTGCCCGCCAAAGTGTGGACATTGTGAGTGGACTGGATGTTCCTAGCCCTAGCAATAGGATGCAAGCTCCTGTAGTGTAAAGCCTTACTGTTCTATACCTTCAAACACATTGATTCACATGTCTGCTCATGCATACAAGTTCATAGTTTAGAAAATACATACATTTCTAAAAGTTAGAGAATGCTTCTGTCGTTCTAAATGTGAAATGGAATGTCTTTTCCCCCCCATAGTCTTTATTATATAAGATTTTGTTTTATCTGCATTTTTGTATAGTCAAAATAATACAAAATAAAAAAACATCTATGGCAAATATAAATTGCGCAGATTGAAGTATACTGTATATGACAACATAGGCCTACTAGAACTAGAAAACAACTGCAGTTTTACATAGACAACAGACTTTTGCATATATCTTTGTGTGACAACCTGCTGCATAGCTCTCACCCAAATACATGAGCTCTGGAAGAAAAGATAGGGATGAGGTTTCCCTTTAATATCCCTTATCTATTATGATTCAGGTAGTTGTGCATGAGTACTAAAGTAGTACTAGTTCATCAGAAACAAAATATAGATTCAATTTCCAACTGCCACTGGATGTCCGGATAAAATGGATGGCTGTATAAAAATCGAGGTCTGTATAAAATGGAAACGGTGGCCTCATAAAATAACCTTTTTAGGTTCAAGGGGAAAGTAGAGAATACAAATACTCACATTGTTCATAAAATACCACTGCATGCATCGCAACTGTATGATATATGATGATGTAAGTAAATTTCACCTGTGACGGAAGCATTTACGGAAATTACTTTTCTTCAATTTGAAGTGATATCGATTTTATAATATCAACATGAGCCCTTGTCCATTGTTTGGCTTTGTTATTACAGTCTGAGTAACCCATTTTTCTTTTCTTGTATTAATTACAAACAATTAAGCTCATGTATTGTATATAGATTGGAAACAATCAAAAATGTATTTAAGGATCAATGTATATCATGTACATACAATGAAAAAGTAAGATATGAATTCTTTTAAAAAAGGTCAAAGATAGCAAAGCTAGGCGAGAAGTGACAAAGTATGGTGTGGTGCCGACAGGTTTTTATTTGATAAGATCTAACTTAGATCACGACAGTTACAGCAGTTTACAAAGCGAGCGGAGCGATAAGCAGAACAAAATCCAGCCTGGACTGAAATAGTTTATATGGTCAAACGTGGAAGATATTTTGTGGAGGAGGAAAGCCAACAAACACAGGAACTGCTATAGTAGTTAGTGTAACTGGTGTGTATATGGTTCAAGAATTCTATCCCACTAAAATGATGCTTGTGTGAATACATTCTGCTGATATTTTTGTGTATTTACAATGTTGACTAAATAAAAGAATGTATTTTGTAGTACTGGTTACTTTGGGTTTATTTGAATAGGACAACAGAACCGTTGCATTATTCGGGCACGCATGTTAATAATGTACACTATTTGTCAACTTCTTCAAACCGCATCACTTTATTAGCAAATATTTTCAATAAAATGTGATTACCACGTATAATGGAACTGTGTGAACAGTGAACATTTTGTCCTAAAGTTAGATACATTTTATCCTGCAAGATGGTGGGATTGATTATTTCTTTATCAAGTCCATCCACCCATAACATTTGAGTAAGGAAAACAATTCAATTTAAAAGACTTTTCCCTCTGTCATCAACATTATTCTGCAGACTGTACAGAAAATCCAATGAGTGACCTTCAATGACAATGTGTTCTCCAGATGTTGGCTAATTTTGCCTCCCTTGATGTCTGGCATGTATATTTACTTTAACTTAAGTGCTTTCCACGTACTTATACATTCTTCTTCTTCTATGATTCATTTAAAACAATGCTTATTTAGACAACATTTATTTTTCATTATTGAAGTAATGGAGAATCGCTACTTTTATATTTCCTATAATAAAAAGAGAAGGCTCAGATTTAATCAGACGCCTTTGCACAAAAACCTAGTGAAAGCACTGTGAGTATTCTATCATAAAGGTTAAACGCTGTTATTTATAAAGTAAAACTTTATATGGATCACTTTATTACCCTTTCATTTCTAGGCGCTGAGAGACATAGTAAATCATTTTCACACATTCCTTGACAGAATAAAACCAGGCTCAGCCCTGCAATAATTACTCAGCAATTGAGCCGTTAATAATGTTGTGTTTCTCTCTCTCTTAACTTTGTGTCCAGACAATTAAATATTATTACACATGTGTTCTGCATTGGAACTAAGGACCAATCATATACCTCCCCTAGGATAGGGTTTCACTAACCCGCCAAAATCTTGGCCGCTTTGCACTGTTTTATCTTTGCTGTCACTGGGAAGGGCTGCGAGAACGACTGTAGCGCTCAACGGAAAAATGTTTTGAGATTGTGAACATTTCCTTCTTTCTCTTAGCTGCAGCGCACTCAAAGGCCCCAGATTTATATCGAAATACAAATAACGAGACGATTGCTGGGTAAGACATTCTGACAGTGTGCAAATGAAGCGGCTTATCCCCAATTGACTTGCAGGCTGTTTGACGATGCAGTGAAAGTGTTTAAATGTGTGCAAGTGTCCAGGACGTGTAGCTTGAGGAGGTTAGTTTAAATAATCCTGTCTGTATTCTCTTCGGGAAAACAATGGTAGTGCGATTTAAGATAGATTTTTGTACTTCTATGGATAGATATTGCTTATTGCGAAACGATTGGTCCAAGGAGGATTATGGAATTGCGAGTCCTTTAGGTTGTAGGCAATTTCTCGGCCATAAATATATCTGTTTTTTATTTGACGTCATCTCGAGAAAAAGGGCTTTTTATTGATCATAATATCTCAGTGAGTTTAATATCGAGCGGGGAATCAAAGTATATGATACTTTCTGATTCACAACTTCTTACAATCAAATATATATCTTTTTATTTCTCATCTGGCTGCAATCTCCAGATGAGGTCAGAAAAAGTTCACAATAAAACATTATTATACCTCCACTCTAACTGTAATATCAGTATCTATCAGCTTTCAACAACCGCTCAAAATATATTTTAATTAGGTGAGTTCTGCATGCAGTGCTCAACTATTGTTCTTCTTAGGTTTTATTCTTTCTTTCTTTCGTTATTATTCTCTACAAACTTTGGGAACCTTCTCCTTCCACAATTTTATACCTAGAGAACTTAAACTTTTTAAGATATTCTACTTTTTAAATATTCTTTACAATGGAAGTCATTGATGTCTACAAGGGGACTGCAATTAACATTTCTTCACGTCTTAAACTATGGGGCTTTATGAGAACATATTCAACCTCACTTTGCAATGCAGCACTCAATGAGTTTTCTGCAGGAAATGCATTTTCTACTTGCAATATAGTGTAATCCTCTATATAATAATCACCTCATAGCGATCGCGATAGGGATCTTATCTTCAACATTTTCTCTGATCCAAATTAGACTTATTAAACCCCTAGCATGTGTCATTCTAACAGAGTCCACGTATGATTCATTCCATTGTACTAATGGATTGTTTGGCAGTGACTGCTGTGGCTCCTCCTTTGCCATCCGCTCAGTCCAGCTGCCACAAAAAAGAGGATTCCTTGGCCACAGAGTGCCTCCTTGATCAAAGCATAATTCCTGATCATCCCTTTCCAAGCACAGTCTGCGTCCCCTTTTCATACAAATACACATTCTGCCTCTCACTTGGTTTTACGTGCTCAGTGCCCAAACTGACACCAGATCCCAACTACCGAACGTTGGCCTCAAGACGGCCAACGCAGATTCAACGTGTTTGGCAGCAAGACACATAATCCGCCAACATCCAACGCGCAGCAACAGGTGTTCCGGCCCTGATGAGGTGATTCCACTCAAAGCCACATGCTTTCCTTTTTTCTTTGAAAGTTGAGAGAGATTTGATAGACCAGTAGGTGATGTGTCTCGCCATGTCTCCGAAGACAAAGCGCAGAACAAGTCCAAGGCTACGATGTGGAGATGTGAAGCTTGGGGGGGGAGAGGGCGGTGGGGGGAGCACTGAGCGCTGGATGTCTTAACAAAGGGTCAAGGCCCCGCTGATGGATGAAGAGGAACCCCGAGCGAGACGCGACCTCCATCAAAGCGGCCGTTTGATTTACCGAAGCCAAGGGTTCTTCCGACGAATAAAACCTCTCGTGGGAGATTCCAGTGAGCTGGAATGCAAGAGAATCGGCATCCGTGATCTTAAAGCACATTCTCATTGTATTTCACATCCACGACGTGAAAGTATGTGTGATATAACAGATGTCGACCAGCAACCATAAAACAAAATAAAATCCTTTTTTTTTTACAATAATAATTTACAAATATCCTGGACGTACAGGACAAACATCTGCAGAATATGGGATGGATTTTTTGTAAATTGAAATGTCTTTCAGTTGGGGTTTCAATTTTCCACGATTTATCTGTAGAGTCCTTAAATTATTTTATCAATACAAACATTGTAACGTTCTCAGCGATTAAATTATTTTAAAATACACTTTCATTAATTTATTGCAACCTTGTTATATGGTAACACATTTGGAAAACCACAGTTGTATTACCCAGTGTACCGTTCCCATACCCTTGTTAAAGGCGGTTACTCTTAAGCAAGTCAACGTCATCTCCAAATGTAGCGGTGTTTTACGATCCTCTTAAAAGGTAGCGTTTGTATTTATAATAAATCAGTTTACATCTGTTTATCCTGACCTCTCCCTACCACTACACACACCAATGATCACTTGTTGTCCTCTCATCCTTTTGAAATGGGGAACATGTGTTTTGGACGGCCAGCAGCATACCCAGTGCCAGGGAAGACAAGTGATACAATTTACGATTCCACTGGAAGAGTATTCTCCTCCAGAGCGTCTGCCAGTACAGATGATGTATTCAACCGTGAATGCAGACCGTCTAATGAGTCGCTTTGAAGGAAAACATCGAAAGAATGCCCACCCAAATTGATGTGTTTTGAGGGTGTGTGAAGGATTCGTGGAGAGATCCTGAAGCATGCTGGTTCAACACAAGATAATTGAATACTGCAATCGCTCTTTCTATCTCCTCTATCTGTCTCTGTCTTTATCCCTTCCTGATGCTCTCTCGCTCTCTTCCTTTATCTCTCAGTCTTTCTCAAACTCATTAACTCTCTGTCGCTCTCTCTGCCTCACTCCCCCTCTCTCTGTCTCCCTTGATCTCTATCTCTCCCTCCCTCAGTGTCCTCCTCCCTCCATCTCCCTCTCGCTCCCTCTCACTGTCACTCTCTTTGTCCCAGTGTCTCCCTCCCTCTCTCAGTATCTCTCTCTCTGCCTCTCTCTCTCCCTCCCTCTATGTCACTCTCTTTGTCCCAGTGTCTCCCTCCCTCTCTCAATATCTCTCTCTCTGCCTCTCTCTCTCACTATCTCTCTGTGTTATTTCTGCCTCTCTCTTGGTCTCTATATCTTTGTCTCTGTCTCTCTCTCTCTCTCTCTCTCTCTCTCTCTCTCTCTCTCTCTCTCTCTCTCTCTCTCTCTCTCTCTCTCTGTCTCTCTCTCTCTCTCTCTCTCTCTCTCTCTCTCTCTCTCTCTCTCTCTCTCTCTCTGTGTCTGTCTCTCACTATCTCTCTCCCTTACTCTCCTAGTCTCTCTCTCTGTGCTACTTTCATGTGTGTCCCCCCCCCCCCTCTCTCTCTTTCTCTCTCTCTCTCTCTCTCTCTCTCTCTCTCTCTCTCTCTCTCTCTCTTTCTCTCTCTCTCTCTCTCTCTCTCTCTCTCTCTCTCTCTCTCTCTCTCTCTCTCTCTCTCTCTCTCTCTCTCTCTCTCTCTCTCTCTCTCTGTGTCTGTCTCTCACTCTCTCTCTCTCTCTCTCTCTCTCTCTCTCTCTCTCTCTCTCTCTCTCTCTCTCTCTCTCTCTCTCTCTCTCTCTCTCTCTCTCTCTCTCTCTCTCTCTCTCTCTTGCTGTGTACTGCTGTAAGTGATCAGCAGGCTGATTAAAGGAGGCTATCAGCAGAGAGTTGAGTCTCAAAGGACGAAGGGGGGGGGGGGGGGGGGGGGGGGGGGGGGGGGGGGGGGGGGGGGGGGGGTGGGTCGGAGAAGCCACCAATTGCACTCGTTTTAATGGAAACTTCTGGGGCCCCAACACGGATAAGGGGATCAATACATAAGTGTGTAGGCTTTGGGCCGGCCCATGTGAATGTGTTTAGTGTGGAATGTAGGATATGTCATGTAAGGTTCACAGCACGCTTTGATGAGGTTTCTCCTTGTGATTTAGAGGTCTGGATCGAAGATTTGTGTGTCGTTTTATTGACGTAACTAAACATTTGACTGAATACTCGGCCGGTACGGATCAAACAGCCACTCGAACAGCCACTCTCTGGTACACAAATTCGATACCTCCCTTACCACAACGTAAAAGTGAAGGGACCATGAGCGAGTGAGTGTGAGTGTGAAAGTGAGTGAGTGTTGTGTTTGTGTCTGAGTGTGTGTGTGTGTGTGTGTGTGCGTGTGTGTGTGTGTGTGTGTGTGTGTGTGTGTGTGTGTGTGTGTGTGTGTGTGTGTGTGTGTGTGTGTGTATGCATGTATGTGAGTAAGATAGTGAGTGTGGTCTGTGTTTGTGCAGTCCTGTATGTGTGTGTGAGAGTGAGTAAGTGAGTGTGTGAGTGTGTGTATGTGTGAGTGAATGAAGTGATGCTGTGAATACTTGACACTCAAACCATATCGGACTCCTACTAGGCCAACATAGTGCAGTGAATGATGCAGTGAAACCATATATGCTGCTAGGCGATGATCCTTGGGGTGGTCACTCATCGCCATTATTATTCTGCCTGTTTGAGGACTTAACGTTCGTCTGAGTGCAGCCAAACCAGCCACCTGCGTTCGCTTGGAGTATGAGGGTCCTGACAGACCGATGGACGGCAAAGCTCCAGGGCGAGTTCTCGCTTAGCCTTATTCACCCTATGGTGGCCATCCTGGTTGGATCTTGGCTCTGAATGCCAGCTGGGTTGGGGGGACCATTCCAGGTCCTTTGGAATGCAGTGTGGAACAAAAGTCACGTACCAAAATACTTTCCATCCCTGTGAATGATATTATTACAGTGATCCCCTTTTTTATTGCACGAGGGGGTGCACATTGAGTCCCATTTTTTTCCAGGGTGACTGAATCCACCAAGTGACTTGTTAGCCTCCGTGCTTCACAGACCCGCCTGCCGTATATACTCAACCATATCCTCTGCTGAAAGATAAGAGCTCTTGCACTTGCCACGATAACAGCAGAAGATCCATTTGTCAAACAGGCAAACATGACACCGGACCCCTTTGTCTTCCTTTCAGCGGGGCCCAAACGGTGACACCGCCCCTCCTAATCCCAGGGGGGGCCGCCCCTACCCCCCCCCCCCCCATCTCCACCTTAATGTCATACTTCATCTCCAAAAAAAAAAAAGAGGGCTTTGTCGCTGCGTCTCGCTTTGGCAGTTTAACTTGATAGTCACCTTTGAGTGCTTGTGGGTGGCAAAGGGTACAATTTCCTCTGGCTACATAATAAACTTAAACAATCGCCTTCCCATGGTGCGTTCATAGAGCCTCCTCTCTATTACCCTGTCGCTTCGGCTCTCCCCACTCTCTCTCTCTCTGTTTCCATCTACCTCCAGAGAATACAAGACCTGGAGCGATAATTATTTTATTCCCTCAGCCCGCGTCGGCACTCACACACAGTGGAATAATTCCTAAACCACCAAAAGCAACAATAATTCACCACGATGTAGCACCAAGGCTAAGGCCAGTGGTTTGGAACATTGCAAGCTGAACGGACACCGCTCAGTGCGTGCATCCCCGCACGTACACCACATCAAGATATCTAGGCGAGGTAACCGTTCCCTTCCAGCTCTGGATCCAATCCTCCCACCCACCCCTCCCCCCATCCCCCCCTCTCTGCTGAGCATGTGCGAGGGAGGCTTCTATGAGCTCTGGAGCTGCTTCAACAAATTGGACAGGTCAGGCTAGATTACTGGAGATACTCAGACAAGAGTTCCTCTGGCAGAAGTTCTTGGCCGACAAGGCGTCGGTGCATGCAGATCTCGCTTGATGGGCGAGTTCTTGGATTCTAACCGGTTCCATTCTTCAACTTTTGTTATTTTTTTAGTTTTCCTTGGACCGGGCCAGTTCGTTAGAGCAGGCCTATCACACACCGCCGAGGGATTTAGCTTTTCGTTCCACACTGGCTGCCTGTTGGCCGACTGCAGCTAGGAGCCAGGCGAGCAGAACTCAGGTACACAGCGTTGCCGACCGACTCCCTTTAAACGACCACCCAGGTGTTTTCTGCATAGGTTCAGGTGTTTGTGTTTTCCTTTTTTTAATTTTTTTAATTACCTCTTACAAACGTGTGCATTATCACCCAACAGCCTCAAAGGAGGTACTTGTGAGAGCAGAGTCTTTGAGTTGGTGTTGGCAAGAAGAGGCAAATGCACTGGGGTGTTGAGCCCTGATTTCATCACCAGCGGCTACGGAAGGAGCTACGCTTGAAAAGTTGCGATAATTTAGCCTTTAGTTAAAAGAAATACAAGCAGAGGGAAGAGTTCCAGGAATAACACTAGCAGTATATGTTGTATCACACCGCTGGGATAGTAAAAATCTGAATATTTATTCTAGATATTTCGGAGGGCAAGTGGCTGACCCTAAAAATGATTAAAGCAGTTCATGTTGGCCGGGGAAAACTATCAGTAACGGAGTTGAAAGCCAAGGCCAAGATTGAGTAATGTTGTAACTAAACAGATGTTAAGCAGAATATTCTCCGACACATTTATGAGAGCACAGAAGTAATAAAGCTAGCACCGAAGTGAAACCTATACCCTCTTTGGTCGTTTCTTTGTAAGTGAATACTCTATCTTCATCTAAAAGTTTTGAAAGTAGAGGAAACAATGATATTGCGACTATAAAACTGAAAGCACTTCCTCAGACGGGAACTGGATCTTCTCCAGCGGTTGACGAGAAACGGGGGAAAGCGTGCTCGACAAGAAGCTACGTTAGCTTTCCGACCGATTCCGGAGACCAATTGGGTTGATTGGAAGGAGGATAGCTGTGCTACCTAGAGAACACCGGTCTCCTCCTGTGATGTGGGGTCCACATGTTGATTATATAGATAAGCGATTAATACTTCTGAGTGGATTACATGGGCTCCCATAGCGCGGCCTAGGGACCATCTGCGAGGAGACTGATAAATGTGTTCCGTTGAGCACTGCTAAGTCAGCTCTCGGCAAAACTCCTCTCATGTGTCACATGCATTTTTAATCAAGAACAGCCCCGGACACAGACTCACCTCACTCAGCCGTAAACACTCGCCGGCATTGGCTGTCGGCGGTAATATAATCTATATGTTTGGGGTTAGGCAAATTGTTTGTAGTTCACAATTTAATAAACTGTATAGTCGAGGCAGAACCCAATTACTGGAGCTCCCTTTATGGTCTCGATTGAACCTGCACGCGAAAGTTTGTTGGGGGAGCGCTCCTCAAAGCACGCGGGACAGCGGAAACAAGTGCAGCATGGCGCAAGTATTCAAGGAATTGATGTAATTACCGATCTGATCTAGATTAGTGAACAATCACTACACTTGTAAACTCCCCCTTTTTTATGTAGCAGCCGGTGTGTTGCGGCAGACTCTTACGACGTTGATGAACAATCTGCACCACCCCCCCCCCCCCCCCCTTGCTAAGAAGTGGTTGTTGTGCGTTTATGGGAATTGGATGAGAGACATAGAGAGAGAGAGAGCCCGGAGCTGCTGCGCATTATGCGAACGTGATCACAACTTTTTCCTTTTTTTATTACAGTAATGAGAAAATGTTCCCTACACAAACCATATGCTTCCTCTCCTGTTACACTCAGACAATGACTGCAACCCTTTTTCTCTGCCCCGAACGCACACACACAAAAACGCACGCATGCACACACACACATATACAAACACACACGCACACACAGACACACACACACACACACACAAGCAGACAAACACACACACACACACACACACACACACACACACACACACACACACACACACACACACATTTATACACAAATACACACAAACACAAACAAACAACCACACACACTAACAGACAGACGCACATAGACACACACACACATACACCCAATCACAGACACACACACAAACACACACACACACTCGCAAGCACACTTTGCCTGCACACACACAAATGTAGAACAAACACACTCTCTCTCTCTCTCTCTCTCTCTCTCTCTCTCTCTCTCTCTCTCTCTCTCTCTCTCCCTCTCTCTCTCTCTCTCTCTCTCTCTCTCTCTCTCTCTCCCTCTCTCTCTCTCTCTCCCTCTCTCTCTCTCTCTCTCTCTCTCTCTCTCTCTCTCTCTCTCTCTCTCTCTCTCTCTCTCTCTCTCTCCCTCCCTCCCTCCCTCGGGGGCGATCCTTTACCGGGTCTCCCTCCCTCTTGGAGCGGTGTGCTCTGCAGGGACCGGGGCATGAATGAGCGACCTGGAGATCTCACTGTTTCAGATGACAGCCGTGCGGAAGTAGAGCTGCGGCGCTGCAAGCCCATTATGCTTCCCACCGTTCATTCACAAAAAAAAAATGAAAAAAAGGTCAAAGACACGAGAGGGGGGGGGGGGGGTATGGCCCCACCCAACCACCTTTGGCTCTCGCCACCTCACCCCCCACCTCCCCCCCCACCCCCCCCACAGGGGACTGCTCGGTGTGACATCATGTCTCTGGTGCGGGGCAGACGGCCTTTGTTGTGTGAGTGACTGACTCAGGCTTTGCACTTCATCTCTCCCTCCCTCTCTCGCTCTCTTGCTTTTTTCCCTTTTTGTTTTGTTTTCAAGAACAACAAAGGGACGCCAGAGTCAAGGCAGGAGACATCCGTCCTTTTAAAAGGCAGCCCCTCCCCCCAAACACACACACACACACACACACACACACACACACACACACACACACACACACACACACACACACACACACACACACACACACACACACACACACACACACACACACAGACCCTCGTCCCTCCCACACACCTGAGGTAGACAGTGCACAAACACATACTATGCCTGCACAAAGTCTCCCTCACATGTATGGACACACACACATACACAAACACACTCATTGAATCACTACAAACTGAAAATAGTCAGAGCAACGGGTTTTTGAACAAGAGGATACACAACTTGAACCGAAGCATGACCCTGCCTGATAACAGAAGACCTGCTACCAGAAGACCTGCTACCAGAAGACCTGCTACCAGAAGACCTGCTACCAGAAGACCTGCTACCAGAAGACCTGCTAACAGCAGACCTGCTAAAAGAAGACCTGCTACCAGAAGACCTGCTAACAAAAGACCTGCTAACAGAATACCTGCTAACAGAAGACCTGCTACCAGAAGACCTGCTAACAGCAGACCTGCTAACAGAAGACCTGCTACCAGAAGACCTGCTAACAGCAGACCTGCTAACAGAAGACCTGCTACCAGAAGACCAAGCCGTCTGACAGAGGGATGCTTGAGACATTTCCAATAATCACAATAATCAGCACACAGTGGCCCTCATTTCAGTGATAGGAGACCTGATAGGTGAGGAGGTAGGAGACCAGATAGGTGAGGAGATAGGAGACCAGATAGGTGAGGAGATAGGAGACCAGATAGGTGAGGAGGTAGGAGACCAGATAGGTGAGGAGATAGGAGACCAGATAGGTGAGGATACAGGAGACCAGATTGGAGAGGAGATAGGAGACCAGAAAAGTGAGGAAATAGGAGACCAGATGGGTGAGGAGATAGGAGACCAGATGAGGAGATAGGGGCCCAGATGGGTGAGGAGATAGGAGACCAGATGGGTGAGGAGATAGGAGCCCAGATTGGTGAGGAGATAGGAAGCCAGATGGGTGAGAAAATAGGGTACCAGATAGGAGAGGAGAAAGGACACAAGATGGGTGAGGAAATAGGAGACCAGATAGGTTAGGAGATAGGAGACCAGATGGGAGAGGACTGAGGAGATAGGAGAGCAGAATATCAGATAGGAGAACAGATCGCTGAGAAGATAGGAGACAAGATAGGTGAGGAGATAGGAGACTGGATAGGTTAGGAGATAGGAGATCAGATAAGTGAGGAGATAGGGGACCAGACGGGGGAGGAGATAGGAGATAGGTGGTCTCGCTCTCTCTCACACACACACAAACAACCCCAGCTCATATTGAGAGTCCAGCCTGTCTATTGGGTGTGCCTGCTGGGTGGTATGAGGACTGATGGACTGCTATCTCCCAGCACCTCTCCTTTGAACTGACAGGGTGAGAAGAAATGGACTCACTTAGGGGAAAAAGCCCAAACAAACCAACTAGCCTTTGGCTGTCAGCCTCCATGGTTGATGGTCATTTAAACAGCTTTTGACGCTTTTTCCCCCCCATCACTTCTTAAAAATATCAAACGCAGGACGGCGCAGTGGTAATTACCTGGCTAGTGTGATAGAAATGTCTGTTTGACTTGGCCTTCTCCCACGTAGCCGGCGTACGTTGTTTCTATTTTTATTCTAATGTACTCATATTTTTGAGTGCCTTGGGGGGGGAGTGGGGGGAGTGGCCTACAGGTAGGTGGTGCCCACCAGGGCTTCGAGGTCAGAACCTCATTGGCTGGTCTGGGAGGCCATCCCTTCCTCCCCTCCTGTGAGAGGCAGAGCAGCCGGCCCCGGTGAGTGCATCCTGTGGACGTCCCTTCCCTTCGCCGTGTGCCTGACGGCGGTCGCTGCGGAGGCGGGCCTTCATCAGCGGCGCTCTCGTGTTTCGGACAGGAAACGCATCCGACGGATTGATTCATAAGCGGGTCCCGGGCACCTGTCCCCCCAGGGGTCGGACTCTGCCTGAACCCAGCACCGAGGGTTGTAAAAATATATTACCCCGGGCGGGCGACTGCAAGAGGAGGAGGCACACTGTCAGAGGAACTAATCTGACACGATGTTTCCATCAACACCCACACACACCCATACACACAGACACACACACACAGACACACACACAAAGACAGAGACGCCAAGGCACATACATACACGCACACACAAAGACACACACACAGAAACACGCGCACGCACGCACACACACACACACACACACACAAACACACACACACACACACACACACACACACACACACACACACACACACAGACTCCTTCTGCTGTATGGTTTCGCTATTTAAAGTCTTCACTGATGGAGCGATTGAAAAGACACCCTGATGACTTGGGGGCTGGGAGTTTGAAGGCCACCTCCATCTGGGTAAATGCACTCTCTGCGTCATTCGTTTTCATGTCCAAACTTTGAGTTTCCCCAAAGGAAAAATATTCTGTTCAGGACACCTAAAGGAGTTGTGTTCCTTCCCCTCCAGAACCGCAGGACGCCATAAACAGATAGAACATTCTGTTCATCCGCTTTTTCATCGTGGTCATGTAACGCATTGCAGGTGGAATGAGGTAGTGTTTCAGGTGGTGGGGGGGGGGGGGGGGGGGTGAGGTAGCCCTTTGGTTGAGGTGCAGGGCATTAACAGAGCGTTAACACCTCAAATCAAACACTGTAACCTCATTAGTGCAGTGTCGTCCATGAGACTTCATTGCGTCGGAATGGAGTATCCGTTGCGATACGGCCAACATTTTATGGGGAAAATCACATTCATTGGGAATTCAGTTCACATAAAACCCATGGCGCATAGTAGGAGCGAACCGAGCGGAAAAACGTTCCACTGAGTTTCCCCATCCCGATACAGAGCGCCACAGAGCCACAGACTAGTAGTAGGGGGCTTCCTGGTGGGCTCCGGGTGTGTTCTTCATCCACATCGGCGCTGCTGAAAGTAAACCAATGACAGCGCTGTGACTCAAAGTGTGAACACGCCGATTACCCGCCGACGCTCCCAATCGCCCCCAGATGTTTGACACCCCCTCCCGCCTGACCAGTGATTCAAACAGTGATGCGGACATCAGTCAGACCACGGAAGAGCTTTAAAGGAGAAAAGAGCAGGTTGTGTGGGTGGGTGTGTGTGTGTGTGGGGGGGGATTAGTGATGTCCTTTGTCGTCCCCCCCCCCCCCCCCAGACAACCTGGGGAGGACATTCAAACGCCAATTATTCTATCTCCTTGCCTTTGTTTAGGATGGGCCACTTTAAAGGATGTTGTTTTGTATGTTTGTTTGAGAAATGATCGTGTCCACCCGTAAAGGGGGAGGGAAGGAGTGGAGTAGAAAATTGAGCAACCACAAAGCAGTGGTGCTACCTGACACTGCCCTCCCCCCCCCCTCTCTTTCTGTCTTTACTATGTGTTTACCGTAAGTGTCTCCACGGGACAGACCAGTTGTCGTGGCTCTTCAGCGGACATCCTTTCAAAGAGAACATGCCAGGATTCCCATGCATCCCTTCTGCATACACGACCGACCGCAGCCCTGTACTTAAACCTTCTCACTGCAGCCTCCCTCCCTAGCCCACCGCCGCACCGTCCTCTGCCCTGCTGTCTAAATATATTATATAGCTGTAAACACTGTAAACAGGTAAAGGAAAAACACTCAAAGAGAAGGAGTAAGACAAACAGACAGAGAGAGAGAGAGAGAGAGAGAGAGAGAGAGAGAGAGAGAGAGAGAGATAGTGAGGGAGAGAGAGAGAGAGAGAGATAGTGAGAGACAGACAGACAGACAGACAGACAGATAGAGACAGGGAGAGAGAAGGAGAACAAGAAAGAGACAGAGAGAGAGAGAAAATCTAGGAGCAGTGTGGTTACTTTGTCTGAATGAGGACACGCATTTCCGTTGAAGACAAGTGAGATAAGGGCTCCATTAAATGATGTGAGAAGTTGAATGAAGTTTGGTTTCAGCACACTGGACAGCTCAGTCGCTAGGCATCTGGCTTCCCTTAGTGGCAATCCCAATAATCTCTCCAATGTTTCACACATGATAAGATCTGTGGTCCCCAGAATGAACATAAACATGATGTTACTGAACCAAAAAGTCGATCACCTGCAGAGACCTTTATAGTTTCCGTTCACAGCTTCACAACATCCACACTGCGTTGTTTCTTTGACTCTATCCAATTGATTGCGAGTGTCAAACCGTTATTTGATCAAACTTTGTACTGATGTGTGGGGCAATGTGGGGCAATAAGCCTGTGTGGAGCTTGACGTACCTGGCTTCTGTTGTGTTTACTGCTGTAACCTAAACCGAAGCGTTCAGGTAGATAAGATCATCTGGAGGAATTCCTTTATGCTTGTGTGACAGCGGGCACTGTTTTGGTTGCGCTGCTTTGGCGATAACAGACTGCAACACTGTTTTAGACAGAGGGGTGCTAGATTTGATTCACAATTTGAGGGCAAATAGTCTTTGATTACTGTGTTAAACTCATATCAACTTATAGCGCATATTCTGTGACGTATTGAAGTGTACAGTGCGTAGCATATACTGTTAATTATGACTACCTCAACTGTCTGACTGATTTGATTTTACCTTTACATTAACCTTGCAACTAGTCATTGTGTATATAGACATATTTTCAGTATTTTATTATTTTTTGTATTTTACAGAAACATTTCCTGTCTGGGCTTAATAAAGTACCATCATATCTTAGCAATGCGTGGCATTTCTGGCCATTGACTCCCTCCCAACATGAATTATCAAAGAACCACTGTGAGCAACTTCATTCTCAGACATGGATTATTTACTCATGGAGAAGGAGGGTACGAGGTCGGACCAGCGGAGGCTTAGTGGACTGAAGGAGCCTCTTCCTTCAGTCCGTCTGGAATGTGGTCTGACTGGAGCCATGCTGCCTCATGGCTCATCAGCAGCATCTTTCTTTCCACACACAGGCGGATGTCATCAGCCCTGTTGGGCTGGTAATCCGTAAACACACACAGCCAAATACACTGACACACTCTCACACACACACACACACACACACACACACGCACACACACACACACACACACACACACACACACGCACACACACACACACACACACACACACACACACACACAGAAACACACGCACGTGCGCACACACACACACACACACACACACACACACACACACACACACACACACACACACACACACACACACACACACACACACACACACACACACACACACACACAGGTGTGCGCTCACAAACGTGCCGAATGAGTCAGAGAGATAGAAAGAGCTCAGATGTGTGTGACTGAGGTTTATTTTTGACCGTACACTTTACCAGACGCTGCCGTCACTGTTTCCATTATCCGGTGTGTTTATGTAGTAGGCTTCTACTACGAGGTTGGTGTTTGTGGTCTCAGTGGGAATTAGTCACACATAAAAATGACATTCTTCAAAATACAAGCATCTGATTAAGGCTAGTTGTAATATAAGGAGTAGTATGTTGGACTCCCAGTCGAAATGGTATTGGGTTTGATTCCCTTTTCATGAGTTAATCTCTAGATACCCTATAGACAGGGGTGCACATTACATTTTTAGAGAGTTACTCAGATGAGTACCAGCCGATGGTGTTTGGTACGCACCCCACACCGTAACATCTGATCTTATAAAACGTACCCAGTTTCACAAAGCTTCCACGAAGATTCCATTTTCAATACACAACTTCTTAAGTACAGCAGTGTTTTTTCCACCTTTTTTTTTTCTTTTTGTTGTGTTATGTTACGTTCACCCCTGCCTATATAGCTATATCAGTCACAGGCCCAACATGCTTCTTAATGACTTGAGTATGTACAAATTGTAAGTAAGCCACAAGTCGCTTTGGATAAAAAAAAATACCCAGAGAATGACTAGATGATGATGAGCACCACCTTGATTTATAAATACCTCTGCCATGATGTGAGTACCAAAACACTCAGAGCCAAGCTTTCCATTTCAACACCGGGTCCGGCCCCCCCTCTCCCCGCCACTCTTTGTTCTATTCCTGATGTAAACAGCATCGGGCTGGAGACTCATTCATCACATGGACGCCAATGTGTTTCCACCGTCCAAAGAAATGCGCGCATGGTCTCACTCTGGTCCTCGTTGTGTATTCTGATGTGGTTAATTAATGATTCAGCCACAGGATGTTGAGCCTCACAGCCTCCTCTCCCTCTCCTCTCCTCTGGTCCATGAACAAGGATTAGGGTCCCCCCCCCCCCCCCCCTTCAAATAAACCAGATCAACAACAAACAGGGTCCTTACATCCAAAGCCGATAGCGTCTGATCCCCCCCCCCCCCACCCCGCACCGTTTTGTATATTTGAAACAGCTGCTAATGTAATTCAGGACCTAGTCGGTTATCTCTCCCTCTTCCATCTCCGTGACGATAGGTGGTACATAGTCACATCTGCCGAGCACCTGACTTTAGCGTTGGAGTTGGACCCCATCCAGATAAAAGAAAAACATATAAAGAGAGAATCCCTGACACAGCATGGAAAGGTACACCGAGATCAGCTCGGGAGAACAATAACAATACACCATGGGAAGGCAATAAAACCACCCCACCTCAGGCCAACAACAACAGCCTCCTTGTACACATGTGCCACCTTCATCATTGAATGCGTCGGTGCGAAGGGTGTCTCAAGTTCCCTGTGTAAACGTCTGTCCATCACTCTTAACCAGGGGGGCAAAGCGAGCCCAGGCAGCTTGGGTGCTGATCTTTCACGACAGACAAGGGGCTTTAAAAAAATATAGAAGCATTCACTGGTCCAAAAAAATGAGCTCCCATTTCATGTCCCCCCCCACCCCGATGACGCTTCCTCTTGGGTTTCACCCGTACATTTGCGGGGACAGTGATGTACTTGTTCCCCCCCCTTCTAATTATGGTCCTCACCTCAAATAGACCTCCACCTCACCACCACCACCACCACCACCACCGGCCCCTCTCCACCACCTCTTTGCCCCTGGGGAACTTCCCTCCGGAGAAGACCAACAGGCCACACCGGCTGAGTCATTAAAAACACAACAATAATGCCTAAAACAATTAGACAAGTCAGCACTGTTCACTGGTGGTTTATGTGTGTGTGCGTGTGTGTCTGAGAGAGAGAGAGAGAGAGAGAGAGAGAGAGAGAGAGAGAGAGAGAGAGAGAGAGAGAGAGAGAGAGAGAGAGACACAGAGAGACAGAGAGAGAGAGAGAGAGAGAGAGAGAGAGAGAGAGAGAGAGAGAGAGAGAGAGAGAGAGACAGAGAGAGAGAGAGAGACAGAGAGACACAGAGAGAGAGAGAGAGAGAGAGAGAGAGAGAGAGAGAGAGAGAGAGAGAGAGAGAGAGAGAGAGAGAGAGAGACACACACACACACAGACAGACACAAAGTTGGTGATTGTGTTATCAGCTGTGGAAGCATCTACACCACCATGCAGGCTACTGGGAGACACATAGGTGATCTCATCAGGATAGAGCAGACTCTAAACAGGAGACTATGATGACAATGATGTCGCCCTGGGCTCTGCCCCCCCCCCCCCCCCCCCCACACACACACACACACACACACACACACACACAACACCCAACCCATGACCACCACAGATTTCAAATGAAGATACAACCCAACTGTATTGCGTTACCAATCTACCCTATTCCCAGAGAGAATGTCCCTCTTTTTGTTTGCAAAGCCTCTTGACTTCAGTTTCCGGCTCTCGTGGAGTGCAACCTAAAACAACACATGCAGCAAGACTTTGCCTACTCATTCTCAGGCCAACATGTCTAGTAATTAGACAGGATTACCACATCCCTGTTTACTCAGGCCTAAGAGATGTTCTCAAAAGCGAGTGATGAAAAGACACTTTAAAACGAGCTGGTTTTTCTTTAGCACACTGCCGCTCCTAAGAGTATAAGAAGGGTTACCAGACAAAACGATGATCGAATAAGAAGCAGAAGAATAGGTTTGTACTATCAAGAAAAAAATGATACCTCAATACACTGCTCCAACCACACCACTTCAGTTGAATTTGAACCCTCACCCCACTGAAGTGCTTGGGTTCCTGGGGGTGGTAGGCGTTTGTCGTCGCCACTTGTTACTTCATCCACAAGTGAACTGTTTGGACGTATAACGTCAACATGAAAGGAAGCCCAGAGGGTCATTCATCACCAGCACTGTAAGGGTTGTGAAACGCCAGACTGAGTGTGGCAACCATGATATGCTAGTGGTGGGGCTCTGCCCTCCTGTGGTCACAACAACTCCTGAGAGGCATCCTGAGAAGCTTGTGAATGGATTAAGAGATTAAAGGGGTTATCGACAAAGCCATTAAATATTACCGATAAGGATTTTTGTTTGATGCACTGTTGCAATGACGGTATCATTCTAGTCATAGTGCATCAAGCAACAAAAATAATCGTATCCTTATACTGATCCTTATCCAGACATAAACACCTGGGTTTATGTTTGGAAGACTCTCTTAGTAAGAAATTAAGAATTTGTAAAGAAGAAACATGTTAACATAAACATGGATTTTTTACCATCAAATGATACTTGGACAACATCTTTCATCATTTATTTTCATGAAATCCATTACCATGGTTAACTAATCAAAGTTCAATGGGCCATAAAATACCAGACAAAACACATAAAAATGTCCAGCCCAAAGTGGTTTCTAATAGGTTTTCTCAAACTGTGTGAGAGATGCAACAATAATCTTTGATCATGGGCAACACTGGCAAGGCGTGGAACCACACAGAAGGCCTGCATGTTTTTGAAACACATTCAAAATATGTAAACTGAGACATTTGTGCATGCGGTTTGTTGCAGAGCATATACACAAACTTTATCATTAGAGAGCAGGCCATGAATTAACTATTTTTTTAAAGCTACAGGACAAAATGATAGCTGTATAGCTAAGACATGAGGCACCCTTAAAGGCATGATATTTGAGATTGTTGAACAATCATTAAAAACTAAATCCATGTAGACCTATGCCCTAGAGACACACAGTTAGAGGGTTTCATTTTAGAAGTTTACTATGATCCAATTCTGGTTAGATTTTGGAGGACCATTTTATGCTTAAAGTAACCCTTATATTTTTATGCCAAAGGGTCAATCGCACCCGTCCCATTCAACATGCAGCCAATAGACCACAGAGGGTGAGTTTTTTTTCCTCCACATAGCATTCAAAATGAGAACCATGAATCACAAATGTATAGGCCTTGTTTTGGAGAATTTATCAAAAAGAAAAACAACACATTTATCAAGTTGACAACCATATGTATCAAAGGCCTTGAAGTCATCAAAGAGCACATTAACTCTTGATTCATATACAATGTAATCATGGAATATTGAAATGCAAATCTAGATCGATCAAGCTCTTTTCTTTTAAAATGAATCACGAGCATCAATGGCCAGAAAATTCCCGTTCCGTAATGGAAGCTGTCATGGATTAACTTTCACATGGAAGATTATGCCGCTAAAACGTTTACTAGGGTGTCGGAAAAAATCGAACACCCCCTACAACATTCCTCATGGACTGCGGTGTTTCAGGACCTTTTGGCTCTCGTCTTACTTTCCTCGATAGGTCATAATATCGTCAGACATTTTAGCGGCAAAAAAAACAACAAAACTGGAAACAAAACGCAGACTGGAAATAAGAGAAACGTTTCCTGTTCATCAGGGTAACAAAACACGTCAAATCCGAGCGTCTGAATCATTATTCATGCTCTTATTACGGTGTGAGGGGAATTCCACATTATTATTCTCCTCTTGTTGCGCCTGACCCTCAAAACAGGCAATTAACATCTGATGGCGTCTCCTCTGTCTGTCTCTGTTGTCGGAGCGACCTCTCATCAAAGAATGTCCTAGAATAAACAGGGAATCTATCTGTTCTCAGCTTATGTTAATTAGAGTAACGTTATAAAAAAAGAACAAGAGGAAAGATTCAGCGGCCCAGATTAGTATCGTTGAATTTCTTGAGCCTTGAAGGGCCTGAGAACCAACAGTTGGACCGCATACAGGCATCCTCTTCTCAGATTGAAACCTATCATCACATTCGGACCGATTTAAATGATAAAATCTAGCATTTCTATTTTGTCAGAGCATTTGATCTATTGAAGGCTGTCTGGGTGTATGTCATTTATAACAAACAATGCTTATAAAATTGTATTGCCTACACTACTTTTAATAATTACGTTTAAGGGTTGGCTTAGCAAAGTTACTGAAGGGTCTTTAATGTAATAAAAACAAGTTTTCAAACAAGGGTCTATATAAAATGTGCATTTGAGTTTTATCCTTAAAGCACATTCAAGGAGCCAACCCGGGTCTTGAGGACAGAGGCACAACTATCGGATCTAAATAGAAACCAGACCTCTTACGAGTGTGGAGCGATAGGGTAAACTCTTCACGAGACAAAGCAAATGACATTGGCATGGCAGAGACAACCCTGACAATATGGCCAGGAGATGGGAGCTCTCGAGTGACATCTAAATAGTCACTCCCTAAGTGGTCGAGAAGTGCATGTGTTTTTTGTTTTTTACAGCACTACAAACACCCGTTTCATCCCCTGCTCATTAAAATGAGAAAAGTAAGATAAAATGGGAGTTCACTCGAAGATTGATTTTGCTTTGGAGTTGCAACATCAAAAAAAAGAATAAAGAAAAATCAAGCTAATTTAGAACAGAAAGAGACAAAGAAGATAGATTAAAGTGTAAACACAAGTGTATTGAACATCCGTTGACCAAATCAGCCGACTTATACTTTAAAGAGAGCGAAGAAAAAAAACATGGCAGACTCCAGATCATTCTCAGACGCTTTTTATTTGAACACTTTCAAACCATTTCTAACCATGTCTTTTTCATCACAGTTCCTTCAGCGGTTCCATCGTGAACCACGGCACTCGCCGACTCCCGACGTGGCCGGTTGTCTGTTCAGGCTGGGTTTTCCTCTTTTCCCTCGCTGGTTTTATTTGATGCCACTGTTGCTCATGGTCTGGGCTCTGCACACGCCCTTGCCGGCCACCTCGAACGGCGCCCCCTTGTAGGTGGCCACGCAGCTCTGGTCCGTGCGCAGGTCCGGCTGCACCTGCTCCCACACCTTCTTCTTGGGGTTCAGCTCTTTGTCTGGCTCCCCTGTGGAGAGAGAAAGACAAAAATCAACCCTGTGGAGGTTTTCTTAGATAGCAAGTCCCTTGTCATGGTGCCAATGCACAAACGTTGGTTATTCAGTCTATGATGATGATGTGTGTTGAGGTGATAGGGGGTATTTATCTTGTTATGCGTTCATGATTCAGTTTTCAGATGAATTTCCGGTGGTTCCATCACACCGGTTATGATGGAACTGACCTGCTGCTCTTCGTTCATGCTGAATCGCGCGCTCACTAATTATCTCTCTAGGTTTTACGGTGTATCTCAGAGAGAGAGAGAGAGAGAGAGAGAGAGAGAGAGAGAGAGAGAGAGAGAGAGAGAGACATCTTTTCCGCATTCCCGGTGTCATTTTAAGAAAAAACACATTTTGTGGAGAGAAGGAGGAAACCGCCATTAACTCAAAACTCGGCGCAGAACGCTGACGTTTCTGTGACAAGCCGGTCCCAACCCGGAGGTTTTTTGAGCTGGTCTCAGAAAAAGGGGAGCCTTCTTATGTGTCTGCGGCATACAGTTGGGCTGGTGTTCAGGGTTGGAACCACAAAGGAGGTAGTCAAATAAAAAATAAAAAGGAATCAAAAAGTGGGGTCAGGAAAATCCCTTGTAAATCCCTTGTAAATCAAACGGGACGATGGGCTGGACCACATGTGATAACCCACATCAAAGTCCACTTGACAGCAGTGGTCGGTCACAGCTGAATAGTAAATTTTTATGTTCTTTTTTTTTGTTTTTGCTGAATAAATTCAGCCGGACGTGTTGACAACACTTTGACGACGCTTCCCAAAAGGAGGATTGTATTTGACCCGCTGTAATAGCTCCAGGTTTCCTCTTCGCAGCAGACAGATTGGGTTAAACTAACAGAAGCTCGTCGAAATCGATCAGACGACAACAGTGCACGAATCCAGAGGCCGCCATCGATTAGGCTAAGAGTAAAACAAATTAAACAAAACAAACCAAACCTGTGGTAAACTACAAACGCCGTTTACGGTATTCATGCAATTTAATTTGATGCGAGTACGATAACTATTTGCGGTACTGCGCTAATACATCTTCTGGTTTCTAATCCTTTTCACTCGCCACAACAATTAGGCGATTCTCATATTTCAATAAACACTTTTACATTTTCTTTCAGATGGGGTACATGCAGCAAACAGCGACCGCTGATTAGGCCAGTAAATCAAAGGTCCCGCTCCATTTAGCCGCCTAGGACACTGGGGAGAGCTGGGCGGGGAGCGAGGCAGCCTTCCCCCATGGGCCTGAAGCACAACCAGCTGTGGCCGCTCTGCTCGGTGACATCGCAGACATACCAGATTGCTCCATTTATTCACTCAACACTCATCACGTCTCTTCTTTATTCTAACTCACTACCAACCCTTATGGACGCTCTGGGAAACCCCACCAGTGTCATGAGGAACTGACGACTTGCTCTGAAAAACCTTGAGTCATAAGCAACTCCTCTGGTCCGATTGCTGCTAATAGATGCTCTCCTTAAATGTGTTCGTTTTAACTTTTAGATGACCCAATTGATATGCATGTGACGAGAGACTGAGAGCACGATGCCTCTTTAAACAGTCCCAAAACACTCACTGTCTGCGAGTTGAATGCAGCTGCTGGATGCCAACTTTCTCATTGCATCGTATATGCTGTGCAATGAAAATTAAGCTGCTTCTAAACCGGAAAAAAAAAAGAAACGGACAGAAAAAATAAATAAAGACAGAGGGCCCTTCCCCCGATTTACTTGCATAATAACATGACGTCACGCAGGACGATACATGATAGGTATAAAAAAGAAAAAAAGACCATGAGACAGAAATCCCCAATACACATGTAATAACAGCCCGGAACCAGGGCCGGTTAACCAATCAGAGGAGTGGACCGGGGTACCTGGGAATCCCTGGAAGGTGAGCCTGTCCCCGGGTACGGAGCCGGAGGGCGGGTCCAGGATCTCCACCTTGTCCGGGGAGCTGGCACACATCACCATGGCCTGGGACACCACCCCGCGCATCTTGGCCGGCTTGAGGTTACACATCAGCACCGCCATCCGGTTCTGCATCTGTACCGCGAAGGGGGAAGGGAGGCGTTTATAAATCAGTGTTTCCCCCAGCACTGTGTTGTTAAGGCGGCCGCCTTATCAACAATAGGGCCCCGCCTTGACTACCAATGTAAAAAAAATAAATAAATAATTTTTTTTTTTTTAATTATTATGCATTAACAAAGTAGAAAACTCTCGTAGGGAAAGAAAACATACTTCCATCAGGTGTAAAAATAAAGATCAATAATGCATCGGTGTTCACAACAATGGTCGTGACATCAAGCTTTTTTAATTGAATTTAACCAGGGAGACCCCCCCCCCCGCTCCTTGACCACCTTGACTAAGACATTTACTGGGGGAAACACTGTAAATACAATCCATTCGTTTAAATACTTCTGGTGTTTCTAGTTTGTCTCAAAGGTTGGTCCATAAGGTATCGCAATCATCACTTACACTGTTTGCACAGGATTTCAGATTAACGTTTGTATATTATATGTTTATAGATCCTTTTTCTGACATGGAAATAACGGATCCAATATCATAACATTAGCTTGGAAAGATCACTTCCAAGTTCCTTAGTTGACATCCATAGCAGAACAGTTTGCATGCCATCTTGATAGATATTCCAGCATTTTTGGTGTTATGGAAACTTCCATGGTGATATTCCTAAACTTGCCCCACCTAGTACCCTTATGCCAACTGTTAGTGCCTGTTCCTCAGGAAAAGATACTGTCTATAAAATGAAACTGATTTGATCATTAATGATTGAAAAAAACATAAAAGAACACAGAAATAAAACACGGACTGACATTTGGTACCAATATGAAATACAAATGCATTTCATTAACAATTTTATTTAATTCATGAGCTGTCCAAGTTACGCAATGGGAGGCATTAGCTGAATTAGCCACTGCATGTTACAAATCGCAATAATTGTTAGTAGGCCAGACTTTTTGGCACATTTACAATAGCTGCCAATGTACTTGATTAAGCTTGTGTATATATTCTACCTTTCTTTAGTAATGTAGATCATTTTCATCCAGAGTCTGGACTTTGTACACATGCCTGCAGCAAGCATGTGCTTCCATTTAAATGTTCTTCATAGTCCATCACCATGATATGCACAAAGGTTCCTAGTCCTGCAGATTTCTATGTAAAACACACAAACTCAGAACTGCTGCTGAGCATAAATTATCATTGTTATCTTCAACTGGGAAAAAATTACGCCGTACAAATTGTTCCCCCCATCAGGGAAAAATCATCAAACCGATTTATCCATAAATCCTTGTTAAGGCCAAGGTAATCCCAGGCTTTGGTGTAAATTCTCCAATTGTAAACATAGACTGGCTGCGTGCGGCCTGTACCTTTAAGCCTGCTAACTTGAACCAAGATGTAGAATAGGACTCTGGTGAGTCTTTAACATCAGGAAGGAGGAGTGCCGGCCATTAATGGCTGAAATTTGAAGAGCAATGTAAAGTTGATTAAAAATAAAAGGGATTCGGGATTTATTCATCAAATCAATTGCTTAATAGAATTACTCGACGTGTATGGTTACTGCAGGGGTTTCAAACCCAGCAGCATTTTAGTTTTGGGGCCATAATAGACAGAATGCTACTTTGTTGGGTCAATTATTCACCAAGTTGACCGGTTTATTTGTCATAACTTTCTCAGTTGGTATCGTAATGACGCAAATGTTATATTGTTCAGTGTATAAACATAAATTCTTCCAAACATCTTGAATCTTTTTTAATTCTGCACATTTTAAATGTTCTTCTTTGTCAGGGCTTCTTAAAAGTTTAAGTAAGAAGTTTTATTTTAGCTTGTTCTGAAATACTAGGGGTCTAGTGGCCTCGTCTGCCATCGACCTCTACTCTCAGAACTGCTGCTGATACATTTTTGTTACAAAAAATGTTAAAGAAGCTTTTTTTATTTTCAACGTTTGTTTTTCTCATCTCGCCCCCCGGCTGGATTGAGCATCCAGCCGGTCGGAGAGGCCTGGCCTACAGGGACAACCTACCTGCTCAATGGGGATGTGCTTGACCAGGCCGCTGACCACCGTCCTGGGCGTGGCCTCTCCGACGTCCACCTGCTCCACGTACAGGGAGTCTGCGTCGGGGTGCTTCTCGGCGGTGAGGATGCGGCCCACCCGCAGGTCCAGGCGGGACACGTCCACCTTAAGCTCCTCCTGAGGGGCCACCGGCTTCTTCTCCCCTGCTGGGACCCGGAGCGCCAAACAGTCCTCAGTTACACATCAAAAACTGAACACACTGAGAAATCACAAAAAAATCGAAATCCTTTGAATTGAATTTGATTAGATTTTTGAAAATCAAAAGTTCACTGTGATCATAATTTCAATGTTGATTATTATTTGATTGGGCGTCGCACAAAGTATGCGTTTATATGGGGTCCGGACGGAGTGGACCAAGCTGCAACGATAAAACGATCCGATGCCAAGAGAGGAGAAAGTGTGCCGAGTGCTCATAGATTTTACTCCTCTAGTTCATATCTATTAAAGGAATTAAGACAGAAGCCATTCACAGTCTTGAGTTCCCCTCAGGCAGCTGTTAAAAGAAGTGCCTGCTTGAGACTAAGTGAAGGTGTAATTTTCCAGCTCAGATAAAGTAATAGGTTCCATTTCTTGAATTGCCAGAAAAAAAAAGTGAATAGATATGCCTTTTAAAATAAGCTAGGTAATCACTCAGTATTTGATTTTCTAAAACTTAACTTAAATCACAGAACATTTATGTTTGAAGGTACTTGAAGACCTTGAGAATAGTCTAGCTCACTGCACTATTCTTCAGAGTAGTGTATTGGGATGCACTCAAAAAGAGACCATCTGGAAACTATGCAGGGCAGCTTCTGCAATCCAATTCAATTTTCTTCCAAAAATCTTTTCCAAAGGCTGGCTTCAAGGTGGCATGCGCTTTGACGAGTACATGAGAATTTCTTCTTCTTTTTTTTATCAAAAAAATCAAAATTTGTTCTCCATAATGTCCCAGAGAGCTGGAGTACCTTTCTTGAATGACAAAACCAATAGCTCATTTTGGATGTGAGGGAAAAGCTGGCTACATGGGGAATGTAACTAGCTCAGTGCCAGAGAGGAGTTTCCACTCAGTGAGCTTCTGTCAGTGTACAGATTGAGACCTCAACAATAGCAGTTGCCACAACTCATCTCTGATGAGGAATCAAACAGAAGTTTGATTTCACATCTGAGTTTAAGGATGTAATTTAAGAATTGATAATATAGGATTATCATAATTATAAATTAAAGCGCCATATTAGGAAAAGTTATTTATCACATGCTCTGTAAAAAAACGTCAAACAGCATGTTGACTGGAAAATATGCTCGTGATATTTATAGCTTTCAACATTTGGACTTAAAGAATGTCCTGGTCTAATTGTTACGGCTATATTGTAATGACAACCATATGGTGTAGAAATATGAGGGTCATTTACAACCGACACACTGAGCGGCGCATTAATTTGACTAGATACCAGAACGTATGAAACTAAACAATCACATGTGAAAGATGAAATTACTTTTACAATAAACATTTAAAAGGACTGCCACGTCATCTCAGTCACAGCAAAAAATAAGAGGAATCACGGCCGGATTACTTTTTCCCACATTATGAAGACAGGACCGCTTTTACTTTGAAGTCCCTGAAACGTCTCGAGGATTCATAGCATACATTCACATGATGGGGGTAGGCTTTCATCACTGGTGACAATCAGCTAAGATGCTTCTCGTCAAAGCCGCAAGTAGTGAAGTCAAGAGACAAAATAAAAAGGACGACTAGCCCAGAAGCTAATCAAGTATCGGAACCAGGGATCGTGTTTCCACTCAAGGAGGGGAAAGAAAAAGGGGCTGGGATACGACACAAGACATCCCTCCCTGCTTTCTATCCATTATCACTTAACATTAGGAGCTCAACGGGTGGAGAAATCCATTTGAGCTGGATGAATCGCACATGTGTATTGCAAGCAGACAGATGATGATGATGGAAAAGTTTGATTCAAAGCATTTCTAAGTTCAAAAGGGGGGGACGTTTAAGACAAACATAATTTTCAAAGAATCTATTGAAATGCCGGGAAAGCAGCCGTGTCCGATTATTCGGAAACGTTGAAAATGAAGAAATAAACAGAATTCTACCGATATTTTGGTGACATAGAACGAACCGTGAAAGGGGACTACATCGCATTGTCCGTAAAAGATTCAAGATTCAATACTTTTTTGCCATACAACTCTGTACAAGTTGCTAGGGATTTGTTTCAGTGTGCCCATGACAGTACATAACAGAGACCCACACAAAAGACACAAAAAACATAGAACATCATTTTATCCATGCAGTATCCTTCCAAGGATCCCACTTAGATATGACATATAGGCAGATATACTGGTGTAGGGATGTAGAGTTGATAAGAGATTTAATGGTTCTGCAGTATGTGCTTTTGAGGAAGCGGGAGGTTTTAGTTTTGATAGCCCTCAACCTTCTACCTGATGGGAGTGGATTGAAGAGGGAGTTAGCAGGGTGTCATTTATCCTGAAGAGTTTTCAGGCCTCTACTGTGGATACGGGCCTCGTAGATGTCTGAGATGGGAGGGAGACTGCAGCCAACTATCTTGCAGGCCTTATGGACAATCCTGTCTAGTCGCATCCTCTGCTGGACAGTAGAGTTGCCATACCAGACTGTGATTGAGAACGTAAGGACGCTCTCAATGGTGGCTTGGTAGAACTGCTGCATCCCCTTGCAGGACATCCCAAACTTCTTTAGTTGGCGGAGGAAAAAGAGCCTCTGGTGGGCTTTTTTTAATAATAGCAGTTATGTTATCTACCCATTTCAGAGAGGAGGAGATTATTGTGCCCAGAAATTTGAGGCTGTCTACCCGTTCCACCATTGCCGCATTGATGAACAGGGGCGGGGTCTCCTTCCTCTGTCTTCGGAAGTCCACCACTAGCTCCTTCGTTTTTGCAATATTTGCCTCTAGGTTGTGGTGGGAACACCATTCAGTTAGGGAAAGGACCACATTTCTGTAGGGACTGTCAACATCCCCTGAAATCAGCCCTATCAAGGTTGTATCATCAGCAAATTTAAGCATTTTCCCTGATTCACTGTGTGATATGCTGTCATTAGTGTACAGAAAATATAACAGAGGCGATAATACACACCCCTGGGGGGCACCAGTGCTAATGTGTTTGGCCTGTGACAACTTGTTATTGATTTCGACAACTTGTGTTCTTTGCTGTAGGAAATCTAAGGTCCAGTGACATAAGGAGTTCTGGACACCCATGTTTTGGAGTTTATAGAAAAGTTTGCTGGGTACAATCGTATTAAAAGCAAAGCAGCTCTATAAAAAGTACCTTTGCGTAGTTGCCTGGGGACTCAAGATGTTGTAGAATAGAGTGGATACCAAGTGACACAGCATCCTCAACAGACCTATTAGTCCTATATGCAAACTGAAAGGGGTCTAGACAGACAGCTTTGGACAGATGGACACATACAAGTTTCAAAATGTTGAGAAGGTACACCCATATTAAACCTCACTGCGACCACCTTTCTAATTGTATTGTTATGTTGGCGATACCTTTTTTCTCTGGCTTCTTCTTCTTCCCCTCGTCCTTGGGAGAGAGGGCCTCTGTCGGGGAGGCTGACTGGACCGCTGCTGCAGAGGGAGGACTCGGCTTGGAACTGCACTCGACCACACCCGCGTCACCAGATGGCATGGGCACCTCCACTGCAGGAGATGGGAGACAAAGGCAAAGGGTTGACTGGAAGTGGTACAAGAGAGAATCTTGACCCGACTTGCACAAGTTGTTGTTTTTTTTGCTGTTAAATCTCAAAAAGCACTTTGGCCTGGGACATACTTTTTGTGATGTACGTATACATCACAACAGACCGTTGTGTTGGGATGTGCCACATAGGAGCACAGGTCTTGCTTCCACACGTGACACTTTGATGCAAATTCTGAGGCTAAAGAGGCGATCACCTGAGACCCAGTGGGGGCTCCAAGCAGACGGGGGAGTATCCTGGCTGGCGTGGTGAAGGCACGGGGCATGGTGTTAACCGTCACCAGTTGTAGCGGCATTATGCCCTGATCCCTGTCAGTGCTCCTATGTAATGCAATACGAACGCGAGCCTGAACACCTCGGGATGTGGTTTAGCGACTCGGATCACAATTTGAGGAAGATCAGATTTAGGAAACCCCCCCATGCTCCCTGCACTTTGTCCAATATTATTGGTCGCACCGAAGTCCACTGGATAAAAAGTTATGTTATAAGTGATTTTAATTTGAAACAGTACTCCAACAGTACTTGTGATGTACTACCCACAACCAGGCTCATTCAATCCGGCCCCCTAATCACCCTCCTGTATAATTGGCTGACTCATTAATTCCCTCACTCTCCACGCAGATTGGCTGCCGTGCATCACCCAAGTGGGTGCTGCTACACACTGGTGGTGGTTAGTGAGGTTCCCTGTTCCCTGTAAAATCGTCTTTGAGTGTCTAGAAAAGTGCTATATAAATTCAATCCATTATTATTATCATTATTCCACTCAGCCTAGCTGCTCGCCAACGCCGCAGACACCTGGCAGGTGTCAGGTGGATCGTGTATTGCGAGTGTGAAGGCGAGGGCTGAGGGGATGAGCCAAGTGTTGCAGTGGTAGCAGTATGATGCACTGCCATGACAGACAGGACTCATCCACCTCCCCGCCTTCTCCTCCTCTAACAGCTGGCTGCAGGCAGCACGGTATTTATACGCCCACCAGGGGAACGCAGGCATCCAGATGAAAACACCTTTGATTGGAAAATGACACTGTGTCAAGAGTTGATGGAAACCGGGACATTGGCTAACAGAGCAGGAAATTATGTATCCAATCAATCTTCACGTGGACGGAAGAACAACAGAAAGGCTTTTCTGTTTTGGTTTCCTCTGCATCAAAAATGATCTGCATTGGTGCCTCTCAGTGGGGCATGGTGCGTTCACCTTAATTGGAAATTGCATGTTTCTGACTTGAGAGGTGAAAACAACTAAGGTTTACTTAAGGAGCCATGCAATGTTCTTCTCACATTTTTCTGCTATAAGATACAAACATTCCTTCCACGTCCTTCTCAATTTTGTATTCATTAGTGTCCATATCATCTTAAATCACAATGAAAGAGATGCCATTGGTTTGCTTCAGATCTATCCAAGCCTTTCTACAAAGCAAGACAGTGTTTTCTGGCACTTCCTAGCCAATGAAATCAAACTCCAAAGAACACTTCCACATTGGATCCGTAATCATCTAATCACCAGCATTGTGGTGCATTCCTCCATGGCCCCGAAACAAAACAAAAGACCGGGTCTTTCCTTGACAGACTTACATTGTCTTTAATTCCTGCTTCCTAAAAGACTGTCTCTCGCAAATAAATAAATAGCAGAGCAGTGTTAGGGCATGCATTTCAATCTGAAGCATAATATCACATGAAAGCTCTTCAGTCGGACATGCGTTCCCAATAACATTAATAGGCGATCTTAAAAACACAACGGGCTACTTTTCAAACGGATCTGTTAATAATATGTCGAGGCGAGAACGCTAAAGATGTTATCGTTGCTATTTTCAACGCTAGAACAATGAACCCGCAGAACATAGCCACGCACACTCCTCTCTCACGGCCTGCGTGAAGAAACGACCTGGCGGATGACATCAAGGTTTAGCCGTCTTCCATTTGATCTGGAGGAAAGGAATCGGTTTCGCAGACCAGGTGTCACCTACCTCCTCTTTTCCTCTCTTTCTCCAGCAGCTGCTTTTTCAAGTCCTCGATGTCCTGCTTGAGTTTGGCGTTCTCCGCCGTCAGCTTCTTCTCCTCCCGCACGCTGGCCTGCACAACTATATTCACAGCGGATTCCTGTCAGAGTCACACTTACCTGCACAACAGTATTCACAGTGGTTTCCTGTCAGTCATGCTGTGCAGCACCTTGCTCCCATATACATTACAGTCCAAAATGGGGCTCATTGAAGGCCAAGGGATACAGGCCTAGCACTGTGTGCTCCTTGATGCCTCTGTAAGGCTGCTAACAAGAATTCATGAATTTACTGCCTAAAGCAAATAAAATGTATTTTTCCCCCCAACCTTTACATTTTAAAAGCAAGGATATTTGGGGGGTGGTGGGGGGGACCGTCTTCCAGGAAAGTTTTCTCAGAAGTTAAATATTTTAGATGTTTCTATTTTTGATATACCTACTATGTAAAGAAGAATTTCAAAAATATACAATTTAACTAACCCCCCAGCAGGGAGTCTAACCCCCCTTATCACAACCAGACCATGTTTCCTGCCCACATGAATCAGGAAACCGCCGTAAAAAGAAAGAAACTCATTGAAATGTCCTGAAGTGCACACTGGTCACAGGTGTCTCGTGCCGTCTCTCACCGGCCTTGTCCTTGAGGAGCTGGACCTGCTGTGTGAGGTACTCTATGAGGCGGTCAGCCTCCACGGCTCTCTGCTCCAACCTCACCAGGGGATTGTGGCTCGACATCTTCACTAAGGAGCGGGCTAAGAACCTACAGGGCCAAACGAAAGCACAACCGGGTCAACTTCAAAGCAGGTTCCGTACAAAGCAAAATAAACACACGTGGTTTGTGTTGCGTGGCTGGCTTCTACCTAACTGGGAAGTGTGAGGGAATCTAAGACAGTCATGTTTGACACACACACACACACTTTATATTACGAATACGATAAGGCTTTATTCCAGAACTATCTCCACCATCATCCTTCTTGTCACCCGTTCACTATACCCTTGGGGTTAGTAGCAGTTAGTGGTCGAGCAGGAAGAGAGGAGCAATGTGGATAAGAGACAGCGGAGCTACTTCAGCATCATTAAGGGAGCATTGAATGTAGAAGTCCACTTCAATCACAACCTGCAGACTAGCTATATAAAGGTGAGTCTCATGAGGTAGGCAAATCCCCAATGTAATCCTATGTAGGAATGGATACACTGATTGAACTATTCGGATGCAGCCTCAGTCTCTGCAGATATCAAGAAGCACAGCATTACCTCAACACATTCCTGATTCAATGGGTAACACAGTGTAACAATAAGATGTGGCAACACAGAATGCAACATTATACGCATTTAGTTTACTTCTGTTTGCCTTTAATAAACAATAGGCATTCTGTCCTTTCAACTGTGATCTGGAATCGTGGGCTTCTGGTTTTCTGTGTTTAGTTTAAACAGAAAACCAGCCTGCTTCGTGCCACTTAGAACTAAATGTTGCTTTACAGCAGTTCAGCCCTGCATAGAAAACACCTTAGAAACATTTGAGCTTGACAATTTACTTATTCTAACAAAAGAGGGCCAGGAAGTTATTTTACAATTCACAAACTTTAAGAAGAAGAAAACATCTTAGCGCAAGGCCGCGCATCAAAACAACAGCTGGACCCAGATGAAAACAAAATGTTGGGGATGCGGAAATTAGAAACATAAAAAGCTGGAGTTGATAATATCAAGGATCAAAGCATCAGGGCTCTTGAATTCATTTAAACAGGACCAGTCGTGGAGCAATAACGCCCGCCACAAAAAAAGCTGATCTCATTTGGATTACCTCTGGAAGAGGGAGCCCAGAGCTTGGCCCAGCTTCAGGAGATGTGGGCTTTAAATGAGGCAGCAATAGCCAATTGTGTGAATGAACTGGATTTGGATGTGTTGTAATAATCTGAATAAAGCAAAACCACTCACACAGATCTTATTGCACTGGTTGGTGCAGCACTGCACAACTGAAGAAATGTCAAAAAATGTTGAGATTTAAAGTATAATTTGGTTGTTTGATTTATGCAGCATCACAATGCAGACCTCTGGTTGTGTCTTGATAAAGATAAACGTGTGTACGTGTGTGTGTGTGTGTGTGTGTGTATAGTCATTATTAAATAGTTCAAGTCAGTTATGATCATTCATCAATCATGATGTCGTAGTACAGTTAAACACTTGGTTGCTGTCTGTTTTGCACGTGTGTGATGCATTAACTGTGTGGGTATTGGTGAATATACTATTGTACTATTATTATAGTCCAACAGCATAAAGCATTATGCCTGCTAACAGAAACCTAACTAGAGTCTGTAACAAATGATTTGATATTTAGAAACAGATATGATTCAGACAAAAAAAATATGAATGAATCATAACGTTACATATCATGAACCTTGGGATGATCTACAGCGTTTTGACTACGATCTCAAGCCATTGTTCAGAGATTAATAATTCTAGGCAATCAGAACATCGGTTGTGCATGATTCCCTACAGAATATGCGTATATTTCAACAAAACTGTATTGTATGTAGAAGAGAAGTGCAAATGTCAATATAAGTAGAATACAAAATAAATATAAAGTGAAAGCCGGTTGGTACTTTCGGTTTACTTTCAGAGAAACTCCATTAGTTGCAGTATACATTTCACAATGACTATCAAGTATAAGTATACATGTATGTATAAGTTGTTGTTTTTAAATGGGATATGCTTCTGTGTAATAAGATTCAGTAGGTACACTAACCTTTATTTGTTTGATTTAGGGATAGTTCATATGACATGTGATAATATTACAAGTAGGCTAACATTAGCCTATCTCACAACAACAATGCTTATATTCCTGTACACATCACCTTAAGTAAACTAGTAGTTTGATGAACTAAAGACAAATAAATAAATGCATCGTTTTAAACTCACATTGACTTACGGTACGAAGCCTTCTAACACGTTTCGCTGAAGGTAACGTTAGCCCCCTGACGAAAATCCCCAGCTGTTGTCAGGCAGCTACAACCTTATTCTGGCCAGATATATGAAACTCTATGTTATCCGGATAGACTAAACGTCCATTATTTCTCCTGGACTTCAAGTAAACAGATGTTATGCAGATCTACATTCCAAATATATATTTTTGTAGTCCTTGTAAACGCCTTTATAAAATTACATAAATCCTCACCATTTATTACACATTCCACCCAATGAAAAAATATCATACGATAACATAAAAATTTCAGATATCACTGTAATTTATAACTCGTTTGGTATTTACAAACTGACAGGTATTGATAGTGCAGCGGGCATTACTTCGTCGCACAATGCAGACGTCATAGATCACATTCACTCAGCTGATTCGGAAGTGTTTACAACATTAATTTGTCAACTAAATCAAAACGAAGCTAAATTGTATTCTGTCAATACGAGGAATCGCTACCATTTACGGTGAGTAGGACTACCTGTGCCATCTCGGGTATCGCAGGACCGATGTAGGACTAGAATCCTACCTTGGTAGTGGAGTGCTGAAGTTGCTGTCTTGCATGACATTTAACGTTTTCAAACTGTAAATAACGGATAATGTATAGGTATAGTACATGCTTGAATAATAAATACAACGCGATCAGATTTTCTAACGTGGATGATTGTTGCTCTTTATGTATGCTGCGATGTTGCCTGTTAACTGGCATCTATATTATCCTGATGTCACAATCTTAAGATTCATAAAACGTACACAAACTGAATGCATTTTTAGTTTCTTTAACAACTCAACGTGCCCTAGACAAACAAACCCAAGAACCCATCATGCATATTCCCCGTTTTTTTCATCTGTGTCTTTTATAGTGATTGGGTTGCTGGGTCCAACGGAATAGTTCACTGAGCCCAGGGTACAATGCGACCTCTCAGAGACGCTCAGCTGGGCGCCTTCACCTTCTTCGCCTCGGCTCTTCCTCATGATGTCTGCGGAAGCAACGGTTTACCCCTCACCCCCAATTCCATCAAGATCCTTGGGCGATTTCAAATCTTGAAGACCTTCACTCACCCAAGACTCTGCCAATATGTGGACATTTCCAGGGGAAAACATGGTATGTCTGACAGTAATTACATGTAAGATAATTATATCAATATTAGGTATTGTACAGTGGATGCACTTGCATCTAATCCTCAGGAACAATAACATATGGATCAATTACTTCAACTTCCTCCACAATGAAGGAATTTGAATGACCTACTAGGCTACTAATATTCATATTGGCCATCGGAAGCTTTTATCAACAGCGACTTAGTGAGGCTGATAACCCTCCAACATGATTCTTTTAGGGAAACTTTCACATTGTGGGCAGCTCTAGGTATAAGGAGAATTTATACAAAGGCCTTTTAAATGAACTAGTAGAAAAGTAAACAAGGTTATATAATTTTATAAAATTATTAGGATCCTCTTTTCCAAAACACTACCCAACAGTAAAATGTGACTTTATGGATTAATTTTTAATAAAAGCTCAACATCTTTATCAATTTCTACCAATATTTTCCTGAATAATACCACGAATAATTGTTTCTACTTTTTGCTATTCCCCTATAGAGCGTCTGGTTGTGGTTGCAGAACACTATGAGAGCAGTTTAAGTGATTTCCAGAGACAGGGGAAAACAGCAAGGTATGATGGTACTGTTGTCACTCACAAGCAATGTATCAAAAACCTGCTATGCAAACTTCACTTCTCTTCTTTCTTCTTCTTTCAAATGTGCATACAAATCGAGCAACATGGAGCAGGGATGGGGATACATACACAGTTCACTTGCATATTACACAATAACTGTATTCATGTGTCGCGTGAAGTGTTCTGGGAAAGGGGGGTTCCTTGACCGGCTCGGCCTGACTCTGGCAACACTTAAAGGCAGAACATTAGGCACTGCGGAAGTCCGGAGGTGGGTAGGCCTTAGGCGTACCCCCAACAGCTAATGAATTCATTACTATGCCTTGTCTGTCCGATCCTTCCAGCCCTGAAATGGTGCTCAAGGTGGCCTACGAGGTACTGGAAGGCCTTGAGTTCATGAACAAGCACGGCATGGTACACAGAGCCCTGGCTCCAAACAATGTGCTCATGGACCACAAGGTAAAGCCAGCTTTGCCTGCATCTTATCCACGTAAATAAATAGGATCGTTGAACGTAAGCAATGTTGTCAGATGTAAAACAGCCCCCTTTGAGACTGTCACATTGGGTAAGGGCTATGCAGACACATTTCACCGTGACTTTGAATATCGTGTTCACAGGGGAATCTAAAGCTGGCCAAGTTCGGCCTCTATTACATGACGGACCGTGGAGGAGACGTGGACTTTCCCATCGGGTAGTTAACCTTTCTCTCCTCAACCTCTCTGGTACTCTTCAACTTTTGGGTTTGACCTGTGTCTGTTTACTGTTAGGTAACTTATTGGAAGAGAAGAACGAATGAATGATGCAGAGAAAGTGGCTCGTAGTGCCCATGAATTTTCATAAAAAACAGGTTGAGGGTATCAAAGTAGCTTTCTGGTTGAAGCACCATCACACATTGTTGGGCTTTCATCCTAATCCTGAGGCCTTTGTGTTCGGCCGTGTCTCTCTGTGTAATATCCTTTCACAGCTTTGAAAAATGAATGATGGTCTGCATGTGTGTATGTGTGTGTGTGCGTAGGTGCAAGCAAAAGTGTGTGCTACATGCACATGGTCAAATGTCAGCCCTATGGGCACAGACACACAGATGCTGTTTAATACACATCTGGCTTGAAATGATAGTATGCACATCTGTCAAAGCCGCCTGTTTTTTTTGAGGGAAAGAAAACACTGCATGCACTGGTGTGAGAAAATTTTTGACAATTTCAAAATATTAAGCTGGGAGTAAGTGCAGGGCTTGCAAAATGTCCTATTTCATTTTGTCCTGTGGGCGATAGTATGGAAAGGACACTAGCCCATAAACCACTATTGCAGTAACTCACCGAAGCTCACTCTTAAAAAAGGGAAAAGTTTTGTGTTGGAGAGCTGTTCTGCTGTGAGTGCACCGTGGCCTCATTACACGCTGCCTCTCAATCATTTCCACGCCACGGGGTAGGAATTAACTAGCGGTAGGAAAGAGAAAAGGCTGTCTAGGTTTGTTTAAAAGCTCTGGGGTTCTTGGTACAGTCAAGTCATCTGTCGCCCCTCCTGTGATCATCATCCCGACAGATACCCGTCATATCTGGCCCCGGAGGTCATCGCGCAGGGCTCCTTCCACGCCAGCGACCCCTCCAATGAGGAGGCCCCTCTGCCCTCGGGGCCCAAGTCTGATATCTGGTCCCTAGGGGTCCTGCTCTTTGAGATGTGTGCAGTACGGATCTTTTTTTTTTGGTTACGCATATTTGACTGCTTGCATAATTGCTTGTTAAGATAGTGTTAAACCAAGTTTTTAACGAAACACTAATAGTTGAGTAGAAACAGGCTACTTGTGTACTTGTATTTCAATGTTTTGTGTCACTCTTTATTATGGTTCAAACAATGTGTATTATCTGTGGTTCCAGGGCAGGCGATTACTTCACAACATTGAAATAAGCGAGAGGCTGAAATTCATCTTGACCTTGGGTAAATTGTGTTGACATGGCAACGTACCGGATGTGAAACATGCTGCCTGTTGTGCTCTCTAGTCTGTTTCTAATCTGTTTCTATCTGCTCCTCCCTCTCAGGATGCATGGATGACATCGTCACTGTCCTTGCCGAGGAACACGGTTGCCTGGATACCATAAAGGTAAACAATATCTAACAACAGTTGTTGAAATTAATAAAATGAATAAATATTACATATGATGTTATAGTACGTCCCCCTTTGAGACTTGATATAATATGTATAAGGGGTCAATGGTGGTAGTTCACGTAATCATTGAAAATATACAAATATTTGAAATTCTTTTGATTTAGGGAATATTCATAACATAAATATATATAATTTTTTTCTGTGTTGATGATATTAATAATAATATCAACAATTGTTTTCTATGGTCCCTATCGGAAATGAGTGTAAGTGTGAATGGCGTTTGGTGTGTTTCATTTAAGAAATTTGGATACGTCACACTGATTCTCTCTCCTGGTTTTTACGTGAGCAGCAGAGCACACGGATTGTTACAGCAATACTAAATGTCCATGTGTCTCACAGGATCTTCCTGTGAATGTCCTGGAGTTATTAAGGAAATGCTTGATTTTTCTCCCATCCAAAAGGTAAATATATCCGCTGTTGAATGTAATATCCGGTTAGATCACATTATGCCATGTCTGTTATCTGGGAGAAGTTGGTCACAGAGGAACTTCAGAAGGTTTGCCCAAAGACAAAAAATGTGCCTATAAAAGGAGTGAAATGCATGTGGAAATAATGAAATATTTGATTTCCAAGCTGGGCACTTTATTTGAGTGTTTTATAATTGTGTGTGTGTGTGTGTGTGTGTGTGTGTGTGTGTGTGTGTGTGTGTGTGTGTGTGTGTGTGTGTGTGTGTGTGTGTGTGTGTGTGTGTGTGTGTGTGTGTGTGTGTGTGTGTTGTCCTTCCAGGCCTACCCCTGCAGAGCTGCTGGGAGATGAAGTGTTTAATGAAATCTCGTGCCTCTACATGCCCTTCCAGAAGCCCCTCAGCCTGTTCTCCTCCTCCCTGCGCTGTGCTCATCTGGAGCTCCCAGAGGACATCAGCGACCTTTGCAAAGGTTCACTGCCAACCCTCATATACGCACGCGCACACACACACACACTTACACATACACACAAAGCGGCACCCATACACACGCACACAAACTCACACACATGCACAAATTGTAACACTCTCTTTGTACTCGCCCTACCACCATTTTTTCTTACTGTGCGGCATCTTGCTCTGACACCTACATTTCCCTTCTGGGATGAATAAAGTGTTATTATTAATTATTATTATATTATTTTATCAAACTTTTTAATGATGTTATTAAGTCCCAAAGATTCAATGCTGACCGAGCAGCCACCCTCAGTATTTCTGATCAAAAATGTTTTAATCTCTATCATTTATTTGCTTCACATCTGAATATCACCATATATTTACATCTATTCATCAACCAATTCTACTAATGATTGTGACACACACACACACACACACACACACACACACACACACACACACACACACACACACACACACACACACACACACACACACACACACACACACACACACACACACACACACACACACACACACACACACACACACACAGAAAGCGGTAAGTAACCTTGGGTGCTGCTCCACCAGAGGAAGAGGACTACCTATCGGAGCGGGCCATAGACGAGGTGTACTACCTGTGGTGCCTGGCAGGAGGAGACCTGGAGAAGGAGCTCACCAACCAGGGCATCATCCAGTCCAAGCCACCCCTCTGCACGCTTCCAAAGTAGGTATCTCACACACACACACACACACACACACACACACACACACACACACACACACACACACACACACACACACACACACACACACTGTCTCTCTCTGCTTCTGTCTCTCTCTCTCTCCATCGCACACTGTGATTTCATCAACTCTTCCTCCTCCTCCCCCTCCCCCTCCCCCTCCTCCTGCTCCCGTCTGTCAGGTTCCTCCTGGAGGACGGGGAGTCTTTCGGCCAGGGCAGGGACCGCAGCTTTCTTTTGGACGACACCACGGTCACCCTGTCCCTCTGTCAGCTGAGAAACGTGAGGGAGTTTAGATATTTCAAAAAAAACATCCATGCAAAGGTAACGCTCATGTACTGACGCATGTACTTGGGAGAGCTTTATTTATCCGCATTAGGGGGGGACTTGGCCTTTATCTGCTGTGAGTGGTACAGCACATTTAAGGGTGGTTATTTCAATCACTGTCTCTGGCTCTTTCAGAGGCTGAAGGATGTAGGAGGAGAGGCGTATTATCCCCTGCTGGAGGAAGAGTAAGGATCTTCTTTTACGTTTGTGTCATAGCTGATCAAAAAGAAGGAACACCCACCTGTCTATAAATGTTAATTGAGCTTGAGGGTTGATGCTAAAAATGAGTGTTTATTCATTGCTGTTCTTCAACTTGCATAGCTCCATGGAATTGGAGAAATTCACAAACACATGGACACAATCTCTCACACACACACACGCTCACCCAGACACATTCATATATATATATATATATATATATCATATACTAACCTATTTCAACATTATCTTGAATGTTAACTGAAAGATAAGAACCAGCCCAGTACCAATAGAGCTTGTGCTTCTCTCCGAATCGTCTCGGTCCTGTCAGTATAGATTGTGCTTTGCCTGGGAGTCACAGTGTCTCGGTTCTGCCCTCTGCTCCAGACAGTCCAGCCTCCCCCAGTCGGCCAGCAGCCAGGACCTGTCCACCACCGTCACCCTGCCCCTTATCATCCGGGAGAGAGACACAGAGTACCAGCTCACCCGCATCGTCCTCTTCCACAGACTGCTGCAGGTGTGTGGACCGAGCCCCCATTGACCATGCACACACACGCTCATACAGACGCAGTCGCAGACATGCACATGCACATGCACATGCACATGCGCACGCACGCACACACACACACACACACACACACACACACACACATACATACATACATACATACATACATACATACATACATACATACATACATACATACATACATACATAAAAATGCATGCTTTCACCACCATGCACGCAAATCGATGCCTTTACTAATAATATGCACCTCTAGTTCAACCTCCTGGTTTTGATTATTTCCTTTCAATTATTTAACGTCAAGGCGAAGGGGACAGAAAGAGCAAGGTTGGATGGATGGATGGAGGGATAGATGGATTGAGAGAAATAGCTGGACTCTTTCACTGAACACACACACACACACACACACACACACACACACACACACACACACACACACACACACACACACACTCATTTCCCCCTCCCACCAGCTCTGCATCTCCGGCGATCAAAGAATTCTTCAAAGAATTCCCGGACTAGTGTTTATTTGGACCGGTTTCTTTATTGGCCAACACTCTCCCCTTTTAAACGGCCTCTGGTTTGTGTGTGTGTGCTCGTCTGCAGGCCTACCCGTACAAAAGGGACTTGGTTTGGAAGGACGCCAGGGTAGACATCCCGCCCCTGGTTCGTGGAATGGCGTGGGCAGCCCTGCTGGGCATAGAGGTAGGGACGGCCCATTCCATCAAAACTCACGGTCAATACCCAACCAAAGTAGGAACAGCTGCCAAGGTTCATATTTGTGTCTTCACAGTTCTTTTTTTTTGGGATTGTTTAGGGTGACATACAGGCAAAATATGAGGGAATAGACAAGGACACGCCCATACCAACCGACAGACAGGTATCTGTTTCAACTTCAAAGTAAAATTTGTGATGTCTGCTGTGAATAATAATAATATGCATTATGGGAATCTGACATTTGTTGACAACTCCCAACCTCCAGAAATAAAGTGAACGGAACAAAAGCGATTGACATTGACGTGTGTGTGTGTGTGTGTGTGTGTGTGTGTGTGTGTGTGTGTGTGTGTGTGTGTGTGTGTGTGTGTGTGTGTGTGTGTGTGTGTGTGTGTGTGTGTGTGTGTTCGTATAGATTGAGGTGGACATCCCACGCTGTCACCAGTATGACGAACTGCTGTCATCGCCGCAGGGTCACGTCAAGTTCAGACGTGTGCTGAAAGCATGGGTGGTCTCCCACCCCGACCTGGTTTATTGGCAGGGTCAGTCTGTCCGCCTCTCCGTTCTCTATGTCTGTCTCTCTCTGTCTCCCTTTGAAACGCTTTTTTTCTCTCATAGTCGGACTTATATGCAGTTGCATTACTCTCATCCACCACTAGGTGGCTGTCACGTTGCATTATCTAAACTGAACAGATTTTCTTACGGTGACACAAATCTCGTGCTCATGAACCGTTCCTGTGTGTGTGTGTGTGTGTGTGTGTGTGTATATATATATATATATATATATATATATATATATATATATATATATACACACTATGTAGGATTGATCGTTTTGATCCCTCTATTTCAGGCTTGGATTCACTTTGCGCTCCATTCCTCTACCTGAACTTCAACAATGAGGGTAAATGTTTAGACAGAAAATAAAATACACTGAAATACTATTGCAAAGTTGATCATGCCTATCTGACCCATCATCCCCTCTCCTCCATCATCCTGACTCTACAGCCCTGGCCTATGCCTGCATGTCGGCCTTCATCCCCAAGTACCTCTACAACTTTTTCCTGAAGGACAACTCTCACGTCATCCAAGGTGAGAGAACGGTGAAGCTGTAAAGTGATTATTAATTAATTATTTTCTATATCATCAGTTAACAATATCAAGTATATTCTGTCGAAGCAATAAAGCATATGACTCGCAACGTATGCTGTGGAAGGGAGGGGTCTCGGGTGTGTGTATGTGTGTGAGTGTGAGTGTGTGGGGGGGGGGGGCATTGATGGATTGAGGACGCATGCCATTGGTTCTGAAGTACGCCACAAACATCATCATCATCATCATTAATAAACTCTGTGTGAGTGTGTGTGTTTGTGTGTGTGTGCGTGTGCGGGGCGTTTGAATTTTCAACAACAGACAGTTTTACACAAGCTAATCAATGGCAGCATCCATTTTTTATGAAGTTCACAACAAGGATTGATGTGTTTCATTATAAGACCAGCGACCCTTGATGGGTAAAAAAAAAAAAAAGAATACAGTTGGTTTGCCCTCACATTTAAACAAACCGAGAAGTCATTAACATCTAGGCAACACAAAACAAAGACACCCCCCCCCCCCTGCCAGCCAGCGCAACAGGCCGTTAATTACATCTCGGCGTTGCGTTGTTCCTGAGTGATGCCGGGCTCATTTTCAATCTCTCCTCATGGAGCGATCTGCTCCACAAGGGGACGTAGAGACGCCCGTGGATATGTGTGACGCCACAGAAGACTGCACAGAAGCACCCTGAGCACCACATTCCACTTGACTGATGAGTGAGACGGGCCATCGCTGGGCCTCGGGGTCAATCAGCGCTCCTGAGGCTGAGCAGAGCAGCGTTATTGTGCTGGTCACAGTACACTAACGTCATGCTATTTTAGCTCTTTCATACCCTGAGATGGCGGTCGTTAAGAGAGACTCTTGTTTTGACCATTTTAGTGTCTAATGTTCCATATATATGTATACACTACCGTTCAAACGTTTGGGGTCACCCAGACCATTTCATGTTTTCCATGAAAACTCACTCTTTTATTTAACAGTTTTCAGCTGAGCTTACATAATTGCACAAGGGTTTTCAAATCATCATTTAAACAGGATTAGCTAAATTATGTACTATTAGACCACAGGAGTGATGTTTGCCGGAAATGGGCATCTGTACAGCTAGAAATCAGCAGATTCCAGCTAGAATAGTCATTTACCACATTAACAATGTCTGGACTGTAGTTCTGATTAATTTTATGTTATCTACATTGAAAGAAAAAAGTGCTTTTCTTTAAATAATAAGGATATTTCTGAGCGACCCCAAACTTTTGAACGGTTGTGAATATATATATATATATATATATATATATTTTAATTGTATTCTGATGGAAGATCTATTGACAATAGATGATAACAACAGGGGGCGGCAGGAACTCAGGGGTTAGAGCAGTGCAGCTGGCCACCAGAAGGTTCCTGGTAGCGTCCCTGGCTCCTGGGACTCTGTGTCCCTGAGCAAGACACATTAAAAGCTCAGGACGAGTTAGCTCTTCCCTTGCATGCTTGACACTATTGTCGGTGTATGAATGTGTATATGAATTTGAGCAACTTATTTTAAAATACTTTAAAGCATTTCTATAAATGCATTCCATAGTAAACGATAGAAAACAATTCACTACGGGTTTTTAATCTATAATGAGATAATCTATAATGAGACAAAAAATAAAGATAAATATATATGTATAAAAAGGGATATAATATTTATACTACTAAAAGTAATTGCCATCGGCTTGGGTCTTTTCTGCAAGAAACTTTAATTGAGACCTTTCATTTCACTTTTCATCTCCACTTCATACCAGATTTGCCACTAAACGTGGCATCTCTTACACACTCTGACTCACTAACTCTCTCTCTCTCTTTCTGTCACTATGTCTCTCTCTCTCTCTCCCGCGTGTGTGTTATTTCCAGAGTATCTGACAGTCTTCTCCCAAATGATCGCATTCCACGACCCGGAGCTGAGCAACCACCTCAACCAAATTGGCTTCATCCCAGACGTAAGTAAGCCGAGCGGTTTCTCTCCTGAATAACTCAGCGGAGAGGAGGACGCTGGATAACAACAAATCTGTCCTCCTACACGCTTTTTAAAAAATGTGTTCAAAAGAGGCGAGAAATGGCAACGCATTAGTCCGGATGCCTGGGCTCCGTGCCAGCCACACCACCACCGATGCTGTTTTTTCGTGTTTTAACATTGCTTGATCCATTCATTCAGTCGCTTATCCAAAGGCTAAAATAAGGGTCACTTGGGTGCAGGTGAACGAGGTAGACATCTGGCTCATGGATGCCTGAAGGGAAGACTGTGGACATCTGGGATGGAAAGTCCATCCGACACCTTTGTACTGTACTGACCCCCTTTGACCCTTTTATACGGCTTTCTCTGTACACCACAAACACTGAGCACCCTGTGTGTCCGTAGCGGACCAGGGCCTTCTCTTGTGTCTTAATTTGCATTTCTCCTGGTTTGTTCTGATTTCATCATGTCCCGCCGTGTTTCCCTTCCTCTTCCATACTGTGTTCTGCATGTTTTGATCGCAGTCATATCCATATCCACGTCTCTACGGGGATACGGGGGATCTCTCTGTGTAGGCCGTGGACATGTCGATGCCCTAGCCACTACGCTACGCTCTTCCCCTTTTTGTGTTCTAAAGATGTCCGGCAAAAGCCACTGAGTGCGACTCTCTGAATCCCAGTTATGGCTTGATTTGCATCCGTCCTTGCTTGAGTGGATTTCATCATGTCCCTGTCTCTCATGAATTTTTCAATGTGTTATTCACTATTGAATTCAAGTCGTTTAGCAAATGCTTTTATCCGAAGGGACTTACAGTGAATTCCTTTTAGTGACATATCGTTGACGGGCAGATAGGGGCTCAGGAGTTCTTGGTTCTGGGATGCCTACGGTTAGACTGTGTGGACACTGGGGGATTCAAACTCCGAACATTTGGGTCAAAAAACCCTAACCATTTGAGTGTCCAGCCCCCCGTCTCAAGACTTCCTACTGGGTTTGTTTGGGTTTCGCCAGAGCCTAATGGGTTTGGGGTTGCAGCCCAAGCGCCATCAGATCTCATCTATTATGAGAGTGGGAGTCCTGCAGAACTGTGGTAAAGGGGTTATGAATGCACAACTCCTGTCTCACCCTCATGTCTGGCTTCGCTGGTGATGATTTATAGCATGTAATGGCTGCCAGGAGCCCTTCTAATAGCTGTCCTCCAGCTGTCTGTCTGTCTCTCTCTCACTCTCCGTCTCTCTGTCCCTCCCTTGCTCTGTCTATCTGTCTCTCTATCTTTTTCTCTCTCTCTGTCACTATGTGACTCACAATCATACTCTGGCTGTCCGTCCGTCCGTCCGTCCGTCCGTCTGTCTGTCTGTCGCCCACAGAGCAAGTTTAAAGAGCCCCCTCCGTCTAGGTTTCCTTCGGATAAATGTTGGAAAGTGGGGGTGTGTCTTTACACAAGGATGACCTTCAAGAAAGTCCCAGGGAACATACTTATGGAATTTGTGGAGACGTTTATTTTGAGCAGTGCGCGCGTCATTGGGCTTTAAGTGATTGTTGAAAGGCAAGCAAAATCACACATGTTTTTTTGAACGATATCGTTTGCCTGAACAAAAAGCTGCAGGGGTTCTTTTTGTTGGATTTCTTATTGTGATATTTTTTATACCAACACCAGCGTCCTCTCAAATGTGAGTGTCTTATCTCGACAGCGTTTGATCCGGTGTTGGCTTGACTTCTAATGGGGTCGGTATACCTTGTGTTTTCTTTTATGTCGCGCTTTGTTGAAACAAGCCGCTTGATCTTGATCCACATATTTCCCTCGGCAATGTGTGAATATTTGCTTTAAGGAATCAAGAGCCTTGTAGTGTGCCGTCTGACTCTCAAGAGGCAGGGAAGTCTGGATGACTCCCAACAAGTTTTAACCCACAACTCTCTGCAGGTAGATTTACCCGGTCTACCCGTGTGCATCCTTGAGCCCGGTGCCTGACTCCTACTGTCTCCTTGATGCCATATATCTGAATTCAAGTAACCTGGGATAAAAGCGTCTGCTAGCAATTAAGATCTGGCTTTCCTTGCATGCATTGGATAGAATTTCCTTAATTAATCCCAATGGCAAATTAGGGGCGCTTGTTTTTGCCAAAGAGGATGATGATAATAATTAATGATTTCATTTGTGAGGTCTCTCAAATAAAATCACATCCTATTGCCCTTTTGTTATAATATATATATTTTTTGGGTTTCTTCAATCTCTTGGTGGTGAGCCCACCAACGATGGGAACCGACATCAGCAATAAGCATGAACACACACACTGCCATGTATCCAGGGTTTAATTCAAGTCCGTTTTCTATTGGGGCCACATTCTCCCATCCGGCTCCCATGCAGCTGCCAATTACACCTGGATTAATTCAATCTGTCTGGCCTGTGCTGCCGCTCGCCTGGCTGTTGAGAGTGGAGCGGCAAACGCACACTGGCTTCCATTACTCATTACGAGCGTGAGGCCATCTGAACACTCCCTGGTGGGCAGCCGAGGAGGAGAGCTGGCTTACCAATTAGCTCTCTGAATTAAACTCTGATATCTCGTGCGCACCTTGCTCTCTCTCGCTCCCACTCCTATGCTTTCATACGCTCACTCGCTCTCTCTGTCTCTGTCTCTGTCTCTCGCTCTCTCCGCTCTTTCTCTGACTGGCTCTCTCCGTCTCTCGCCCTCCTCTGCCTCGCTCTCTCGGTCCCTTCTCTCTATGTATGTGTGTGTGTGTGTGCCTCTCTCCTCTCTGTAGCTCTCTGGGTTTCTCTCCCCTCCTTTTCTGTCTCTTTCTCCCTCCATGTGGGAGATTCGGAGGCTTGAAGACAGAAAGAATAGACCTAGACTAACTAGACCTAGAATAAATAACTAACAGCCACTGACCAGCTCCAACTAGGAGGAGATGAGAGGGGGAGAGAGAGTGAAAGAGAGAGAGAGAGAGAGTTATAATAGTTCTGAGCTAAAGAAACATTTGTTTGCTGATTGTTAAGTTCCTTCTACAGACAACAAATGCAATTGAAATTAACTTTATTTAATTAGTTTTACTTTATCTCATTTCCCCACACATATTAGGTGGCTCACCCAAGTTCATTTTTCCTTTGTTTTTCATAATTTAACCTTGTTATCGAACGACCCCAATTTCCTGTAGGAACAAATGTGTCATTGTGTTGTTTTTGTTTGTGCCAGAGTCGCAATAGGCAGTACTTTCGACTGAGCATTTGCCATTTATCAGACTCTTATCCAAAACAACAGCACTCATGTACGAGTCATTAAGGAGCAGGTAGGGGTTAGGGCATCTTGCTCATACAGGAATACTTTGGAAGTTGAAGTTGAACAGCCTAGCCGCAACCCATTCAGCTAACGCTAAGAAACGTAATTCATAATTTCTGTCGACCTGCTCATTGCACAAACCTAGGATTGTAATTATTTGCATAAATCCTGAAGTGTTCATGTTCTTAGAAGCATATATATGGTATGTATAACACAAGGGGGTAAATTCCAATAAAGTGAACATGAAAAATAATTCTTTCAGAGTGCGCTAACGCTGTGTCTCTGTCTCCTTTGTCTTCACAGCTCTACGCCATCCCCTGGTTCCTCACCATGTTTACGCGTGAGTATCTGTCCTCCCTTTCTGTCGTAGTTGCACCCAGTGCAGCGGGTTGAATGTAGAGCATGCTGCTACTCAGTCAGCTGTTTCGGCAAGATCATTAGCAAGCAGATACAATACAGTTCTGTGTGAGAACACTGGTGTTCTCTAGCACTGAGAGAACACCACCTTATACTTTAGCATTGAAGATTCATAGCTTTAACCTGCACCTGAAACATAAACAATATTCACAGTTGATGCTGTAAATAAATGGTTAGGGGGTGTGAATGCATTCTGAATGAGACACACGTGTGTGTGTGTGTGTGTGTGTGTGTGTGTGTGTGTGTGTGTTTATATAAAACTAAATACAACTTTTCCGTTTTGCTATCCATTGTACTGAACCTCTAGTTTTCTTCCCTGTCAGGTTTACATAATTACCACACACACACACACACACACACACACACACACACACACACACACACACACACACACACACACACACACACACACACACACACACACACACACACACACACACACACACACACACACCTTCCCAGGCTATGACCAGGCAGTGCAAGCGATTGTCCCTCGCTCGTCAGCTTGACGAGGGCAGCGGAGCACAAGCTTTGTTTACAACCCGCCCCTCGTCATGGAGCTCCAGCCGTGCGCCGCACTCGCTAATCTATGCTATCACCGCTCCACCCAACCCCCTCCCCAGCACCACTCAGCGTGGGGAGCTACGCAGCCGACCTCGGCTGTCAGAGGAGTGGAAAGGGACAAAAAATGTCAAGCCCTGAGCTCATCGCAGGCTCAGGAAGGGCTGTCCGTCCGTCTGTCCCGTCCGTCAGAGACGTACCCCGTCCCTACATCCTCCTCTGCGTGACGCACCCTACGGCGCCACATTGATATTTCATGCCCCACGTCAGTCCGTCTGGTGATATCAGTAATAAACCAGATGAAAGCCATTCACCACATGGAGTGGAAAATATATATGGAATAAAAACTTTTTTTTTGCTTTGCGATGCTCCGCGGCGGCTGACCCTGAATGCTGAGCGGACGTATTTCCCGGGTGCTGGGGCTCCTTTAGATGCGCTCTCAGTATTCCTATCAATATTCAAGGCCCTCGCAACCCAACCAAAGGGCTTGTTTGTCCCTCGCCTCAGGTGTCAAATTGGCCAATTCCACCTGTAAGACAGGCACACAGTCATTGATAAATATATATATATGTACTCATACCTCTCAGACACGCACTGAGACAAATGTACTCGTATCTCTCAGACAAGCATGTTGTGACACAAACACTCATCCAATATGTGCGCCTACACAAACAAACGCACAAATTCACACGCTATGATTCACACGAATGCACACACACACACACACTCACACATTCCCTCACTCTCTCAAAATATAAAAAAACACTTGCACACAGGCACACACACACACGACAAGGGCAGGAGAGCACTGACTCACTGCCGTTCCCTTGGAGAAAAGAGTGGAGGCAGAGAGTGAGGCAGAGAGTGAGGCAGTGAGTGGAGGCAGAGAGTGATGTAGGGAGTGAGGTAGTGAGTTGAGGCAGGGAGTGGAGGCAGAGAGTGAGGTAGGGAGTGGAGGCAGAGAGTGAGGTAGGGAGTGGAGGCAGAGAGTGAGGTAGGGAGTGAGGTAGGGAGTGGATGCAGAGAGTGAGGTAGGGAGTGGAGGCAGAGAGTGAGGTAGGGAGTGGAGGCAGAGAGTGAGGTAGGGAGTGGAGGCAGAGATTAAGAGAGAGGAGGAATAGAGCAGAGGTAGTAAGTTGGACAGAAAGTGGAGGTAGAGAGTGAAGAAGAGAGGGAAGTAGTGAGTGCAGGAAGAGAGTGAGGTAGTAAGTGGAGGCAGAGAGTGAAGTAGAGCGAGAGGGGGGTAGAGAGTGGAGGCAGAGAGTGAGGTATGACCCCGTGCCCTCTGTCCTCCAGAGGCTGCTGCCCCCATGCCTACTAATGGGCTCAATCCAGCTGGGGCCCTGGCAGGTCATCTCACTCACACACTCACACACCAACACACTCACAACCTCGCGCACACACACACAAACACAGGTCTGCCCCATAGACTGCTAATGCGTTAAGGACCAACCTTCCCGACCACACACACACACACACACACACACACACACACACACACACACACACACACACACACACACACACACACACACACACACACACACACACACACACACACACACACGTCTCCCTTATCACTCTACCTCAGCCCTGTATTTATTCCCTGGCATCCTCTGCAACAAAGCTGCCAGTTTAGACCCTTTATATTTAGACAGATAGAAAAGTGCCTCAGAATAAGTGGTCCACGCGAGAGAAACATCTGTTTTGTTTGAAATTACCAATACACGGTTCGACCCCCCCCACTCCCAATGCCGCTCTGCTAATCTTGTATCCTTTTGGTGGGGGAGTTGTTGCTTTTTTCTGGAAAAATAACACATTTCCATAAAGTATTTTCTTTTCCAACCGAGTCGTACTTTTTGAAAATATCCCTCCAGGCTCTTCTTGCCAAACCCCAGCTTTCTTCAATGAGCCTCAACATTTAACATTCAAAGTATAAACACGCACGCACGCACGCACGCACGCGCGCGCGCGCACCAATGACCACACACAAATAAATCTGCTTGTCGACGTCTCAAGCCGGATTCGTCATGTTTCCCCCTCTCTCCAGGGGTGTGTGTGAAGGAAAGAATGTGTGTGTGTTCAGTCACACTAGCTGATTTCCCTCTGTAGTATTATTTATTTATGCACCCCCCCCCTTCCCTTCCTCCAGACGTGTTCCCTTTGCACAAGATCTTCCACCTGTGGGACACGCTGCTCCTGGGGAACTCGTCCTTCCCCTTCTGTATCGGGGTGGCCATCTTGCAGCAGCTTCGGGACCGCCTCCTGGCCAACGGCTTCAACGAGTGCATCCTGCTCTTCTCAGACCTGCCGGGTGAGAGAGGTCGCAACTCACAATAACAGCAACTCAATGCATTCAGACGGCGCTTTTCAAGGAGGCCAAAGTGCTTTCCATGGCCTGCGCTTTGTGTGTGTGTGTGTGCGTGGTAAGTGGTTTTGTGATATTTAAGTGGTTTTAGTCGCATAAAGATTCCTTGAATTTCTGTACTTTACGACATTCATTATCTGGCAAGTGTTTCTATATTCACATACAGTTATTTATTAAATACAAATACCTGGTCGGCTGCAGACATTGGGGCACGGAACACAGTACCTTTTCAGCTGAGTGTCAGACCCCCTAAACACTAGACAACCCAGTTCCCGCCCCCCAGTGCATGTGATCGCACCTGCATAGCATGGAGAGAGAGATGGAGAGCTGGAAGGCAGGGATTGGCTGCTGCTGCTTACCCCTATACTGTCGATACAGATGGACACTTCTCTCTCCATGTGCAGAAGGAATGCTGTGCTCTGAGGGTCTAGACCAAAACACGAATATGGTTTTAGGTAACCGCTCAATCCAGAGTCCAGAACTCATACCCCTTAAGTTTTTGCTAGAGGTCCCAGTGACCTCGTCTCTGTGACTGTGATGCATACCGCCTAGGGATTTTGAGTGTGTTCATCGAGCTTCTGGGGATGGAACCCAAAAGGTTCTCTCATCGATCTCCGGGGTCTGCAGCCTAGCCTATAGTGGACAATCTGGGGAAAGATGCCCTTAACTCTACTCTCTGCTCTTTTTGACATTTCTTGGAATTGACTGAGAATCTCTTTGGATAAAATAAAAATAAGGAAATTACTATTATTATTATTACTAGCAGGGCTGATATATGTATGATAATGCTGAAAAACGTCAACGTCCGATGGACCATGGTGTAGTGTAACCCACCATAGAAGTCTCCCAGCTAATATACCTCCAAATTGTTTTGACCTTCTATGAAATTCAGTGTCGGATTCTCGACAAAGGCCGCCCTTAATGGACTCTTTTGTGTGAGGAGAAACTGCAGCACTATATCATAATATGGGTAAATTCCATTTAGAGCCTGCCACAACACCAGCACAGACCACCTGTATGGAGGCGGCCATACCTTGACCCTAGCAGTGTCCCTACAGTTATAAAGGAAGTGCACCCAGTGTTTATGTTGGGAGGGCCACCTGTGTTTACCTGGCTTTGGTGTCAATGTGATAAGAATCTAGTGTGTGTGTGTGTGTTGAGGGGGGTGAAGCAGGGAATGATGCAGCTGCATAGACACCACCAGGAGTTGTAGGGTTTAAGTTCAGTTTTATGTCTTAGAAACTGTAAATACTAAATCGTATAGTGTTACGGTTCACTCCCAACTGCATGGTTCTGGGGTTGATCCCCAATATCCACACTCTAAGCTGGCATCCCTGAGCGAGTTTGAATTTGAACCCCCACCTCATCAATAATAATATGTATTTTAAAAAAAAAAACATCGACCCAATGACTAAGCGGTAAACAGTGTTATCCTTCACCTGTTTTGCATTCTGTCTTCTTACAGCTCCCACCATACACAGTTATGATCTTTAATGAATACCTTTTGGAGCCTGTACCGAGGCCATGGCCATTTATCCCCTTCATTTCACGCCACATTACCGAGGGCGCCATTAAAGTCTGCCAAAGATTAAAAACATATAACGAAGAGATGACTCGTCTTCACTCTCCACTAATCAACAGCTACACAGCACCGCAATTTGCTGCGCATATATTATCCACCGGAGGGGCCGTCGTTAGTTATCTACTGGGTGTTGGCGCGATCTGCTCTTCAAGGGGGCGCGTCTGTTCGAGTACGTTCATCACAGTTACAGTCTCAAAGGGCTTCGCACAGGGCCTTGCGTCGTGGTACACACTCTCACCCAAATGTCCCTAAAGGGAAAGGAGAAGCTCTCCAGATCCGCGGTGAAGAGGAACAGTGAAGAGGGAACCCTCTCCGCGTGGACGTTCTCAGCGAACGGGCAGGCGTATAATGGTGGTGCTATAGAACCGTGGAAGTGGGGGTCATACCTTCAACTTTGGTGATGCTTTTTTCTCTGGCATTGCTTGGTTTGTTTGTTGTTGTTTTTCAACTTAAGAGCATTAGGCTGCCATGAAAGCCGTCTTTGGCGGTTAAAAAAAAACCCTCCCGTTGACACGCTAACTGTGCGCAGAGTGCGGATGGTTATTTAGGAGTTATCGTGTGTGTGTACGCCGCGATGAGTCACAGGGGCCTCATCCCCGGGTCTTCTTGCTTTGTATATTCTTTACACATCACTCAGGAGTGTTTACGCGCACACACACACACACACACACACACACACACACACACACACACACACACACACACACACACACACTAGCGCGCCAAGCCCGTTCACACACACACCCACATAAACACGAGCCCGTGCACACACATACACCCACCCACACACACACACACACACACACACACACACACACACACACACACACACACACACACACACACACACACACACCAGATCGATTACTCTTGCAAAGTACCAGTGACACAAACTGCAGGAGCTGCATTTATAATGCATTTGTCTTCAAAATGTCTACCACACATACACATACACACACACACACACACACTCCTGACACTGGGGAGGGCACTCTTAAGCTTCCCTAAAACCGGCTCTAAATGCAGCTTAGTCCTGTTTTTGAGGTTGTCTCCTTCTTCTTTTTCCTTCAAGATGAGAGCAAATAATTTGACTTTAGAGTTTGAACAACTGCCACAGATTTAAGGCTCATCGCTTCAAAAGCAATGGCATGGCACTATGTAAGCGTAAAATACACGCGCGCGCACACACACACACACACACACACACACACACACACACACACACACACACACACACACACACACACACACACACACACACACACACCTCCCCCATGCTATTCTCATTTCAGTGTTGCCATAAGTTGCCTTTTTTTGGGGGGGGGTTTTACTGAAGAAATCGTAACAAGTTTATTCTCAGGGGCATAGAGGCAGTGGGAGAGCTAGTGCTCCTTATAAAGGTAAAATATGTCTGCTGGGAACGGGAGCCAAAGGCTCCCCTGGCAGGGCTGCGTACGGCTGGCCACGGCTGCCAGGTTGCAGTCTTAATACCATTACTTCCAGCCTGCAGCTGCTCGTGGTTTTGCCCTAATAGTCAGAGTTCAGATCAGTTTTCGCCTCGCACACTTGTAGCTATATATGGTTATGGATTACATATTTTATTCACCGAGACTTTTTTTATTTTATTTTTAAAGGTCTACGGTTGCTTGAAGTCTCTCCGAAACTAAACCTTATTAGCTCCCCTCCACAGTCGTGTAATTTACTCATTCATCATACTATGGCACAGGTTTAGAAACGTTTAAACGTGGTGTAAACGCTGTGCCATCTCCGTCTGATTGAAAGGGTAAATATGGAGCCATGCAGCAGTGGCAAACCTTGAAATGGGGCAGACCCCCTCTCCTCATCAACGGTGAGCGCCACACACGTTAATAAATGGGATTTATGTCAATCTGACCGCGGGACAAGCCTTTCTCCAGTCCCAATTCTATCTACGATGCATCTTGCTAAAGGGAGTCTCAACCGAGTATGTGTTCCATTCTCTCCATTAAACCAGAGTCACACTTCTATCTAGGAGGCATGCTAGTAAAATGAGTCTCAATCCAGGGTGCTTTCTGATCTTTTCCATTAAACCAGAGTCACACTTCTATCTAAGCGGCATCTTGCTAACATATTTAAACTCAAGTTTTTATTCATTACTGCCTTTTATTTCTAGGCCTGAATGGCAAACCAGTTTTGTTTTCAGTTTGGCTAACTTTTTTATATTTTTGTTTTTTGTTTTGAATGTGCTCTACTTTGTTTAGTTTTTAACATGAACTATTACCTTTATGGGAGAAAGCAATGATTTTGTGACTCAAAATGAGACCGAAGTATGAGTTTGCTTTCCATTCTCTCTATTAAAGCAGAGTAACACTTCTGTAAAATGAGACTCGACCCGTTTTTGAATATGTACAAGGGATCTGACGACGTACTATAAATTCAGTACACAGACAGACGTTCGTATTAGAAAACTCTGAAGCACCCTAACGTCCTGTGTTTTGGTGCAAATGATGAGGTGCATCTTTTACCTGAAAGACATCTGGTGTATACGCATATTTAGTTTGGTTTGTTTTGGTTAATGTGTTTTGCTAAAATGTCTGCCGCACTGTGCCATGAAAAGGTGGAAGATGTGGAGTCTAGAGGGAGGCACCTGGGTACGACATATGTTGGGCTCATCGGTGAGGCGTGGTAAACTGACGCTGTCAAATACAGAAGAAAAAGATGGATTAGTTTCATGCAAGATGTTTGCTACATATTTGTACATCGGGGAATTGAATGAGTTGGCAAATGTTGTTGTTTCTCTAGTTTCGCTAGACTTGCACCTTCTGAAAATATAAAACAAATCAAAAACTGAATACAAAGGTACATAAATGCTGTACAAAAAGAATATCATTATTGTTGTTTTTAAAATCACAAATTATTATTAGGACTCTTCATCTTCAAATGGCTTCTCATGTTTCACTAACTGTGGCAATCAGAGTGGAATTCAATGTTTGAAAGATAATGTGCGTACCATTCAGAGTGCCTGCCCCACTCTCTATGCCTCTATGTAGACGCTAATTAGACGGGGACAGCGCCTGTCATTGAAAAGCCAAAGGTCATGTCAGACCCTCTTGAGAGAGGAGAGCAGCGGCTCATTATACAGTAGGGTGGATTCAACTAATGTCTGCAGAACGCTGCTCAAGTCCAGATCAATGTTTTCTTCTCGGTTTAATTAGTGAGTTGGCTGTTGATCGATGTGTTAGACCCTACTAAGAGCTGTATAGTTGATTATTTTCCTACCACAAATAATTTCACACTTGGTTCTGTATTTGCCTGTTATGTCATGTGCTATTTTTTTGGGGCTGTTATGAATTATTTTTACTTCGTCCCTTACTTTCATGCCTTTATGGACAGGACGGGGGAAGCAGCCAGGAAGGCAGGGTTGAAAGACATTGCATGTAGCGAATGTATTGAAGGTATATTGCCTACATGGTTAGCAGAGCCGCCTGTGTTGAGAGAGTGAGTCGCCGTTGGTAGTGATTTATAATCAATCATTTAGAAAGATCATTGAGCAACAAACAAAAACAGTCTGCTCCTTATAACAACAAGAGGAGAAACCGTTGGAGCAAGGCATTAGCACTGCCAGTGTTGAATTCCCCCTGGGGTCTCCAATAACCATATGCATTAAAAGCACAGGGAAGTATTTGAATATAACTACAATATCTTTCAGAAATCCATAATGGTAATCAGCCAAAAAAAAAAGGTCATCCTTCGATTGCCGATATTATTCCCATTCACCTCTTGTTGCGGCTGCGGCTAATCCATACATTTCTGCTGCCGGAGCTCTTTGGAGATTTACATTAAGGTGTGACGGGCTGTCTGGCAGAGCGGAAAACTGAGTATAACCATGATGCAGCAGGATCGTCCTTCACTGGCTATTAGCATCCATTACCGTGATCCAACCTGGGCTACTGAACTTTACTGATGCTATTCAGGTCTGAGGAAAGAGAAAAACTGCCCACGCTACATATCTGACTGAAGAGGGTTTCATCCGAAGCAACTTATAGTGGATTCAGATGCGTTAAGACGTGTGGGCGTAGGGCATTTGGCTCAAGGAAGCCTACAGGCATCTGGGATCAACCCGAGTATCTTTCTACTGCGACACCTGAGCCTCTACACCACTGTATCCACACTGCCGCATAATATTTATTTGAATTGGGTCATTAGGCAGCAGTGATGGAGTCTGGCCTCTTGCTCAATGATACCTATACGCCTCAGATACCTGGGACAGAACCCTGGTTTTGGCCGGGTTAAAGTTAGTTTGGGTCCTAGCTATTTCACTTGCACATATAAACGCTAACAAGTCAGCCAGAAGCTCTGCAGAGGCAGTTTTTTTGTTGTGAAATGACTGCAGTTTTGGACGCTCAAGTTATTCAGTCAACGTCTGAATAAACTCAACTGCCGAACATACGGCGCTCACAGCGTGTGTTGTCATTACCAATGTTTTCATCCGTCGATCGCGCTTCCATCAGCTGTGTTCTTGTTTGTTCTTGTGGTGAGAAGAGCACAGTTCCCTTTCGAGTTTTATGGGTTCTGTAAAGCCTCTGAACCTGTTCATGTGGTTCCTATGGGAGACTCTATAATACCCTCTCTTAACTTTTAATGTGTCAGTTCCTGCACTGTTGACTTATTTCTAGCTGGTGCTATTCTCCAGTAGTTCCCCAAAACGTATAGCGACCAACCTCTTGATGAAGAGACAGTATATTCTGGTTTACTTCTAAAGTATAACCACATTTATAGCGAACAACCTCTCGATGATAGCATATTCTGGTTTAGTACTTGAAGTTGATATGTTCTGAGAAACGGCGGGAGAGTGGATGTCATCCTCATCATAATCACAAATCCAACAATGGTAGCAGAATAAAAAAATGATGTAGACCAGAATTTCTTCGCACACTGCACTGCACCGTGCCATGTGTCCTCCCAAGCAGTTTGATAGGCCATTGGAATAACTTAAGGGGGAGAGAATCAGTGTGGATGTGTCTTACCGTGGGGGTAACTGCAGTAATTATACCTGTCTGAATCACTACACGGAGATCCTTGCTCAGGTGGCTGCTGGCATTTCTTCTAATAATACTGTGTTCGTCTGCTGTTATGTGCGTCTGCTCTTACACCCGTTGGTGTCTGTGTGTGTGTGTGTGTGTGCGTTTACATTATATACAATACGCCTACGCTTATTATTTTCCCCTCGATTATAGTGACTGGCAGGACATTACAGCATTTCATTATTAGTATTTTTGTTTTTGTATCTCCCTGTTTAATACACAGACTCTCTAAGGGCCCCTGATCCAATTAGCATTTGACGTGTCTCCCCCCCCTCCCTCAGAGCAACGCCAGTTGGCGCAAATTCTAAGCCCAAGACGAACCTCTCCACACGTAAACACCAAATCTAATTTCAGATAAAAACAAGAAGGAATAAAAAGCAACACACAATACTGGTGCAAGCAGACAGTTTGCCATGTCCTGCTGGACCCGGGGCCTAATGGAAGAGGAGGATCCATCTCCCCCTCATTCCTCCACTCTCTCTCTTTTTAATGGCGCCCGCGATTGCATTCCCCTCTCGACGCCCTCGGGAGGAGAGACGTGTTTCCCCGAACGGGGTGGGGACTTGTTGGTTATGGTCTGCGCCAGGCTCTCTTCATGTAGGGGGTTTCGCTCTGTCACAGGGGAGATTGGGTTTGTTATTGGACAAATATTGGATTTGGTAATGGTCATCATTTCACGATTGTTTGCAGATTATATTGTATTGTATTATATTCTTAAAAATAATAATCCACCTGTGATTTCCCTGTTAAAAAATTTCAACCAAACAAGTATGCATCAATAGAAAGAAATCTCCATACCAATATTTGCATTGTCCATGTACCAACTGAACAAATTGTAGCATTTGGAACTGTTAAATCATTCATTGTATTTAAGACGTCTGCCATCTTTTGCCTTTTCAGCCATTAACCGATTACACTTTTAACACAATTCATACAATATATGGATAAGATGTTCACGTCTGTCTAGCATGTGTGATACGTCTTAATAATATACCTTCTACATCCGATATTCATAAAGGGCCGAAAAAATCTGCCCTGCCCCGTGATATCACAAGTGGGTGTGTCCATTTCGATGTATGATGGATAGATAAGCCAACCAGTTACTACGATCCGCTGGGTAGGCTGGAAGATTCTTGCCGCCTTCAAAGCAGATCGGAGGTTCGGAAGCTCTTACGTGTCTTAACGTAAACCGCGTTTACACCCTGGACCTGTCTCTTCTTCCAAAATAAGAGAATTTCGTAGGGTATGACATAAAACCGGAAAAGCAGATAGTTTGTGAGACTAGACTTCATAACAACAAGTATGGATGTCCGCAGGGACCTCTTTGCGCTTCTTTGCTGAATCAGATGAATCAGTTAGTAGAACTGCTTACCATGGTTGAACATGAGCAAGAATTTATCAGGTGATGTTTATAATTCTAATTTATAATGTATTGTGATGCAAATGTTGGAATGGATGTTAAGTTCGCCTCTTAGTGCTTGCTGCAAGTTCACTTTGGTCTATCAATGAAATCCCAACCTAACATAGTATTCAAGCTGATTTCCTTAAGGTCCCAACCTCCGAAATTCCCGGAAGCTCAGACTGTTTTGAAGGCACCAACAATCCATACATCTGGGTGGATACCCCCATTTGTGATGTCACCAAGTCACAGGGCAGGGCAGAGTTTAAAAGGTGACATATTATACCACCAGGTGTGAGAGTGATTAGCCATTACAAGCCGTTTTGAAAATCTGCCTCTTCTGACATGACAAGCTGGTGTGTCCACCTAGATGTATGCAGGATAGATCAGTCCACCGGCCTACCCAGTGGACTGTAACAAACGTTGCTCATCTATCCGTCATACTTCTAGGTGAACACTTCCACTTGTGATGTCAGAAGAGGCAGATTTTAAAACCAGCTTGAGGTGGCTAATCCCACTCTCACCTGGTGGTGAAACGGGGCCCTTTTAAGACGTATCAATAAGAAACCAACGCCCTTTCTCCCCCAGAAATCGACATTGAGCGCTGCGTGCATGAGTCCATCAAGCTCTTTAGCTGGACACCCAAGAGCGCCACGTACCGCCAGCACGCCCAGCCCCCCAAGACCACCGCCGTCACCGACGGCAACGGCTTCGGGAGGCCGGGCACCTACTACTTCTCAGACTACCAGGACATGCCCCGGACAGACCTGGTAGGTAGCAACTAGTACTTGTACTCGGGATTACTACTGAGCTGAGAAAAGTATTCTCTGAGGGTCATCGTTTGATAGGGTTTTCGTTTGTTTGTTTGTTATTGTATGACTTTATAATCAAATTCCTCCTTAACAAGTCGACAGGACAGATACAAATTTGTTTAGCTGTTAAAATGATTGAGCAAGTGTGAAGTCGAGCCCATCCATAATCAAGATTAAACTGATATATTGTTTGGAATTTGACATTTAAAGTCACATACCTCTTGCCTACAATCATTAACTGTCAATATACTCAAGGTAAACAAAGGCACACTGTATTGAACTTCTTTTTTCCCGTGTTGCATATATCGTCCCAAAACAAACAACCAGTTTTTTTGTGTCCGTCCATAGCCATACTACCTTCGATCTGTGTACCCTGGACCTGTCTCACCCACTGAGTTCACACCCCGGCCCTGTCTCACCCACTGACTTCACACCCCGGCCCTGTCTCACCCACTGAGTTCACACCCCGGCCCTGTCTCACCCACTGAGTTCACACCCCGGCCCTGTCTCACCCACTGAGTTCACACCCCGGCCCTGTCTCACCCACTGAGTTCACACCCCGGCCCTGTCTCACCCACTGAGTTCACACCCCGGCCCTGTCTCCCCCACAGAGTTCACATCCTTGCCCTGTCTCACCCAAAGTGTTTGCACCCTGGCCTTATCTCACCCACAATGTTCACACCCTTGACCTGTCTCATATACAGCGTTCACATCCTGGCCCTGTCTCACCCCCAGGGTTTACACCCTGGCCCTGTCTCACATACAGCGATTTACACCCTGACCCTGTCTCACAGCGTTCACATGAGAGGTTTGCCTCCCTCTCGCCGTCAACCACCTCGGCACCAGGGGTCTTATTTAGAACTGTTGCGTACGCACAAAACGGGGCTGAAAGTGGCGCACGTGACTTTCCACGCCAAGGTTGTGATCTATAAAAAACTAACTTGACGGGAGAATGTGCGCAGCCCTAAGCAAACTCCGACCCATGCGTACGCATGGTTTGGAGGAAAAGGAGAATTGGCGACACAGACAATTGTGGTGGTGAACTGAAGTCAGACTGAAGAAATGTAGAGAAGAACGATTATGTTTTATCATCGCCCTTCATGAGTTTAATTTAAACCCGTATCATGCATTAAATCTATGTAATCAGAATAATTTAGGTCAAATGCGTTATTTCTCAGTTATAACTCCAGAAACATCTCCTTAGAATCGAAATGAGAATTCAAAATCGAAATATTCTATATTTAATCCCGTCACTCCATACTGTCCACTGACGGCGCAAATGCATGGAATAAAGCATCTGTCCAACATGTGTCAATAACATAATATTTTTATGTGACACTGTAAACACATAATCAAATGTCAATTAAATCCCAAATGTGGAAAACCAAGCCACATACTCCTCATCACAATCGTTATATTATTGTCTGTTCCCCTTGATGCTTTTCATGACAAATCAGGCATTAAAAAGGGGTTATGTTCAAGAACCTTTTACGTGGGTGAGTACAAACTGATTATCCAAGGTGTTCTCGTCAGTCTTATTACCGTAACCCTATAAATACAGCGGTGAGCCCCGTGCGTAATGCTGCACCATGGCACTGCTGGCACTGCTGGAGGACCATGCAAATAGCAGGATTCGGAGGGAGATGGTCTTCAGGGACCATGACAATTTATTGGTACATAAAAATATGTACCTTTATGTCAGACCATCTCTTTTTTAATTCTGGGTGTGTGCGCTCCGTGCCACTGACAGAGTTCACTGCTGCAGCAACATGTTGCCACTCACTCTGCTTTTTGTTGTTAGTCATCCCAATCCCGTGACCGCCGAACAAAACTACTTTTCGGGCCTCCACCTCACCCACAAGTGTCTCCACTTCGACCTCCGTGAAATTTCGCTTTTTTGCTTTTCTCAGTCCTTCTGCCATTGTTTCCGACAAGACATAAGGCTTGCATCTGAGTCTGTTTTATATGCAGATCGCATTCATGAGGTCGTTTGCATTGACCATTTATGGTTAAAAAGGGGCGTATACAGGGCGGAACGTGAAGTTGATTCAGCTGTGCACACTTGTCGGCACTCTGATTTATAAAGCAAAGATTGCTTAGAGGTGTGCGTACGCAGGGTTTTATAAGTCTGAATATTTTTTGGCGCAGGCAAAACTTGGCTTTTGGGGCGTGCGTACACTTTTAGTAATGATCCCACGCACAGTTTTATAAATGAGACCCTAGGACTTCTGTCTCCCAGGTTGCTGTAATGTTATTCATTACCCACAAACCCAAGCAAGCGCTCATTTTAATAAGCGGCACCATTCATCTATGGCCACCTCCCGACAGAGAGACAGACAGACAGACACACAGACACACAAGGAACAATACAATCGCTTGTGACATTGTGTTGTTTTCGCTTTTGAACCTGTTCACCCACTGACAACCAAGTTCAAACATTATATATCTCGTAATAAGGATGGCTTTCCTAAAGATTTGTGTAGTGCTCTGTTGAACATCATACTGTGGTAAAAATGGGTGAAAGGGTTTGATTTGTGGAAGACGTATAGTCAGGAGCATAGTTAGTAGAAGGTAAAGACTAGTGAGCAAGACACCCAAATGTAATTGTTCAAGAGTGCTGAGATGTTTAGGTGTGGGTGTGGGTGTGTGAGCGCACGTATGTGCTCTTAAAAAGGATTTATGCACTTTCTAATTCACGCAAGGAAGAATCGTGACAGGATTACCAAAATCCACTGACTCTAATCAACGCCTGATTTGCAAAACACTCAAAATTTAAATATTATTTCATCCATTTATATTCATTTCATAATGTGTTATTTGTAATAATAGAATTTCAATAGAATTTCATGGCAAAGGTGGTTGATTGTTAAGGGAACTTTATTTTGCAGTGAACATTAATATTCATCTTGGCAAGCGGTTTGAATAATCAAGAAGCTTTGGTTATGCCATACTCTATTTAATCATCCTATATCTGGTCTTGAAGATGTTTACGTCTGGGTTCAGAGTCTCTGTCTAACTTCTTTCTTTTGTCAGCAAAAATAGAATCATCAAAAGATGTTGAAGATTCTTCGCCCCCAGATATAATAAGAGGGAAATTATTCACATTACAGAAATATTGGTAACTGCTGTTTAGCCAGATTTAGAACAGAGAATTATTAAAAACTGAAGGTCTTCTTCTCTTTCAACTCCTGTGTGTGTGTGTGTGTGTGTGTGTGTGTGTGTGTGTGTGTGTGTGTGTGCGCGTGTGTACGTGTGTGTGTGTGTGTACGTGTGCTTTTGCGTGCGTGCGTGCGTGCGTGTGCAGGCGCGTGTGCGTTATTTTAAAAGTCATAAGAAGTAAAAGATCTCCATTACAATTCAACTCAAATTTTCTTCTCATCACAGTCACCAACAATCAACAAGTTTTTCTCTGATGGCATATCTGACAGATTACTCATAGTCATTTCACTGCTAGGCGGAGGACATTTTAAAAGGTAAAACTGCTGCTGACGTCTGTGTAGATCATCTTTATTGTGAAGCCGAATACATCCTCTCTAAAAACAATGACATATTGTTGTCATGAAGGATTCCTTGGGCACTTAAACGCCTCTTTATCCTAGTAATCAGCCCCCATTCAGACAATTTCAATGACCAACCAAAAATTACAGTTTCATACAGTGAGGGCTCTTTATTCACACATACACACACACACACACACACGCATGCATACATTACACGCACGCACACTGTTATGGCAGTCCATCGATTACGATGATGACGTTGCTCCAAATAGAAGCACACACACACGCACGCACGCACGCACGCACCCACATGCACGCAAAATGAAACACACCAAACACATACGTGCACACATTAGCTTATGTGCGCACACATGAGCACTGAAACAAACACATTCAGTGACGAATGAATAATGACAGTTGAATATGGTATAGTGCTTTTTATACACACACACACACACACACACACACACACACACAAACGCGCAGCATGATGTCTGCGTGTGATTGGCTGCGGTGGAGCTCCGTCTAAGTCAGAGCGGTGGTGTGTGTGAGTGCCATTAAGCCAGTGCGTGCAGGCTGCTGCATACTGCTCAACATGACATTTAAGTCACCGCGCCCCCCCCTCTCCATCTCCCTCCTCTCCTCGCTCTCCCCCCCACACCCCAGGCGGTGACAGGCCTGCACATTTTGCCTGAAGACTCAGCCCTTATATGTGTATATAAAAAGCACTGTGGCAAGGGTGTAGTTAATCTTTGATAGTGCTTAAATTTTCTTTAAATACTTTATTTTCAATACAAGGTAACTTTATAGTCAAAATAGCTGTTGCTGTCACTCGCCTCAGAAGGAAGCTTTCGTTTGATTGTGGTTGTGGTGGAATTTTCTTATCAGTGTTTTTTGAAGCGTGAGATCTCTATTTTGCAGGCTTGAAAATAGGTGATTCTTTTACTTCCTTGCCTCTCTTTTACTTCATTCTTGTAGAGTAGTTTGGGTTTGATTTCCAACCGAGGCTCAGTAATGACCTTTTTGAGGACCAAGAGCACTTTGCTCACAGACCTTTGTTGAATTCCCCAGATTCCATCCATTCTTCTATTTCTAACACACTGTTTGAAGGTCCTTTAGAAATGCTTTGGAACCGCACTTCAACTTAAATTGCTTAATGTATTTTTACGTAAAAACATTCCTTCCTTAACCAGCCCACCGGAATCAGTCAGTTCATAGTGTGTTGTTTTCCAAGGTCTAGACAGTATTAGATGATGTTAAAATAATGTCTTTATTGGACAAGGGCCCATTCTGCGGCAGCAGAAGAGCCTTGATGACACGTCTGCCGGGTTTGATCATGATACTGTTTAATAATGTCAGAAATCATTGGATGAAAATTTAAAAAGGGGTAAAATATAACAAACGCATTTTTATTATTGACTTCCTTGAGCATTCACTCACCTCACATTGGAAACTCAATAGCACAGTTGTTTTTTAGTGACCATACCAATCTAATAACTTAGAGAGTGGCATGATATACGTTAATTATTTTGCATAATTTATCTTGCAGAGAGATAACATTTATAATAAATGACTTTGCAGTCATCCCAAATTGTCACAAGTCGTACAATTCAAACAGATAGGACTGTTGTTTTTTTGGCAGTATGAACACACCAGCCACAGTTTCCACTGAAGAGGAAAACACATTAGGAGTGCCCATATTGTGCCAATTCTGTTTTGCCTTTTATTTATCTGTGAACACTCACTGAGTGAAAAACAAGCTAAATAATATATTATCATATGCAGATTTGAATCATTTGTTCATGTCAAAATGCATTCATAATTTAAAGCGCAGATGTCAACATTTTACTAATTAGTATTCCTAATTGTTTGCTGCGGTTTTGTTTTGTGTCGTGTTTAATTTCTGCCTTTCTGTAACGTGGAGTTAGGGTCGACTAGCAGATAAATGTGACTTGCGGCATGGGTGAAATGTCAAGACGGACACGTTTAGCATATCAATTTCTGAACAGCCCTCATCCTCCTATATCTCATCAATCAAATCAACACATCACAGGCACACCACTTTCCGTTTACTTATCCCGTCCGCTGTCCATGTATGTCCATGTCCATCCTAACAGGCCCAGCGGTCCACCTTTCTTCTTGACAATAGGAATTTGGATAATGAAGCCAAGCCGTTACAGTTTCATTTACATTTAGGGCATTTAGCAGTTGCTTTTATCCAAAGCGACTAACCAGAGCCTCACATATGCTGAATTCCCATTCATGTCATCAGAGAGGGGGCCGGCAAGACATGTAGGTTGTGGACATTGGGGATCGAACCCAGAACCTTTTAGCTGGGAATCATAAACCCTAGCCCACACCGCTATCCTCTCTCAAGCCCCTTGTGTTACTGAAAGAGATGTATTTTTAATGCACTAGTCGCTTTGGCTAAAAGCACGTGCTAGGTGACCTAGAGGGTGAATAACAGTGAATATCTGTATCTATATCTGAGAAAGTCCTCATCCATCTCTCCTCTAACCTTGTTCCACGGCCTTCTCATCTCACGATGGAGCGGGAATCTTCAAATAAGCTTTATTGGCAAGGGAGAGGGCGGGACTTTCACTAGCAGAGTTCTAGCGACGAGAGGCAAAAAGGGCGGGTCTATATAATCCCTAACCGTTTTCGGTCGGCTGCTTACTGTCGTCTCATGTTCTTTCTCTCTTTTCTCTCTACTGCTTGTGTGCGCCACTCTCCTTCTGCTGCTGTGTCGCCTGAAGCTGCAGTACGCTAGCTTCCTTCCCGTGCATGCTATTTATGTCCACCTTATTGTGAACGTATGCAAGTAGGGTTGGAAATGTTTGCTGCGATCTTTTAAACCCCGATCCCCTACTCTCAAGCAGCTTTGCCTTTTTTGCCAGGCCACCATTGTAATATAAGATTTTAAATGACCTGCCTGGTTAAGAATAGGTTAAATAAGATAAATAAATAGCAATTATTCATCCAAAAACGACTTATCCTCCAGGTCTTTGTTGTCGTTCTTCTAGTCGTGTTCTTATTGTTCTTGCTCTGGGGACTGGGAACCGGCGTTCACAGCTCATAGCGAGTGAGACAGCGCACAGCACAAAGCGTCGCACTCGACCGGGATGACCCTACCGTCCATGATCCCCCCTCACCCAGCTGTCCCGGTGTGTTCCCCCCCCCCCAGTCCCGGGAACCCCTGGCCCTCAGCGAGCTGAAGGCGGAGCTGTCCCCCCGGATCTCGGCCGAGGACCTCATCGACCTGTGTGAGCTGTCGCTGGCCGGAGGCGGGAAGAGGACCCGCGCCGGCCGGCCCAAGATCGTGGCCGTGGACGTGCGGAGCGCCGAGGAGTATCCTTACGCCGCTGAGCCGCCCGCTCGGTGGATATGTTCAGGAATATCAAGTTACTGATTGTTACATCTCTCTGTCTTTTTTCCCTTTTTTCAACGAAATGCTTGCAGGATATACTGTTTTTGGGTTTGTTTTTTTTAACTCTTCAGACTTTTTAAACTGATAATCAGTCAGAATATATTACGAATATGTCTTAGCTTCACCCGAAAATTTGGAAACCTTTAACGTTAATCTTTAATGTGCAGTTTGCCTCATTATGCCCTGGAGGTTCTGATGTTTTCCATCGGCCCTGCTTAGCATGCTGCGTACAGTATGAAGCCTGCTATGGCCTCCAAACCAGCAGGCCTGTGGACCTACTGCCAAACACAGAGCTCTAACCAGCCCAGGGCTGAAAGAAGGACCTCAGTCTGTTTGTATGGGACCTCAGTCTGTTTGTATGGGACCTCAGTCTGTTTGAATGGGACCTCAGTCCCATTCAAACAGTGGTGTGTTAATTAAGATTTGGTAACTAGGGCTGCTTTGAAGCCAAAGCCAGTCCAATACTCCCAACGCTTTAAATCCGTACGCTAGTTGACTGGTTGACCCTCCGATGTGTGGCGATAACACATAAATACGCTCTCTTAAATAGCTCATATCCCCTGAACCGGCCCCCAGCTGAAACACTTCTACCTGGTATAAAGAAAACCACAAACACTTGCTGCTCCCATTTTACAGGGACACCATCTTTTTTATACGGCTCATAAAAACCCAGCCCTCGACCACACACTTCAGAGAGGTCATCTGCAGAATAAAACACTGCCTGTATCCCGCCCAAAACCCATTTTCTATCCCTGCGCCTGCAGTTTCTCCCAAGGTGTTCACAGGTGCCGGTGCATATATAAAACCACGGGCTCAAAGTGTCCCTCTGGATACTGGAAATAACAAAAATACAAATAGCAATAGCCTGCAAATACAACAGTTTGCCCTCCACCTCCCTTTCTCTCTGTCAGTCTCTGTCTCTCTCTCACTCTGCCTATCTCCCTCCCGCCCTCTGAGGAACATCAGCCAGGACTTGATTTACTCTAGTCACGCGCCAGCCGACTCTCCTGTGGCTTTCAGTTAGGGCCCCGCTACCGGCCCCTAGATTGCACCACTGCATCCTTCAATTTGAGAGACAAGGGCATAGAGGTGGTGGCGTTGGTAGTCCCCCCCCCCCTCCCCCACTCCCCCCCCTCCCCCACTCCCCCTCCCAGGCTCACTTTTCTCCCTGGGCTTTGGAGAAGGAGCAGAAGAATGGATCCCGCATAATGTGTCTCATAGGCAACGTACCAGGTGGTTTAAAGATAGCACGTTGTCCATACTGAGTTCCCTGAGTCCGTCCGTCCCCCCCCCCCCCCCCCCGTCTCCCTCGCTTGGCAGCGGTTCTTGTTGAAATGGGGGAGATTCATTGACGCAGCCCATTTCCATATACATTGTGTTGAGGAAAGCGTTGCTTTACTTCTGCCACCTGTTTTTGGTATTAGTTCAGTAGCGGTGTAACAACAAAAATCCGTGGAAAGCAGAGAATTGTGGGCTAATTGGCTAATTGGGTTTGAAGCATTCTTTCCGGCGACACCGGACCGAATAAAGAGGTGGAATCGCGTAACACGAGGCGATGGATTTTAATGAGCCCAAATCACCCGGAGCACATTTGATTACCGCTCTGTTGTGAAGTTATTGTCTGGGCCCCTATCGAGCTAAGGGAAAATCATCAAGCCTCATAACTCTGCTCCTCTCTTCTGTCGTTGACAATGCTGCTAATAATCCAATATCATAGCAGCGGTCGGTACCAGGCCTCCGTCGGAGCCCGCCATGCGGCCCAGTCCCATAAAGGGCTGTTATTGAATGAGTGCTAACTCAATCTGTTTCATTTCCGTCCTATCCCCTGTCTGTGGGTTGAGTATTTCCCTGGGATAGTGGAGGCAGCGCTGTGTGAGTGTGTGTGTGTGTGTGTGTTTGTGTGTGCGTGTGCGTGTGCGTGTGCGTGTGCAATCAAGCGAGTGCGTGAGGCGTGAGCGATGGCCGGTGGATTAGAAATCGAACGATCAACTGCTTGCTGAGTCCAATACTTCCTTAATCCATCTCAACTGTCTCGTCGCGACATTCCACAATTTCTCATCGTGGAGATACATTTACAGTCTGGACGGCGGCATATATATGCGGGCGATAACCACCGCTATACGGCAAGCTCGGGGCCGGTGCCAAACCCTTATTCTATTCCTGACTTTCAAAGTCAGACGACCTTTTGAAGGCGAGTCCGTCAGCATATCAATAGAATGGTAATTGTAGGGGGCACAACGGGTCATTAATCACTTAGGATTAGTCGGGAATTTCTGGATATTTCCAATGGAAATTCCTTTCGGCGTAAGCCTCCACAAAGTAGCACCCCCCTGGAAAGAAAGGGGTGCCCAGGGGGCTTGACCCGATAGAACAAAGGGGGATCCGACCACTTAAGCAGGATTTGCCAACCTCAGAATTTGGCAACCCGTGTCTATTTAGGCATCTGTTAAAAACCTTCCCTCTATGTTCCCCAGCCCTGGTTTAAATAAAGATTTATGCAGCTTTTAATCAAAGCAAGCCGTGTCTGGCTGTGCCGGACCCGCTGTGCGATAGCGTTTCATGGGGAACGGGCTTACAGGTGTGAATGGGCAGGAAGACCTTGTCACTGCCTGAAGGGTGAAAGAACACTTGTTGCGCCACATCAAGAGATCACAGCCCGCCGCAGACAGTGGAGCCTTTTGGGTAGGCAGTCGAAAACAGGGGCTCCCACCCAACAGTGGAGTGATTGAGTCAAGAAACGTCACCTAAGTAAAGGCTTTATCGTGAAATATTCAGCGATAATGTCAATCACTCTGTAGACGCCGAGCCTGCAACACAGCTTTTGTTTGTCTTTCGTTATCAGAGTGAATATTAAACCACCACTCTGCGTCAGGCTTTGTTCCAGTCCCTCTCCTCACATCCCCGTGGGTCCTCTTCCCAGTGGTTTTCCCTGGGCTGACTTTTTTCCTCGACGTGGCGGGAACAATGCCTCTCTTTTAATGCGCCCGGATCATTTTTTAACTTCCACACACAACATTACCTCATTGTGTCACTTCAGCCATTCTTGCTTTGCCGTTCCTCCTCCCCTGACAAAAGCTCCCTTTATTCCATCTCCTCCGAGATTCTGTTATTCAATTCATTTGTCTGGCTCATCATATTCCCACCCTCCTCTTCCTCCTCCTCCACCTCCACCCCATCTTCTCCTGCTCCGTTCTCCTTCCTTCTCCGCTGCCAATTTTGTCGTCGCGTCCTGCTCCTCCTCCTCCTCCTCCTCCTCCTCCTCCTCCTCTCCTATTCTCCATCACTCTGACAAGCCGTGTACCTCACCCACTCAAGAGGGTATCAGCCCATCGGTGAGGCTTTCCATTTAGTAGACAACGCACTGCAGGACTTACTCACACGGTATACACATTCATATATTCATAGGAAACATCAACCATTTGTGCAGTTTCACATTCGTTTGTTCTGATAAATATCTACTTAGAAATATGAAACGCAGAATGGAGTCCCTCTTGGAGAAGTAGCCTTTGTGTTTCACCTCCACATAGCTGCTTTATTTATTTAAACTGAATATACTCTGATAAACGAAAGAGGTTCATTATTTATCCCAGACAGGAAATGAGAATAAATTTGAAATACTGTGACTGGCCGCTGGTTTGAAGTTTACCCTTTTATATTGACACAGTACATTTTCCAAGCTGTAGACTTTCTGATGGTATGGATTCACTACGGTACCCCCAAACACCACATCAGGTCCAGAAGGTTCGCTTCTGCTCGCTTCTGTCAGGAAAACAAATGGCTTTCTCCCTGTGACTGTCTACCAGGCCAGCTGTGTAGCAGCTTCTGGTTTGCATCAGCAGGAGCCCAAAAGTAACTATTCCCACTCTACTCAGGGCATGTATCACCAGATGAGTGGATGTTGCTTTTGCTGCTTGCATGTCTAACTCTCACTTAGCCTCCTCACAACGCCTTATTCGCTGATTTATCTTCTCTCAGACACAGAGACAGCTTCCTTCACACCTCTGCCCACTAGTCCCTTTACGAAAATGGATAATAGTGTCGAACCTTTCAGTCTAGTGACATCAGTTATTTCTCCCCCGGGGCATTTATTTGAGGAGATGTCTGCACCAACACGTAGTAAAGAACCACACAAAGCAAAGAAGAGCCTCCTTAACGCGAGTCCCTCCAGCTTCAACAGAGGCCACCTGTCCGGCAGCGTCAACCTGCCCTACTCCTCCGCCTTCGGTCCGGACGGGGAGCTGGTGCAGTGTCCCGGGACGGGCGTCCTGCACTCCTTCAGGGGACGGGTCATCGTGGTCATCAGCCACGCCATGAAGAGCGGCACAACGGTAAGGACGGAAAACGATCCTGGGATCAGGGGTATGACAAGGGACTAGTCTAGTGGTTATGGTGACTCCCACGAAAAAAGCTTCTTGGCTTGAACCTGGATGTTTGCGTCCTTGAGCAAGATGTCCGAACCCCTACCTTCTCATTAATTGTAAAACTACAAAAAGTCCATTTGGAGGAAAGTGAAAAAACAGTTGAATATTCTAAAATTAGATATTTATTAGGCACTTTCATCCAAACCCACCGATGGTGAAGCCATATACATGTCATTAAGGAGAAAGTAGGGGTTAGGGCATGCCTTCAGGTAGATTTTGGACATTGAGGATCGAACCCAGAACCTTTAGACTGTGATTTGAACACCCTAGCCACTTCCCTTCATGGTAGTCATGATATATCTTTATGTCACACTAGGATAAAATACCGTCATTTATTTTCTTCAGTCTTATCCAAACTGTCTGTTCTCTCTGTTTTTGGGAATCCAAATGCTAGCTTGAATTGACTTAGAGTTATCCTGGTCTTAATTGGTAAATTGTTTTGTTTGTGTTTTGCAAGAGAGCCCAAATTATTCACTTAAATATATACTGTAGTTTATGGCCCACTAGTTGCTTAAAAACGCCTTGAACACTATGAATACTCTATGAATAATTCATGATACTAAACTATATGAAGGGTGACTGAGCTAGTTGGCATGTATTATTTAGTCATTTAGGTGACATTATTTTCCGTAACGATTTGTGACGGGTCCAGCTACTTTGGTTAAAGAGCCGATACGTGGAGGATCAAACCCGTTCGTTGTAGAAAGAAGCACGATAGTGAAGACAGGATCATGTCTCCATTCCCCATCCTTTAAATTTACGTTTTTGAGTTGACCTAAGAACTTACAGTTTTTAAGGTATTTAGTTAATTCACAAGTTGCAATACCAGAATGTGTTGCAACTATCAAACCTCATTAAATGCGTCAGAAAAAAAAAACAGAAGAACATAAAAATAAAGTTTACATTTATGTGGGAACACAAGGGCACATTTAGCTCATTATCGTTAAGAGCGTCGAGGATACAATTGTGACTCTTTAGACCTCTTAATAGTAGGTGTCATTTAAAGGCAGCTCCTTTAATTATGCAGCATCGCGCTTGTAGAGAGAGAGAGTGCATCAATAATGTGTTCTGAATTATCGAAACAAGTCAAAGGCATTTTGTTTGTTTTTCATGCACATGAATATTAACATGGACATTATCAACACGCAGGAAGCCAGGGAGCGGTTGGTTTTTCTCCAGGAAGGTTTCCCCTCAGGCGTTTGTTATGTTCTCTCAGGTTTTCGCTGGGTTTGTGAAAAAGAATAATATAGACAGAGCTGTTTTTGTGTACAAACATGTCTTGGAAACCCATTCTTTCTGAATAAATGGGTTTACAATGTATTGCTTTTTCTATTCTAGAAGAAATATCGTTTTGTAGGACAGTATATTTCTCAAAGTTAGTGTCTGGTATTCTGTTCTGTTGTATTCTCTGTATGATGTATGATATAAGGTAAAGCTACGGTAAACAGGCTTTTCGTGTACGTTTTGCTTTTTCTAGGTTAGGTGGAACACAAGTCACAAACAAAGTTGTACAGCAACATATAAATATTTGCATAACACAGTTGGCATATACACTGTATGCAAATATACAGTGCGTTGAATCTGTCATCTACATTTCTATATATATATATATATATATATCATAAATATTCCCTATTTTTCCTTCTCCAATGCTATTCTATTACAATTCCTATTTGGAATGATCTTGCCATGTCTCTTATCCATCCTGAGTGTATCCAGTCAGTGTATTCAGTAAAATGGTATAGGCATTCAATCTTAACGTTGGACAATTTTAATTACAACCTGTTGTTAATTTTTCTCCATAGCAGCTGTTAACATTGAGTACACCTGAGCTGAAGATTTAGTCTAGTTCCCATTCTAGTCAGGGTAGTGTAGGAGTTAGAAGTTAAAAGGTTCCGGGTTTGAAATCCAATGCCTTCATTCCTTGATCAAGGAACTCTAACCCCCCTACCGGTTGCTTGGTGACGTGTGTCCCAAAGGAGTGACTTTTGGACTTTGGATGTGCTGACGAAACCGTACCATGACTCACTTGCTCTCTTCTTTCCACTCCGTCGTGACCTCCATGTCCCCAGTTTGCCTCCCATCTGGTGAAGGTGAACTTCCCTCGCGTCTGCATGCTGGACGGAGGGATCATCAAGATGAGATCCACTGGACTCCTGACCGTCCCCTCCCCCCAGATATGAGCCCACCACCCCCCTCACCCTGGTCCTGAAGACGGTGGTCCGCTGGACCCTCCAAGGTGGTCCCCTGAACCCAGACATTCACACTCAGTATTAACACAAGGGGAACGGTACTAACCCACTCTGCTGCCGTTCCAGTCTGCGTCGTCATGAATTCTTTGTTTTTAAAGTTGTGGTGATACAACCCTCTGAATCCACCCAGAGATATAGTGGTCTTGTCTGACCACTGATATCCAAAGAAAAGGTGTGTTTGGTTTTCTGAACTACATCTGTTTTTTTTGGGGGGGGGGGATCATTTGATCTAAGTCTATTTCACTTCAGTTACGCGATGCAAATCCTCAACGTAATGATTGATTTCTGAAATGTAGGGAAAAGCCTATTAATGTGAATCGTCTGGAGAAAGCTCTTCTTACGAGAAGGCCGGTTGGAACATTCCTCAGGCTTCTCAGATGCAGGAGGACCAAAGAGCATCGTTCATCAGGTGGTGACACCATGACCTTTATCAGCGGATAATGCCAGATCACATGCTCACCACAGCTGCTGATAACGGCCCAGAATGTCACCTTCACCCCATGAAAATTAGCTTAACGTGTTTTGATCCTTGCTCTTTATTATTTCTTTCATGATAATCATGCCTCTGTAAAGATTTTTTTTTAATAAAACATTTTTTAAAAGCTTATTCCGATGTCGTATTCAACTCTGCTTTGGATTAGAAAACTCTGGTTGAACTCTGAAATCAGTTTTCATTGAAAACCACCTGGGCCTCCAAGTCTAGACGTTCAGCATCCCACATCAGCCCGACTGCCGCCTCAGAGAACTCAGAAGAGATAAGGGGAAGCTTTGGACTTTAACTCTTTAACTCTTCTTGGAGGACGAGTATTCTCAGGTAGTGGTACACAACGCCGCCTCACTGCAGGTGGAACATGATTGCTCATGAACCAAAAGTGAATCATAAACGCTGCGGATAAAAGCAGACATTTCGCAGCAATCACAAAGGATCCAAACATTTGCAAATGCATATCAGTCAAAACAATTTTATTTACATAGCTGACTGAGTTGGACTAAATGTGCTGAATGCATCCATGCGTTTACAGACCCTCTGTAATCTCCAACCACAGCCCTTCATTTAATTAACATAGTATTATTATTAATTTACCAAACCACATGAACATAAAGTACATATTTATACACCGCCTCGCACTGCACAACGTCTCTATTTGTAAGTCAAGTTAGCAAATCAAGTTATCCTCTTTTTTTTTAATGATTCAACCGACAACATGGTGTGACCTTTATACAACGATTAGTCTGCGTTATTATATTGATATTTAAGAGTATGTACACTGAACTACATTTACTGTAATCCAAAGCCTAGAAAGCAATTACTGTGTCCTTTTTTGTATAACAAATCCACACTTAATATAAGAAAGCCGATACTGTGGTAAAAACAAACTGCCCATCTCACGTCAGAGAAACAATTCGTTTATCCCGATTCACCAATTTCCAAGTATTCGAAACACACACTTGCGTTCCAAGCAGCTATAAATGCTGTCAGAGGTTATGATGATTACATCAGGGCCAATATTAGAAAGGAAGACAAACTGTCTTATCGGTGGCCTGTTGTATGACACACCTGCTGGGGGCAATACTGTGTGTGGTGTGTGTGACAATTCTTTAATCCTAGATTAAAAGAACTAAACAAAATACCACAACTCCATTGTCCTGTCATCCTCAACGTACGGTCTGTGTCTGTGGTAAATTTCGATTGCCGAAACATTTGTGACGAAAACCTTCTGCAAAACATACAAGCAAATTAAAAAAAATGACAGTCTAACCGTATGGCTTGTGGTGCGCAAATCGAAGCAAGGCATCAAAGGAAAAGTATTAAAGACAGAAAACACTTTAGTGGCTGCAGCGCTGGTCCGAAACGGCAAGGTCTTGGTGAGCAGTGTATAGCCGTCAGGGTGAGGGCCTGCTAGGGCTGCGTTAAGGCATGGGGCTTTCTCTGGTTGCACATGCACACGTTTTTACAGAGGGACGCAGGTGGTCGTAGGGGACGAGGGAGGACAGCCGAGACCCTAAGTCTTTCGCACCGTGAGAGTCGGTCGAAACGCACTGAATTGTTTGGAACTGTTGGGGAAATAGTGTTTCACAATGGACTCCACACAGCAGTTTCACGGGGAGAGGAGTGTGTGTGTGTGTGTGTGTATGTATGTGTGTGTGTGGGGGGGGGGGGGGCTGTGACACAATTAAGAGTCTGCTCTCAGAGTCAGATATTAATATCCTCTCTTCTTCTTCACCCTTTGTTGTCATGGGTTACCACTGCGTCCTCGACCGGGTGTGTGCATCAAAGTCTCCTCACGCTGCTGTGCTCCTCCACGCACGAGCCTTTCCTCAGTGTGATGTCGTCCACCGCCATCTCGCCGCTCTTGCCCCGCCCACGCTCCCCCTTCAGGATCACCTGGGGAACGGAACACTGGGTTATTGTTAACTCAGGGGGCAAAACACAGAAGAATGAAGTGTTCAGTCATCTCCATCTGAATGACAATATCCCCATCCACCCCCCTCCTGTAAGGGCCAGCCGAGGGGAACTGGGCCCATCCAACCAGCAGAGGAAGGGGAGCTGGGCTCATCCAACCAGCAGAGGAAGGGGAGCTGGGCTCATCCAACCAGCAGAGGAAGGGGAGCTGGGCTCATCCAACAAGCAGAGGAAGGGGAGCTGGGCTCATCCAACCAGCAGAGGAAGGGGAGCTGGGCTCATCCAACCAGCAGAGGAAGGGGAGCTGGGCTCATCCAACCAGCAGAGGAAGGGGAGCTGGGCTCATCCAACCAGTGGAGAAAGCCTGAGCTAGGGGAACTGTCTGAAACAACAAAGTGTCCACTCCCACCTCAACTTTGAAGAACTTCAATTCAACCATTCCACACTGGCCTTGATACACCAGGCAGCTGCCCCCTGCCCTAGGAACCAACAGGACACCAACCCAATAACCAACCAATTCATATACCAATCAACCCTCAGTGAAACAACCACTGGGAAGCCCGACAATGCTGCTTCAATACAACAATGATAAAAACCAACACGCACAAACAGACACCCACAAACAGACACCCACAAACAGACATCCACAAACAGACTTCCACAAACAGACACCCACAAACAGACATCCACAAACAGACTTCCACAAACAGACTTCCACAAACAGACACCCACAAACAGACACCCACAAACAGACACCCACAAACAGACATCCACAAACAGACATCCACAAACAGACCCCCACCCCCCCGCCCCAGGACTCACGCTCTCCAGCCCGGTGCCCCACAGGGTGATCTGGGTGTGCCTCCAGCCGCTGCCCCCCGTCCGGCCCCACACGGCGGGGCTGTACTGTCGGCCCTTCTTCACAAACACCTGCAGCATGCCCACGTGGTGGCCCTCCAGGCTGTGGCGGAAGGACAGGCACAGGTTGCCCTGGTCCCAGGGCGGGGTCAGGGGGAGGACCAGCCGCGCCCCCCGGCCGCTCCTCCTCCGGCTGCCCCCCCCCGCCGCCGCCGCCGCCGCCTCGGGGATGGTGAGGAAGCGTCCCCCTGGGGGAGAGAGGGGAGGGGTGTGACGCTGGTGATTGGGTCCGTCCGTCGACGGGTAGCAACACTGGCCCAGTGAGGGGTTTGAATCCCACTGGGTGGGCGCACAAGCTAAGGGGTCTTATTGTAATTAAATATATCGATGATACAAGGAGGTTGAACATTATTGTACTGCTTTTGATAAACCATGATCATCAAATGGCCTATGTCTGTATCTATTGTGTTCTGCAACTGTTGGCATGTATCTTATTATTATTTATATTATATTGTATTTGTTTTGATCCGATCACCTCAAATTAGATTACCCACCTGACTTCAAAGTCAAAAGCTCATGTCACTTTAAATGTAATATGCATGTAAAGTATATTCCACAAAAAATCATATGTTTATATATCTCATTATAGTATAGTATAAATTTCCCAATCTTTATTGTAAGGCATAAAAAAAGTTGCATATACTCCAGTCCCATTACACATGTAGTAAACCCGTGCTTAGTGGGGCTTCAAACCCAAGAGTCAGCTATAAAGGCCAGATGCTCTCTCCCCACCTGCTGGATCAGCGGTGGTCTCCCAGTGCAGGTCTCCGTCTTTGTCCTTGATCCAGCCGCACAGCCCCTGGTCAAAAGAGCAGCTCAGATAGCCCGACTCTGAGGGGAAGCAGAACACGCGTCTACAAATCTGGATCCAATCCAAAATTGAAGGGAATGGGAAACTCGTTCACACTTGCATAGAGCCAAGTGTCTGGAAATGCGTCTTTTGATGTGAGCATCCCTGTTCATTCAAATGTGTTTCTTAGTATTTTTAGGAACATCACTGGAGAAATGATGAGAGCTCAGTACAGGGAACTCAAATGAGCATGTATTTAAAATGTTTGTACCGCTCAAACGCCTACACATTTTAAGGGGAATAGTCTGAAAATTCATATTTTCCAGACTTGCACTTGGCATGTATTCATTCAAAGTGTGTTTCATCATTCTTTTCTGCCTATTTGCATAACAGTTTATTATGCGCAGGTGAAATAAAATTAGAATGTGGAGATAGCTCAGAAATCCCGAATAAAACCAAATATCTGGGAATGCATGGAGGCGTGTGAATGCATTCAAATGTATTCCTTCAAAAAGCCATTCGTTATTTTTACTTCAGAAAAAAACACTTACAGCGTACGATAAGCACCGCACAGTAAATAGGAAATCACATGAGCATTCATGTAAGATGTTTAAACAAAGCACCACTCCACATCCAAATGACTTATTGACGTCTGAAATCATTAAAGCGCCAAGGCCAAACATAAACATCACGGGGTGACGCTCAAGTGCGTGGGTGATATGACTGCACCTGTGTGTATTCAATACAGAGGAATCTACAGCACCTAACATGCACCACACCACCATAGCCCATATCCTCCCAAGCATCATTCAGCCCCCCCCTAACCTATAACTCCCACCAATGTGTTGAAGAAGAAGAAGAAGAAGAAGAAGAAGAAGAAGAAGAATGAGAAGGAGAAGGAGAAGGAGAAGGAGAAGGAGAAGGAGAAGGAGAAGAAGGAGACGGAGACGGAGACGATGGAGAGGAAGAAGAAGCACTGGTGGAAGCCAGATGTCCTGTGTCATCGGTGGGGCGAAGGCCTTTCGGAACACATCTGCTCACTATCATGTATATTCCTGTCGCCGGGACAACGCCTGCCTGATGGATTGCGCGCCACTGCCTTAACTTCCGGGGCCGATGTAAGTCATCCGTCATGGGTTGAGGTGAGGCGAGGGGGGAGGGGGGGGGGGGGGGGGGGGGGGGGGGGGGGGGCATGGCGGCGGTGTTTACCTGGGTGCTGATGGGCGTCGGCCCCGGGCCAGTCCTCTCTGGGCTGGTCGTTAGGCTCGTCCGCCGTGTTCCCCGGCTCGATGTCAAAGTCCAGGCCCCCCACCACCGTGTTGTGGTCGTGGTTCCGTGGAACTGAGGAGGAATAATAATAATAACAATGACATCAATTACAGCGCAATCCATACGTCAACGCCTGGATTGTCTGCTATTACGTTCACGTTGCGTTTATGATTCTGCTTCTCATAGGTCATATAAAGATATATTGTTTTCTTTCTATGTTTTTTTCTTAGTCTAATTTTAAATGTGTCTATAATTTGATTAAATTAATTGTATTGCTGTACTTCAACTATAGCAGCCATCTGCGGTTAATGATATATATGTACATTTAACTGGAGTAGAAGAAGAGGAGTAGGGACAAGAACCAGGTAGTAGATTCATAAACAGTGAAAAGGCCATTTAGAGATTGTTGTTAAAGGAAAACACCAGTCTGTTGGATCAAAGCATCGTAACCATCTCTCTTGGCTCCGCTAAAACATCCATTACTGATATCATTTGTCAAAATGACTGTGTTGTGCTGATTCTTCTTAAGAACATTTAGCATGAGGACTGACTGCCACACCTGCTATCTGCATAGACACGCACAAAATTCTCTCTTTCTTTCTGCAATTCCACTACCAAATTACTGTGTGTTCGGTGTGCTTACGAAAACTGAAGTTTGGAAAAGTGATGAGACAGCAGCTTGAATGCTTTCTGGGGCAATGCTGTATCAAAAATGCAGTAAAAAGTTGGTAGGTAAAGATATGCACACGCACAAATACAAGCTCCGTAAAAGCAACACCATAAGTACATAACCCCTGGATTCGATTTTTTGTTCAGCATTTATTGGATAACATTCATGAGGGTCCTTTTTAAAATCTTGTAAAATGAATGGGCTGAAGACCTCACACGATTAAGACTCATTAAAATAACATCGACATCATATCATCGTTTGAATTCCAGAAGCAGTTTGGCTGAAGCACTGTTTTTAAAATTGGACCTTGGCACACACACACACACACACACACACACACACACACACACACACACACACACACACACACACACACACACACACACACACACACACACACACACACACACGAACACAAAACTGAAATAGCTTCTGAGGTCATTCTACCGATTGCCCCTCCGGCCAGGATGTTCAAATTAAAGGTTGGCTGATTCCTGGGGAGGTTAATTCAACGGTTGAAAGGTTAAAAGATGGTCAAGTTGCGTTCCACAGCTGCAATATATATAAAAAATAAGAAGGATCTGATTTCTAGACGACTTCAACAAAAAAACAATTGCACACCAGTCATGGTCCCTCCCTTGTGGGATAGCTTAATTTACCTTGCAATTTCCTTACTACATCTCTTTGTGAGGCTGCAGTGGCCTTGGTGTGTAGCTAGGAAGCAGCGTTGGAGCGACACCCGCAGTTCATTCACTGTGTTCAAGGATAGATCACATCTCCCTGTGAAGGTTAATGGGTTCCTGTCTGCAGAGAGATTCCCTGTACACACGACAGGGTCAAGAACCCGAGATTTACTGTCCCCACTTCTCTTCTCCATCCTCATAAAGAACACAATGTCTAAACAGGATGGTGTGTGTGTGTGTGTGTGTGTGTGTGTGTGTGTGTGTGTGTGTGTGTGTGTGTGTGTGTGTGTGTGTGTGTGTGTGTGTGTGTGTATGTGTGTGTGTGTGTGTGTGTGTGTGTGTGTGTGTGTGTGTGTTTTTTTGTGTGAGCATGTGTGTGTGCATGAATGAATGTGTGAGTGTGTGTGAGTGTGTGTGCATGTCTGTGTGTGTGTGTGCGTGATTGAATGTTTGAGTGTGTGTGTGTGTGTGTGTGTGTGTGTGTGTGTGTGTGTGTGTGTGTGTGTGTGTGTGTGTGTGTGTGTGTGTGTGTTTTTTTGTGTGAGCATGTGTGTGTGCATGAATGAATGTGTGAGTGTGTGTGTGTGTGTGTGTGTGTGTGTGGGGGGGGGGGGGGGGGGGGGGGGGGGTGATTATCTGCTCCCAGACTCTCTCCAGACTTTATTAAATATTTCACTGCCAATTTTTGTGATGGCTCAGAAGAATAATTACCGTCAGCGTCAACTCAAACAGCAGCTCTCATTAGCTGAAGCTAAAACGTCACTCTAAAATGGACCCAACATATGTGTCCTTAAACAGATGGTTGATACAAAAATGGTATGAAAATGACGAGGACTGGGTTGGCTGTGAGTTTTAGGAGAGAATACTCGAGAAACATGACATTTTACACCAATTATTCATAACCTGCACTGTCCTCAACATTCATGTCAGTCTCTTATCGCTTTTTTTGTTGTTGTATTTTTTGTTACAAATGTAAAAAAGTATCTCATGAAACATGGAGGTCCAACAGGACTCAGTGGGCTTTGTGATCAAACTAGAGGCAAACAAGAGGGAAAAAGGTAAATTGGCTGCCATCATTATAGAAATAAGACAGAAGAGAACAAAGCAACTCAAAACTAAATGAGTGCAGAGAAGAGAATTTTAAGAAGCATGTATTATGGTCTTTAAACCACTCTGGTGAAAATCTCAGAGAATTCACTTGGAACATTACGTAGTCTATGATACAACACAAAACATGAAAACAAACCATTAAAGAAATATCAGAAATGGAAATAATTGGAGATTGTGTAGCAGAAAGGAGAATAAATATAAATCTGCGTCACATAAAGGATTCAGCAAAACAAACTATATCTCACCGAAGCAAAAACCAAATCATGAAATTAACTTTAACAAGAAATGACCCTTTTTTTACAAGGAAATTCACAATGCTCTACCCCGGATAACATTATCTCGGCCCCTGCAGTCCTGCACAACACCAACTCGCAAATGTGTATTAGTCAGGAACATCTCAGTTCAATTTCTATTTCCGAAGTACATTATCTACATGCGCAGACCAAAATGCCTCTGGAAGCAATTGGACGGACCGACAACCAATCAGAGCAACAAAACGTGTGAAATATCAGTGGCAGCCATCTTGGTTGTTTATGAAAATGCCTCAATGGCGCTCCCATAGAACCCACTTCTGTACGATCAACGTATGAAACCCGCCATGTATTGTTGTGATTGTCTCGACCATATTGTTTTGATTTGCTGAGTCTTCTCTTTCCAGGCAGGGGCTAGAAGTGGATGCCTGAGCAAACACAACATGAGGTCGCAGATTAATCTGGGTCCCAGGCTAGTCCTTCTATTTCGTAGCAGAACTTCTGGGGGAAAGGGCGGCAAAGAGCTGGGGTCACAACTGAAAGAGACGGAGTTACACCTAGTTCTCGGTTTGTCGGTTTTCTAAAACTTTGTCCGTGTAGATGATGTTTTCGGAAGTGGAATCGTATTTCTACACTGGCCGGTCTACACAGTGTTGATTCGAAAATCTTTGCAGACACTATTACTAGTCTACTATTGCTTGACGATGTTTGTCGACGCCTCCAGCAACATGATTTGGTTGAAAATAAATAAGAAGCGAATGTCAGCGAAGCGAATGACAGCAAACCCCCCCGTTTGAGCTGGCCTGCTTTCAGACGTGACATTATTATCTGAAGTCTGATTTTTAGAACTAAAGTTAATGCTATTTGACTACCTTGGAAGTGAATGGAACCCCGAAAAAAACATTTTGGAGGTTTTAATGGAGTACAATCCAAACCCTGTGGCTTGATGACTCTAAATGACCGCAGGACCTGAGTCATTTCATCCAAGTTAAACTTTAGCTCTCCACTACTCCCATTAAATCACCATCACGACAGGGTTCATTAATATACAACGGAAAAAACAAAGTCTAATCCCCCCCCCCCCCCCCACACACACAGCATGAAAACGAATATGTTAACGATGTGGAACTAATGAACTGCATCGTGAATGTGCTTTCCTCACTCACACTGTTTTGAAACTACTCAAGCCGCACAGCCAATGCAGAGTGGGCCGGTCGTGCAGGGCTCTTCCCACCAGCTTATGGATGCGAGCCGTCAGGGGTTAAACTTAATGCTCTTTAGCCACGCTCTCCGACTGCCAAGTGGCCACTCCCTGGCACTCCCACCGTTATACACGGAGCACGGGTGATGTTTCAATACCACAAATAGTTATTCATGTTATTACTTCATTACTGAAAATAGAAATTCTTATTTTTAAAGATACATTCACAGAATTTATGTTAGATACAAGCGATAAAAAAAGAAAAAAGAAAGAGAAGATGTAAGGAAACAAAATAAAATAATATAAAAGCCTTTAACGAGCCCTTCTTAGAAAATCAGTCTAATTCGGTCAGTCTTCATTTACAAGCTGTAAACTGTGCTTGAACTCTGTTAAACTCCTCCAGTGTCTAACATGAGCCTCTTCAGTGATATCTATCAGCGGAAGGAGTTTTTGAGTGTGTGTGTGTGTGTGTGTGTGTGTGTGTGTGTGTGTGTGTGTGTGTGTGTGTGTGTGTGTGTGTGTGTGTGTGTGTGTGTGTGTGTGTGTGTGTGTGTGTGTGTGTGTGTGTGTCCAGGTCCAGGTCCCCCCAGACCACGGACCCCAGAGCTCAGAGAGGTGGTCTGGCTGTCTGAGGAATCTGGAAGTGGAGAGGTCACAGGCTCGCACCAGACTCTCCAGTAATCCCAGGCATCCAGCTCGGTGTGTATGTGTGGGTTTGTATGTATGTCTGTGTGTGTGTGTGTGTGTGTGTGTGTGTGTGTGTGTGTGTGTGTGTGTGTGTGTGTGTGTGTGTGTGTGTGTGTGTGTGTGTGTGTGTGTGTGCGTGTGTGTGTTTGTTGCAGGGCAAATGTGTGCGTATGTGTGTGTGTGCGTCCATGTGTGTATGAAACAACTCAAAATCCCAACTGCAAAAACATATTAAAACTGATTGCATTGGTAAATTATCAA
>NC_044050.1:16387426-16412426 GCF_902167405.1 Gadus morhua
GAGAGAGAATGAGAGAGAATCCGAGACATGCTGGCCTTGAGGACAAACTGGCAGGGAAAAGCAACATCCACCATCTAAAAAAATCATTACTGTCGGAACTGAGACGCGACAGAGTCATCAGAAGGAAAGAAACGAGGGTAGGTTGCTTGCCTTGAAACATAACACATGTCATTTCTAGGGGGATCTGGTCCATTAAGGCGTTTCGCTGGTTCATCATGTTGGACAGCTGTAATGGCTGTCCGACATGATGATCCAGCGAAACACAGAACAGAGTCTGAACACTGTGGGTTCTAAGATCGGGAACGCCGGTCTGCCACCGCTCTGACTGCGTCTTGGACTACACCTCTTCACTTCTTCTTACAACCATTGGGAAGACAGAGAGAGAGAAAGAAAGAGAAAGGAAGAGAAGGAGAGAAAGAAAGAAAGAAAGAAAGAAAGAAAGAAAGAAAGAAAGAAAGAAAGAAAGAAAGAAAGAAAGAAAGAAAGAAAGAAAGAAAGAAAGAAAGAAAGAAAGAAAGGGATGAATACTGAACGGAAAATAAGTGGCAAATCAGTTTCCCCCGTGGGCATGGGAACCAGGAGGGTTGAATGCTTACGTTTGCAGTACTGGCCCATCCCCCCGTAGCCGCCTTTACATTTGCACTTAAAGGACCCCGGCGTGTTGTAGCATGTAGCGTAGCTCCCGCAGTCGCTCCGGCCTGAAGAGCACTCGTCCACATCTGAAAAGCGGTCAAAACAAAAGTTCACCAGACAATACCGGGTTGTTTGTTCACACTGCTCCCTGCACCTCCCTGCTCCCCCAGACGCAGAGAGCTCACCGGAGGCAGAGAACCACCAGAATATCTAGGATTATTGGTTAGCCTGAAAACATGTTTTTGGGTAATGTTACAATTCCAAAAAAGTTCAGACCTTAAAGGTTACATTTTTCTCTTCAGAGACTCAGTTGAACTGAACACCATGGTCAAATTTTTTAGGAAAGAGTAATAACCCTTATATTTTTACTTTCAATTTTAAATCACATCTATTTAATACTGAAACATAATATATACACAGCTCCTTCCATGGAAGCAGAAGGTCTGAACCGGGACCCTTTGAACCCTGAACCCAGGTCGCGCTGTTCCAGTGGTGGAGATAGTAACACAGTAGGCCTACCTCGACACTGGTACTTCCCGCCGATGTACTGCAGGTCGAACCCTTCGTGACACCTGCAGATGTAGCTCCCGAACGTGTTGATGCACTTCCTGAAGCGGGGACACACCGCAATCCCCGTGGCACACTCGTCCACGTCTGAAACAACAACAGCGCTTGGTCTTACCGTGTTGGCAAGGAAGGACTTAAGAACTCCAACAAATAACACTGTTTTTGAAATGCTAATACATATCCAAAATAAACCCCCTGGATGGTAGTGTGCTTTGGAGTGCATGACCTTCCCTCTCCACCCTTGATCTGTATTCATTTATGAACACGGGCGGGTTGTACCAGGTCATATATTCCCTGGAATTACCCTGAACAATGCTTTGATTCATTATTGAAGCTCCCACTTTTGGCTTTAATGTTGATCACCTCTAGGGGCCCCACACCGGGACATTAATATTTAGCACCTGGAGTGGGAGAGGAGACTTCCACCTTAGACGGTGAATCTCAGACGCAGTCAGTCAGAGGTGGAGCCCGTGGGGACGTCTCTCCTATTTATTTAGTTTTCTTCCTCTCCCGACGACGGAACAAAATGCTGAGTCTGGTTTAACCAGGCAATTAAGTTAGTTCAGAGGGGTCTGACCCAGAGGTCAACGCCGTGCATAATGAATGCTGAAGTTGACGTTGACGTTATAATTAGCATGTTCTCAACATGTTGCACTGATTTATGCTAATGGGTATCTCGTCCTCAATCTACTGCCGGTTTGAACGGAGACTCGCTTTGTGGTTGCAGGAAGTGATGTAGCTACATATCTATGTGTAGATGTGTATCTGCATGGCGGTATCTATGTGTAGTATAAGTGTTCAGCCCGCAGCTAACGCAGCTAGCTTCTGACCTGCAGATTATCTTTAACCTATAGGCCTGTAGCGTGAACCTAAAGCAGATGACAGTGGTTTGTCTTCCCCAGAGTCTCTCACAACAGTTTAAACAACAACTAACCTAGTCTATCCAGATGATTACCCAGACTGTTTATTGATATATCGATAGAGTGTCTCGGTTTTTATTTTGGTGAAGAATTCTTTCATGGTAAAAAACCTTCTGAACAAAGTTGTCTTTCAAGGCAAGGCTTGTATTTTTTGGATATTGCACTTCCAATCTATATGTTGATATATCCCGAGGGTAACCATGGTGACCATGATGTCAATACTAACATGCTGAAGTGCCTGCTTCACTGTGGCTGAGCACTTATATTCACAGGATATACAGAAACAGAAACCAACAAAAATAATGGTCTCAGTTTTCATATTGTTTTGTATTTTCGCCAGCTGAGTGCCTGGGGCTCCTGTTGCTCTCTTCCAATGTCTGAGATTAATGTTGTGGCTGATCCCCCCCCCCCCCCCCCCCCCCCCCCCCCCCCCCCCCCCCCCCCCCAAACTCACAAGCAGGGACAGCAGACCCCCCCTAACAGTCAGCTCCAGGACACCCTGTATTTAAACCTGACACTGGGGTTACTGCCTCAATTTGTACCCTTCCGTCTGTGCGTTAAATACCTGGTTGATTTAAATGCAAAGTGGAAGAGGAACAAAGGGGGAAGAACCAAAGGAAACCGGTTGGGCCGGGAGGTTGGCATGTAGATGTGATAGGTGGTGTGATCTCACCCAGAAGGGAACCACACTCGACTGAACATCGTCAGCTGATGAAGCTCAGGGTGACAGTGAACTCTGCATAAATGTTCTACTTACCCGGCTGTCTCCGAAAGAATTTTAGGGTTTTTGTATGTATTTTGGTGGGTGAGGAATATAATCCATTTGGTTTGCATACTGTTTTACCATGCTCTGGGCTTCTGTTTATCACATATTCATTTTCTTGAAGAGAAAATTCCTTTCATTCTCTCTACCGTTACTCTTCCACGACAACAGACACTTCTACGTGTTGACATATTTATCATCGCTAATCACTATTTTTCCTTGTATTTAATCACGCACTTGCACTTTGTCCGACTCTCGCTTTTCATGAGGGTGCCGTACAAATAAAGTGATTAGATAATTATTATGATTCTAATCCTATAACCTCGCCTTTTCTGTTCTCGTCACAAAGACGAGACGAGGCACTAGCGGAAGCACAAACGCTGTCTGGCAGCACGGTGTGCCATCCGCCACTGGCCCCCTGTGGCTCCAGCAGGGGCCGAGCCCTTCATGGAGGTACGGAGCTGTGAGGGATGATGAAGCAGGACATACCCACGCAGGTCCTCCCGTCGGGCCCCAGCTGTAGCCCTGGCGATGGACACTGACAGCGGACCTCCCCCTTGGACACCTCGCAGCCGTACTGGCAGTTGGCCATGCCGCACGTACGGGCACCTGGCGGGGGGGGGGGGGGGGGGGGGGGGGGGGGAGAGAAAAACAGCACGCATGCCACAACACAGAGTTAGGGTTTTACATGTCATGGAGTTATAGCACATTTTCAGTTTTAGGCAAGGCAAGGCAAGGCAACTTTATTTATATAGCACTTTTCATACACAAGGCAGACTCAAAGTGCTTCACATATAAACATTGTCATACAATAAAATAAAATAATAGATAAGTAAAAGAAAAACATATGCAAAGAAATGGTTAAAATAGAAAAAGGCATTTTAGTATTAAAATAGAAAATAAAGGCAAAGTTAAAAAAGCTTTTTAGAAAGTGCAATGTATTTAAGATTTTAGCAGAAAGCTAAAGCAAACATAAAAGTCTTCAGTCTTGTTTTAAAGGTGCTCAGAGTTGGGGTAAATCTTAAATCCTCAGGGAGTTTATTCCAGCTATTTGTTGCATAGTAACTAAATCCTGTTTTTCCATGTTTTGTGTTTACTCTGGGGATAATTAACAGATTGGTCTCAGAGGATCTTAGTGGTCTAGAAGGCTGATGTAGTGGAAGCATATCAGTTAAATATTTTGGGCCTAAACCATGTAGGGATTTATAGGTTAGCAACATGATTTTAAAATCAATTCTCTGACCTACAGGAAGCCAATGTAACGATTTCAGAATTGGTGTAATATTACTGAAATTTCTCTCTCTCTCTCTATCTAGCTATTGCACTTGACAACGCGGGGTGTTAAAAGTCCGCGTGCTTGGAGCACAATACAAAAATGCATGCGCAAAGGAATTACATCTTTCATTACCAAACGGAGAATGGCTATACGAATAACTTTCCATCCGCTTTTTGTGTGTTTGACCTGTTAAATTCCCTACATTTATCCTACCATTGTATTTCTCTCTCTCTCTCTCTCTCTCTCTCTCTCTCTCTCTCTCTCTCTCTCTCTCTCTCTCTCTCTCTCTCTATATATATATATATATATATATATATATATATATATATATATATATATATTGTAGCTCTCTTCCACATAGAAACTATTATTATTGTACCTTTTCTATCTCTTTCTCTCCTATATATCATTGTGCACATATATACACATTGTGTTCAGACTTCATTGAATAATAACGTTCACATAATATCCGGCAAGCCACTCACTCCCCGAGGCAGTGTCTCACACTTATTTCTCTCCTTCACCACCTCCTCCTCCTCCTCCTCCTCCTCCTCCTCCTCCAGCTCTCATGGTCACCCAGACCCACACTAGACCCCCCCTGCCCTCCAGACCAGACCAAAGCGTTTCCCGCCCTCACCTCCTCCATCAACACATTGTTTCCCTGCACTGCTGCCCGCTGCTCATGGGAAACTCGAGAGCCCCGAAGGAGCACATTTCTCTTGCCTCTTTCAATATCCTCAAACCACAGCCCGGAAATGAAACCCGCTGCTACTGCCTCTGCTGCTGCTACTGCTGCTACTGCCTCTGCTGCTGCTACTGCTGCTACTGCCTCTGCTGCTGCTACTGCTGCTACTGCCTCTGCTGCTGCTACTGCCTCTGCTGCTGCTACTGCCTCAGCTGCTGCTACTGCCTCTGCTGCTGCTACTGCCTCTGCTGCTGCTACTGCTGCTACTGCCTCTGCTGCTGCTACTGCTGCTACTGCTGCTACTGCCTCTGCTGCGGCTGCGGTGGCTCTTCCTCGCCTCCCCTCGCTACAGGCACTCTGGCTCTCTCTCCCGTGTGTGTGTGTGTGTGTGTGTTCTTTCTTTCTTTTTTGGAGGAGAGAGGCAGAGGGCCCTGATTAAACGCTACAGTGATCTATCGATCCAAACGGGAGAGAGGAGCGGGGAGGAGTGAGTGGAAGTGGTGTTTTACACTATCATCATACACCATCACCGCCGCCCAACAGCATTGTGGGAAACGGCGCTGGGGAAACGATTTTCTTTTGACGTGACAAGATTCAAAGTCATACCGTGGTGGAAGAAATTGGGAAGAAATTTGTGTGATTTAGAAGTAGGAATTTATTTAGTTTTCTTCTTCCTTTTTATGTCCCTGACGATATGGATTTAAAGTCAGGCTGTTCAGATGGTGGGGAACTAATCGAATACAAATAATTTAGAGGAAAAGGAGCCAAATGTAATTCATGTGCAGACAGACACCATCTCCTTTAATCACGATAGGATCGGTGAGATCTGCCAATACAGCACAAGAGTAAACCTCAAAGCTTTGGAACCAATATCCATTTATTTTTTTGTAATTTTATTCTTTGCAGGTGTTTTAATCAGGACCCCTGAGCGGCTCCCAGCTGATGAGCGATCAGAACGCGGAGCGCTTTAATTGAAACGTTCAATCACGCGCTTATGAGGCCGCTGTCAGAGGCACTTCCAGCGGTGTGGAAATGTGTTTCATTATGAGGAGTGGCTGTCATTAGCACTGCCTTGTGCAGGCATCCAGCTCTAAGAGGCGCCATAACGAACCGTGTGCCCAGCATACTGCTGGCGCAAGGGGACAGAGAGAGAGAGAGAGAGAGAGAGAGAGAGAGAGAGAGAGAGAGAGAGAGAGAGAGAGAGATAGAGAGAGAGAGAGAGAGAGAGAGAGAGAGAGAGAGACAAGAGAGAGACAAGAGAGAGACAAACAAACAGACAGACAGACAGACAGACAGACAGACAGACAGACAGACAGACAGACAGACAGACAGACAGACAGACAGACAGACAGACAGACAGACAGACAGAGACAGAGAGAACGAGGGACAGAGTCAGAGAGAAATACTAAAGGAGAAAGATAAAGAAAGGGAGAAAAAAAAAAAAGCCAGAATGTGCGGGAGAGAACGAGGGAGACAGGAAAGAGGGAGAGTGAGAGCAAGGTAGAGGAAAAGAGAGACAGAATGAGGGAGAGAAACCAAGGTATGGAAAGACAAGGAAAATAATGTGAGGTATGCAGCGAGAGAGAGGGAGAGAGAGGGTGAGAGAGAGAAAGAATGATAGAGAGAGAGAGTGAGAGAGTGAAAGAGTGCGATATAGTTAGAGAGTGTGAAAGAGAAAGTGAGAGAAAGAGAGAGAACAGTACGCCTTAGGTCCAGACACTTACTTCCGCAGGTCCCGTCAGACATCTGCATGTAGCCGTTGAGGCAGTAGCACTTGTAGCTCCCGTAGGTGTTCATGCACCTGTGTTTACAGGGCCTCGGCTTCAGGCCACACTCGTTCAGGTCTGCAGGGCAAGAGAGGCAGGGAGGGAGGGGGAACAAATAGATGATGAATACCTTATGGTGTGAAAAACAAGAGGCGACAGCGGCTCCAGAACTCGGCAATAAGGGGGGAGGGGAAGGAGGTCAAGGGGTCAAATGGCTCCTTCCTCCCCAAACACACCCTCCATCCATTAAGGTTTAGGGTTCAGGTGTGTGGGTGGGGGAGGAAGTGGGAGGGGAGGGGAGGGGAGGATGTGGAGCAGGAGAGAGGTGGAGGTATTAGGTAGTGGCTGGGAGGAGAGGGGGTAGGTGGAGGAGGAGGTGGTTGGGGTGTGGGTGGAGGTAGGAGGGGAGGGGCTGAGGAGAGGCAGGAGAGAGGAGTAGGTGTTGGGGGGGGGGGGGGAGCAGGTGAGAGAAGGAGGAATGAGGAGCGGGGAAGAGGAGGTGTAGGAGAGAGAAGGATGTGGGGGAGGGACAAGTCATGTCAGATGCAATAGGATTGCGGTGTTATGACATGTCAGAGGTTTCCTCTGTGATAACACTGTGATGAACGTGGCGTCGTGGGGGTGTTAAGTGACAAACCAGTGAATTACCTGCGCCGGATACAAGATAATAGGGTAGGGTCAATCCCGCCGATGGCGGAGATATCGTAAATCATTTAGTTGACAACCCCTGGAAATTGTGGGGTTGGCCCTGTTTTGCAGTTAAGTCCTTGAAAGAGTTGTCAACCTGTCGCCTTTGATCTACAGCGTGTCCGGCGCCTAGAAAAGCCTTCGCTTCGAGTGTCTATAAAAATCAGATTTAATATGGTTCGGTTGAAGTTGCAAGAGACTGAGGAAAGAATTGAATGTTCACTAAATAAGAAATCGCTAATCTAAAATGTCTCTTCTTTTATTAGCTTTTGAATGGGATTTCATTTCAGAATGGACATTATTTCAGTTGTCTAGTTCTCCGGTTCTGACAGTCGAGTTGTTGGAAAAATGACAGAATGCCTGTCATACTAGAGACTCGTACCAGACTCCAGTCCCCAACGGATGTCCAAGCAGGTAAGTGTCCATCAAAATGGTAGGCAATGTGTGATTGGTGGATAGCCAATCTGTCAAATCCCCCATCAAGAAATCACTTCCAGTCCAAAAACGGAGCAGATGATTCTCCCTTCTGACATTTTGAAAGGAGAAAGAGTATTTCCATACAGTTTGACTGCGGTAGTCAAGGCACTATTATTGGCAAAGGTTTTTGAGCAATCCGTTTGACTGCAGCTGTCTGTTGATTGTCATATTGTCAAGTGTTCTTTCAGCGCCAAAACAGGCATTGATCAATGAATGTTAAGCAAGGAAAATTGGTTGAAACACAATTAGCCTTGTCTGATGAAGCACTTGCAGCAGGTATGCTAAGTATTTGTTAAGTGCTGCTTACTGGGGTTTTATATTAGTTTAATACCATTCAGCCAGTAAAGTTGGTAATAAAGACAGTAATTAGTCTCAAATCCTTTCCTCGTTTCCCACCCTCTCTTCTGGGGAAATTAGCTGATATATGAGCACATCCTCGTTCTTATGAGAATAGTTTAACTTCTAATTAATTAAAGTGCTCAAACAGCTTGTTGAAGAATACGATACAGAGTCAGTCAGCGGCCCAGAGAAGGTTTACATCATTCCCTAACCCTAACCCTAACCCTTGTTTTATGGGCGAAATTTGCTCAAAGAAAACCAAAACAACCACAACAACAGAAACACAAAAAAAGGGATTCCTGTCGGTAACCACGGGAACCCATGAGATGACATTGTCCATCAAGACAACTATGGGATGGCTCCCGCTTGTCCGGCCAAAACGAAAAGTGCTATTTATTTTCTATGTAAATTAGGGATTATTGAACATGAGCGCATTCTCAGACGGTGAGTGCTTCCCATGACCATCAGCACCTGTCAAACAATCAGAGAGCCAGGGGCCTCTGGAGACCAGACTGACAGACTCAGAGGAGAAATAACACTGCCAGGGAGGGTGGAGTAAGGGGGGAGGTTAAAGGGAGAGGCAGGGGGCGAGAGGGTGAGGGGGAGAAAGAGATAGAGAGGGATATAGAGAGTGTGAGAGAGAGAGAGACTTAGAGCAAGGTAAGTAGCAGGAGAGATAGTAAGAAAGAGAGAGAGAGAGAGAGAGAGAGAGAGAGAGAGAGAGAGAGAGAGAGAGAGAGAGAGAGAGAGAGAGAGAGAGAGAGAGAGAGAGAGAGAGAGAGAGGGAGGGAGATAGATAGAGAGAGATAGTGAGAATGAGAGAGAGATAGAAAGACAGACAGAGAGAGAGAGAGAGAGAGAGAGAGAGAGAGAGAGAGAGAGAGAGAGAGAGAGAGAGAGAGAGAGAGAGAGAGAGAGAGAGAGAGAGAGAGAGAGAGAGAGAGATAGTGAGAATGAGAGAGAGATAGAAAGACAGAGAGATAATACGAGTGAGAAAGAAAGCGAGAGACGGAGATATGACAGATAACATGTTTTAACGCGGAGTGGGGCAGGGTGCAGGTGGAGGGCCTCTGGCTGTGGGGCTTACAGTAAACCTGGCCCTCCGGGCCTCCATAATACTGGACTGACTCAACAGAGGTGATGCCTACGTGTGGACAGATTTATAGGGCCCCAGACCCCTGATAGTGAGCTGTGCTCTGCTGCATACCTGACACGCCTCCATCACACAGAGAGATTAGGCATGGGTGTGCGGGTTGGGGGAGAGGGGGGTGAGTACCTCTGTGTGTGTGAATGTGTGTGTATGTGCGTGTTCGATGTGAATACATGTATGTGTTGGTGTGCAAAGAAAGTGTGAGTGTGTGAGTATGTGTGTGTGTGCGTGGGTTTATGTTTATGAAAGGATCAATGTTTAAAAAATCGTGGATGTGTTTGTGTGAAGGTGCGTGTGTGTGGGATGGTGTGTGTGATGGTGTGTGTGTGTGTGTGTGTGTGTGTGTGTGTGTGTGTGTGTGTGTGTGTGTGTGTGTGTGTGTGTGTGTGTGTGTGTGTGTGTGTGTGTGTGTGTGTGTGTGTGTGTGTGTGTGGAGGGGAGGTTAGAGGGTGGGTGGGTGTTCATCCACAGCGATGTGTGAACACTGCAGGAGATAACGGTGGCCATAATGGTGGTCATTGTTCTTTGCCGGTGGAAAGAGGGGAGGGAAAGAAAAACAAAAATTCAAATCAACATTTTTTTCTCCCAGTTCTTCCTTGGAGCGCTCGACATCTGAGAAACGATAGGGGATAGAGAACACGGATACAAGAAGCATTACAACAAGTCCAGCTCGCCAGAGTTATGAGCAGAGAACTCATCGTGGCTCCTTCATGCCGACAGGACAAAAAAAAAAGGCCATTTGTCAACCGTTCGGGCTGGGAGCAGAAGAAGAGCATAAATAAAGAGGAGAAAGGAAGAGGGAGAGAGACACCAAGAAAGAGAGAGGGAGTGAACAGAGGAGAAAGATGTACAGTGATGGGGACGCGCACACTGTGAGCGTGGCGAGGTTCGACATGCTCTGCATTCACATTCACCTCCTGCAGAGATATTTATACCTACAAGTCTGCACTGCCATGATAAAATAAATATACTGTATACTGTATTCGCATAACTGTATATTTATCCATGGCAACGTAAGGCATCGTGGGAAGATAGGGCTGATAGATAAGCCTGCTCCGCGCTGGTCTTATGTGCTGAGTGCATCTGCAGGACCATGCGTTTGGTTGCCTAGCCGTCAGCAGAGAGAGAGATAGAGAGAGAGAGAGAGAGAGAGAGAGAGAGAGAGAGAGAGGGGTGCCAGGGCAAGAAGGGCAAAGACAGGGCTAAGCTGCCTGCCGTTTGACAATGTCAATCTCTCACCCTCCATTGCCACCCTTGCGGGCGGGCGGTCCACGGGGAGAGAGACAGGGAGATGGATATCCCACAGTGGTGGGGCGAAATAGCCCGGCTCCTCTGCTTAGACGAAGGAGAGCGAGGGAGGAGGGAGAAAGGAGGGGATGGTTTAAAAGAGACAGAAGGAGAAATGGAGGATAGTGTGGAGAGAAAAGGAAATTGAAAATAATGAGAGATGTAGAGAGAGAGAGAGAGAGAGAGAGAGAGAGAGAGAGAGAGAGAGAGAGAGAGAGAGAGAGAGAGAGAGAGAGAGAGAGTCAGCAAAGAAGAGGAAAAGAAAACAGACAGAAAGAGAGAGAGAGAGAGAGAGAGAGAGAGAGAGAGAGAGAGAGAGAGAGAGAGAGAGAGAGAGAGAGAGAGAGAGAGAGAGCGAGAGAGAGAGAGAGAGAGAGAGTTATTGAGAGTGTTATTGGAGTGAAAGGCACCAACGGCTGGATTAGAACACCTCTCCCCACATTCCTGAAGAGCAGGGAAGAACATACTGCAGCAAGAGGATTACGCCGGTGGGACTCAGACATGTGGTCGGAAGAGACGGAACATAGCCGGAATCTCTTCACCTGTTCTCCTCCATTAGCCCTCCTGCTCTGCCACTGAGGAAGAAGCCAGAAGGAGCTCAGCACAATAACGCCACCGGTTTCAGAACTCATCCCTCATTATTCTCTTCCAATTTGTCTGTGTCGGTGTAGAGGTCATAGGTCAACGACAGACAGGTGGTGTGTGCTTAACAGCCACACCGGCGGCGGTCTGGTGCGTGGTGGAGGTGGTGATAGCGGGGGAGTAGGGGATGGTGGTGGAGGTGGTGATAGTGGGAGAGGGGGGGATGGGCGGCAATTCTGCTGGATTCCTTTCAGCCTGAACTCCTGGTAGAAACTCAGTAACAAGGAACACCGAGAAAATTATGATACGAGTCTAGGAACAAATGCTCTTTGTTAAGATATTAATCGATACATTGTATTGTATGTGTTTGTCTCGTGCTTGTGTAAACGCGTAAAGGGTCAAAAATTCCATCAAAAGATCAATACATATTGAAAGATACTGTAAACAACTCGTAGCTTATCTATGCATACAGAGTTCATGCGAGGTTCATAGGTTCATATCTGAGTTCACACTTTTTGTTGAATAGCTTCACAAAGTAAAGTTCACAGCACATTCACCGTCCCTATGCTCACCGTTAAATCATGTAATTCTATTGGTTAAATTTGCCTAATAAAGCAAAAACACAACACTTTGGCTACAAGGCGGTAATGGTGGGTAATTATACACAGACATCCACACCATGATTTGAGTTGGTCCCATCTGGTTTGTATCGCTTTCAAATGACATCCAGCAGGCCAAAAAAAAACAGATGAGGCAAGGATAGATCCGTTTCAGGGAAAACAAATATCAAGTAGGACACTTATGCACAGACTGCAGATCTAATTTTAAACCGTGGTAATGCAGGAAAAAGAGCCTCACCACAGCTTTTAATAAGGAACGACTAGGGTGGTCTTGCGAAAGAAAAAAACAGCGAGAAAAGGTCAAGAAGAATATATGCCGTTCCGAGGCGCACACTGTACTCTCTGTGACGGCAGAGCAGAAAAATATTTAGGAAGCTCCGAAGATGAACGTTATTAGTTCTTTTGGCGAAGCCGGGGAGAACGGGGAGACGTGAAGTTTAAGAATAACTGTCTCCTTTAAAGCGCTGTTAATGCTAATGACCACCTCACTCCGGAGCTGTTTAACAATATCTCCCCGTAAGCCAAGTGACGAGGCAATTAGATCCCCCCGCATGGTATAAACACGGCGTTACGGTGAACCAGCGGCACATGAACGCATCGCTGTTGTTTAATGTTTTTTCAGGCATTGTTAAATAAACGGACGCTCCAGATGGAGCGTCCGTTATCCCAACGGAATTATCCGTTGGGATAACGTCCTGCATGATGACGAGACTCGCTGAGGAATAGCTCCTGAGCATGGGGAACATGCATCAGCTCTTTGCTTTGTTACTGTTTCATATCACTATTTAGTTATTTAGCTCTGGATGCTTTTATCCACAGTGACTTGCAGCTGATGTAGGTGTTATTAATGGGCAGGAAAGGGTTAAGCCTTTTGCTAGAGGTTGCCTCCAGCTAGGTTGCAGACATTGGGGAATTTAACCTAGAACCTCCTGTCTTAGCTGGTGAAATTGTGCAGGTCTATCGAAAAGCTTATATTTGTTAAAAGAAATGTGATGATGGTTGAAAAATATTCATATATGCTTGCTTTTATTTTGAACATGAAATAATAATAATAATAGCTTTTACTTTACATTAGTCAGCTTGTCTCCCATTATGTAGCTTTTTAACAAAACATACAATACAACAAATTGAAAATGCTGGTGGAATGATTGGGTATCAATCAGAAGATATTGGTTGATACGATACCTTCTAGGGAACCTTTGAATCTACTTTGACGGTGAGCAGGAGGTTCACTCCCTCTTCCACCCTACCAACCCTGACCCAACATGATTATTTGATTTTATCCCCTCTGTTATATTCTGTTCAATCATTTTTCATTGAATAGATCAAAACATTCCAGTATAGATTGCCATTCCTGTACTGCTCCCCAAGTAAAATATGTGAAAAAGCGGTTGCCCAATAAATGAAATATGTAAATATACAAATAAATAAACCTCATATTGCTGTTTAAGATAAAAAATTGAATAAAATCATATTGCTTCTTATCAATCAAAGCAAACACAGCCTGCATGAAGTGGGCTGTGTTTCACTTAACACCGAAAATACCCAAAAATGTGTGTCCCACATGAGAATAAATATGTGGTTAAACCGTCATTTCTTTGAATCTATAATGTTGGAAACCTGAAACCGAGTGTGGAACCTGAAACGAAGATGGTGGTGAGTTTTTATAACATCATCTCTTGTTCGTTGGTTTGTGCTGCTAAGTGACACAGTGGTTTCCCAGGTGTTAAGCACTCCTGTTAATTGGAGTGCCTTTAGGGTCATTCATCTGTCCACAGGCCCTATTGGGAGCCAGAGGAATGCCTAGCTAAGCCTGCCAGGAGTCTTTCGCAGTATGTGTGTGTGTCTGGGGGGAGTGTTTGTGTGTGTGTGTGTGTGTGTGTGTGTGTGTGTGTGTGTGTGTGTGTGTGTGTGTGTGTGTGTGTGTGTGTGTGTGTGTGTGTGTGTGTGTGTGTGTGTGTGTGTGTGTGTGTGGTTGGTGTGGTTGGTGTGTGTGTGGTTGGTGTGTGTATGTGTATGCGTGTGTGGTTGGTGTGTGGGTGTGCATGCGTGTGTGGTTGGTGTGCGTGTGGGGGGGCTGTCAGTGTGTGAGTGCCAACCCATTTGTTTAAGCATGCATCTGCAATGAATATTTGTAAATATATACTTTCGTAAATCTATGTCATCAGCAAAAGTTAAAATAAATGTTTTCTTGCGTGTTGCCGCTTCTCCTTAAACACTAAATCAGCATTTTTATTGCTTGATTTATTTATGATATATTTAATATACCTTAGAATATACTGTAGGAGCAGGCAGCCAATGGAGGAAGAAACAGGGGCAGCAAAGCAGGAGGTAGAAACTTCATGTCTCATGAAGAGTTCAACTTAAACTAAATTGTCCACAAATGGAAAAAATATGTCACACAGAGCGCACACCAAAACACTAATATCTGACTAAAGACCCCAAAACCATTTGGTTAAAAAAAATGGGTTCTCAACAGACAGATCCAAACGTATCTAAGCGTTGAAACGCATCCAGCACCGCGGTGTCCGGTGTCTTAGATAGGTGCGGACAGCCATTGTGGACTTTATGCAGGGCACAGATCCGTTTCTCATTCTCTTTTGTTCTGGGCAAAGACAAAGTCTGGTTGTCTGGCAGTCTGGCTGTCTGGCAGACAGGAGCCACCTATCGCCCGGCAACGACCGGTGAGTCATAAGGAACATTCCGGAAAGGATTTCTTTCAACTCCCCCCTTTCTTGTCTTGCCATTTTTAATAACACGTTATCCTACTCCCCACGTTAGGGCTCAAATCCCACAACAATTTTCCAAGACACTTGGATGCACGTCAAATTACTTTGTCTTGACAAAACCCTCCACATTTCCTATGGTTTTCAGGCAAACATACACACACACACACACACACACACACACACACACACACACACACACACACACACACACACACACACACACACACACACACACACACACACACACACACACACACACACACACACACACACACACCTACAAGCCCAGGGGCATATAATAGGCCTACACGCAATACCCAATATGAACACAACACACTCCCCTTCATGGGCCCACACACACACACACACACACACACACACACACACACATACACACACACACACACACACACACACAATCAGGGAGCTCCAATAAGTCGGGCTGTGTTGCGCGGAGGTATCTGAGGTCAGTGATTGCGATGTTATCTCCACAGGAGAGGACTTGTCCCCTTCAGCCGTTTCCATTTGAGCTGATTCAGCTCCTCTCCCTCTCCCTCCACCGCCCTCTCTCTCTCTCTCTCTCTCTCTCTCTCTCTCTCTCTCTCTCTCTCTCTCTCTCTTCCTCCCTCTCTCCCCTGTGATTACACCTTCCTGTGTCTCCTGAGCACGTCTGCTGGGAACCCAACCAGCCTCTGAAGCAGCCCCCTTATGCGCTGGGAATGATCAGCAAGATTAATACGTGAGCGCTCTCTCGGCTGAGGGAGGAGGGACGGCGAAACAAAATGACGACAACTGAAATAAATAAAAAAAGAAGACAGCAGTATTGTACGATGGCTTGGGGCAGCTGTTTTTACCCGGGTAAGCTGGTGAGACAGAAGGGTGGAGATGTCGTAAAAGGGGGGCGGGGGCCTGTGCAAAGCTTTATCCATCCTTAAAGGCAGAAATTCATCACCTGGCTACACCTTGCTGCCCTGCATTATTTAAATACAGCATATGAAAACTGCATTTATCTGCTACTCGTTTATGTGTATTTAAGTGCAGCGAAGGAACATAAGGCATAGTCATGCTCATGCTCCCACTGTGTCCTGGGGGAGTATTTTCACCAATAAAATGTGTCAACAAAGATCCGAATGTGTTCAATGTGCTGTTTTTATTGTTGAAAACATCACCTCGAGAGAAATATGTAGTGTGAACCCTACACTTTGAAACAGATTGTTATTGGTGTGCGTGTTGTCTCTTTCTTAGTCTTACAATATCCCATCAACAAAATAAAATTAATCACCTTGTAAAGAGCAAGACAACACGAACACAAACACAAAATATAAAAAATAAAAATAAAAAGTTAGGCTTCGTGACTGACTGCCCAGGTAATTTGGGGTCCTGCAGTCCTACTGTATTATAACCAAACTTCGGGGGGTATGTGCGGAGATATTTTACCAAAGAAATCACATTCTCGCCAGTGGATGAAGATTGCAGAAGTGTGTCTGCAGTGTTGACCTAAAAACTTTATACACATTTTTTTTTGCTGTTGGCAGAGTTTGCGTTTGCCAATTATGCACTTATTCACTTCCCCGCCTCAAGCAACATGCTTGGAAAATACATATAGGAAGGCCAAGAACATGAAACGCCCGTTCCTCACGATTTTAGCATGTCTGCAGTCAAACTTCATATATCAAACTGAAGTCCGATCTGTGGGACTACTGCTCAGATGAACTCGGGGAGCCAGGAGGTATGGATCAGAACCTACCTTGGTTGCAGGTCTTCCCAGTGAAACCCGCGTGGCACTTGCACTTGTTGGGTCCGACACAGTCTCCGTGTTTACACCCGGGCTGGCACTGGGCTGTAAGAAGGAGCGGGGGTGGGGGTGGGGGGGGGGGGGGGGGGGGGGTGGAGGGGGATCAATGCACTGCGCCCTGGAAGAGTCCTTGGAGCAATTGAGCATGAAAAACATTTTATCCATGCACCTTTTTATTTTGGCACGCAGGAAGGAGGGAAGCAGTGTGTTATGTGTCTGCTAACCATCCATGTAATAAGACTGTGTGTGTGTGTAGATATTTGTGTATGTGTGTGTGTGTGTGTGTGTGTGTGAAGGTGTGAAGGTGTGTGCGAATGTGTGCGCATGTGCGTCTGTGAATGTTTTTTTTATCTCTCCACATAAACCAAATATAGAAACCTCACAGAGTTAGCGGCGTAAACTGGTTTCCTTGGTAATATACATCCTCTTAGCACCTCGATGTTAGCAAGCACCTGAGCGTAAAACTGCAAAGAATAACCCTTACTCTCAAGGCTTTTAGATGCAACATGAGCTGTATACGTCTATAACAGCTTGCAGGACTAAAAATGTGGGTTTGCTGCTAGAAGATGAGTTATTCCTAACGGTATCAACACAGTGTCTTGCCCACAGGAATCTGTGCACACTGTGTACGCTGAGACTGAGGAGGAGGCTGTTACATGGTCTGGTCACCGGAGACTACGGTAACTTTCACACCCAGGAAGGAGGAGTGTGTATGTAGGGAACTTCGGGCAACGTTGGCATGTAAGTATGCACGGCCTCCGTGTGTGTGTGTGTGTGTGTGTGTGTGTGTGTGTGTGTGTGTGTGTGTGTGTGTGTGTGTGTGTGTGTGTGTGTGTGTGTGTGTGTGTGTGTGTGTGTGTGTGTGTGTGTGTGTGTGTGTGTGTGTGGCTGTGCGGCGCCTTGGTGAGCGAGCTGCTCTCTCCCCTGCTTATCTGACTGCTCCTGCCTCGGCTTGCAGTAAAGCACGTCCACCGCACGCCACCCCAGCCAGGTGCTGCTAATTTTCATTTAGGGCTTCATTAGCTCTGTCATAATACGAGCCAATCACAGGGCGTAATAACCCCGGCGGTGAATGACGCTCCACACCAAAAAACTAAAGGGATGCGTGCATCGGGTGGCATTGAGATTTTGTACAGTGGTATATAAGAAGTCCCTTTGTGATTGCTTGAAAGTTTTTTAGTGTGTCTGTGTTTGTGAATGTGTGTATGTGAGTTTGTTTTTGAGAGAGAAGCCCAGAATGTGTGTGTATGTGTGAGTGTGTGTGTGCGTGGGTGACAGTGCAAGCGCACATGTTGGTGGTGTTGGTGTGGGAATGTGCCTGAGAGTGAGAGTGTGTGTGTTTGTGTGTGTTTTTGAGAGAGAAGCACAGATTGTCAGTGTGTTTGCATGTGTTTGATTTTGCGTATTAGTGTGTGTCCATTTCCGAGTGCTGAGGATGTGTGTTTTTGAGATAGCAACAGATTGTGTGTGTGGCTGTCTCTTATGTGTGGCTGTCTGCACGCCCACATGTATGAGGTGTTGGTGTGAGCATGTGTGTGTGTGGGTACATGTGTGAGTGTGAATGCATGTGTGTGAGTACGTGTGTGTGTGTGTGTGTGTGTGTGTGCGTGTGTATGAATGTGTCTGCTTTTGAGATAGCAACAGATTGTGTGTGTGGATGTATTTTATGTGTGGCTGTCTTCATGCCCACATGTGTGTATTGTTGGTGTGATTATGTGTGTGTGTGTTTGTGAGTGCAAGTGTGTGTGTGTGTGAGTGTGTGTGTGCGCATGTGCGTGCATGTGTATGTGCTTGTGTGTGTGTGCGCTTGAAAAAAAGGAAGAAACAGATGAAACCAGGATAGCAGAGGGAAGGAAAGGGGAACCATGAGATGAGAGTCCTAATCCCACATGAGCCAGCTTTTGCTGTGTTTTCTAAATTGCGGTGCGTATCTTTTGTTGTGTATCTAAATCATTACACGGATCAAGTCGCATTTGGGAAAGCAAAGCTACGGGCTTTACGATGTTGTCACACAGCCTCGAGTCAACACCTCGCAAGGTTCCATAATTCTTGAAGGATTCTCTTCGATTTTTAATCAGAAGTACATAAAAGATGCCGTAATGAAGAGGTGATACGCCGAAATGAGTTGAAACGCTGGTCACCGCTTTGGCTTCAAGGACAATACCGGATACTAGGTGAACAAACCACCGTCTCTCCTGGCTTCACTACAACACCCGCTGCCAACGTTATATGTAAAAACAACTATGCTGTAGGCCTACCCATTCTTCTCAAGATTATAAAGCGCGGGCGCAATCTCACATCAAATGTATTTTGTAATGTGCTCTATGTCAATACTAACTTATTGAAGGTTAGTGGACAAAAAGGCTGTGAAATGCCCTACGTTCGCCACAAGTACAAACAAATGTGGTATCACGAAGACCAAGGTTCTGCTGCTTTTTATGTTGGTTGTGCAGGCGACTACACGCAAAACCCTTTTAGGCAGAAATGGCCACAGTCAAGTAATTCTGACAAATTAAAATGGCAGTGGATGTTTTAGGAAAGCCAGGAGGGTGGTTAGAATGGTTTGATCTGACTGGTGTTATCATTTAAGTGGTTTGACAGCATTGCCCATTCTATTCAATCTTCGGCTAAGATAGTTATCCATGTGTATTTACTTGAAGCCTCCACACCACCCCTAAAAATTCAACAATGCCATCTCTCCCTCCAGTATGAGGACAAAAGGTCTGAAAGATAAACATTCTAAATGGAGGATACAAGACTTGATCTGTTATTATTAGACGCCATCATCTTATGGAAGAAAGCCTTCTTCTCCGCCGTATCAACAATGGAGAACCTGAGACCGGCAATAGCACCCCTGTGATTGAAAACTGTTCAAAAAGTGGCATGTGTATTTCTCCGTTGTAATGCAGCACCGGTATTGGAAACACAGGTCTCGACTGTGAGCAGCTTTAACCAATGGCGGGCAGGGTATTTTTAAACGAGCAATAACCCCAAGTAACGGAGATCAGGGAAAGAGCTGGCCCGTGGTGTTTATTAACACATCAAACAGCATTGGGGGTGTTACGTATTTTAGGAACACAAGCTGTATTTCCCTCACTTAACCAATAGGGGGTAGGACCAAATATATAAGCCGTAAATACTACACATAGCCACAAGGGAAAGCAGGACATTACTGAAGGCTGCAATAGATACTTTAGCCACAGAGGGCAGCATCACAGACCAGGCGAGGAAAACCGAGGATTACGTCACACCGGTTCCTCTCCAAGTCTTCCGGTCCTCGCTGAGTCCATAAAGAAGACCACCTGGCCACAAACTTTAGAACTCTCTCGGCAGCGATTACCATACGTGGGTTTGTGGTCAGGATCAGCTAGGAGAACACTCTCGCACGTGCTTAGAACACATCTTCAATCTCTCTTTACTTCAGAGCATCAGTTTACCATACCGAAAATACTTTATACAAATAAAGTCTCTTTAAAGCTATTCCTTTGGATTCGACCCCTCCTTCCACGAAGAAATACGTAATAGGGGCTAAAACAGGCACATGCTAGCGGAGGGCATCCATACATAGCCCGTACATAGCAGCAGCAGCGCGTCGTTCCAGGAATACCGGGCGGACGTGCCTGCCGATGACACATGGTGTTACACACAGTTTACATCAGGCATTCCGCCGGACACAAAAGGACCCGGGACGGAATGGTGACATTGCTGGGTCAGGATATTTCCACATAGCGGGACCGAAAGCGCAACCGAGTCCCAGAGATACAGCGATAGGAGTCATTTCGATTATGCCTACGAAAATACACTTTAGCTGCTTTAACGCCTTGTTGGGTGTCCTTTGTATAACGACGAGCGGGGAAAAGCCACTGTGATTAGAGTTGTGGCTTTAATGTGTTAATTAGCCTGCTTTTACCACGCCATGCTTTTAGTTATTTTATGCTGGGCAGTTAAGAGAAAAGTTTTCGCTCATATTTTTTTTTTAAAAGTCAGTTAAAAGGGTTTCGCTTAGTGGCTCCTCGTCGAGGCGACGACGCGAGGCAATAAACTGTTAGCCGTGTCACCCTGAAGGAATTTTAAAATAATTAATCGAGAGATATGAGTTCTCGTTGAGGAACAGCAGCTGCAGAAGAAAGCAGGTCATTAGCAGAGATCTGAAGCCGGGGAGAGAAAGAGATGGCCACAGCCGAAGGGGGCGGAGGGTGGGGGTGCGGCTGGGGAGTGTGAGGTATTAATGTGTTGAGGGGGAAGTGGTTTGAATCTATAAATAAGTAAGCGAGAGAAAGTGAAAGCGCGCAGGATTTTGGAAGATGTGGCCCCAGGATGAGTGTCTAGCAGCGACATTATTTTCCAGAAAAACACATGGGGGCTAACCTTGAGGTTGGCATCGTATTCCGGCTACCCTGTGTGTTAGGGCGAAGAGCGCTGCAAAACAAACAGCCAAACAAAGACAAGGGAGCGTTGCAGGCTTGTTTTTCGTTTTAGTTATTTTTGTCAGGAGAAAAAACAAATGTACATGATGTTAGGGAAATAAAACACACATAAATTATGGAAAACAAATAGGAAGGTCTGGAGTCACACATATTCACATTCATGCAAAAACTACTTGGGATTTGTGTCATATTGAATAAAGGATTGTTAATAAAGATTAAAAAGACTTGATTTTGTATCTAAATTGAATTGGTCCAACAATGCAGCATTCCCGATTATGTGAATGCCACCAGAATGCTAACTGAAATTTATTTTGTATTGAAGTGTGTGTGTTTGAGTGGGTTTTGTCGTAGCCTTTTGAAATATAATTAAAGTAAGGCTTTTATTAGTGTATGTCCTTGATATTGACACAGTGGAACGCATTTTAAGCAAATTATTATTACCACCTACTAAGGCATGGCAACGTGACTATGTTGCTAGATAGTTGATCTTAATTATACATTAGTATAAAGGTTCTTTAACATACTGCTGCAGTGTGAAACGTGGCTTTGTAATAGATTAATAATGGAGCATCTGTTATTCACAAGTGCTCAACAGAAGCATAAGTAAGATATATTAGCATTATTTTATAAATGCATGTTAAAAAAAAGAAGACAAAACCACTGCAAGAAAACACACATACCTTTGGACAAACTCAAGCCTACTTGTTCGGATCACCGCCCTAATGACCACTAATAGTTGAAGAGACGATAAAGGGACCGTGGTCACGGATCAGTGGTCCACCAAGCCACAGAGACCATCCAGTTAAAATGAGGTTTTGTTAAACTACAGATCGCCTTACAGTCAATCATCGCTCACTCATAGGATCCGATGACCAGATTCTATGAGACTCTGCGTCGGCCTAGCCCGACCTGCACCTCGCTCAGAGGGATGAAACCACACTAGTCCATTCATCACATCCGAAGCCCGGCAGAACACACTTTAAATCCCTTTAGAGATGAGATAATTCACCTGTGAAGGACAGAGAGACGAATGCTGCGTCTCCGCTTGGCTAGTTCTCCGTATTCCTGTCACTCTGAATGTTTTATTTTATCTTTTTTATTCTAGGTTGAATATATGCAATGGATATTATATTGAGTTTGGCTGGTGGCTTATCCGCAGTGTCTGTATCATCAATTTGTAGAGAAACCATGTATAGATATGGTTTATTAAAGATTAACTTCATATTGATGGAATATTTTAGCATTTCATTTTAAAGTTCATCACATTTAACTTGGTTTTATGTTTCATTTAATAAATCCTGCTATGGGTAGTAAAAAACGTTAAATATAATTTACATGAAATATTAAATGAAATGGATCACATAAACAAGTTTCTCAATGCAATGTGTGTGCCCTCTCTCCTCGCCTTTCTCTCCTCAATTATTTCAACAAAGAGGCCAATCCCTCGCCTTGTTCCTTGTCAAATGGTTGTCTGATGAACCAGTCGGTGAACTGTATCTGCGGAGGCTACAACCCCGCAGCTCTGCCCTGCTCTCCTCTGTCACCATGAAGACAAAAGCCTGAGGACTGTGACACTGCTGCACGTGATTGCACATGCAAGCACTCACACACAGACAGATCACCACAAACACATATACGCATGCAAACATGCACATGCAGACAAATAAACACACAGGTGTACACTCCAACACACACACACACACACACACACACACACACACACACACACACACACACACACACACACACACACACACACACACACACACACACACACACACACACACACACACACACACACAAAGACACACACTATATCTCCTAATCCCCCTTTCTGATCTCTCTCTCCCTCTCCTCTGAAATCAGAGTCAGGCTGATTTGATGGAGGACTGATTGTAGTTTAAAGAGCACGGCTGTACGGATATGAGCAGCGGATGTACCCCCCCCCCCCCACACACACACACACACACATCCCCTCTCCTCCCTCCTCTCACTCCTCATTGGAATGCATTGAGGGAGAACGAGCAGTGATTTAATCAATAGCAACAGATAGGACTTTGTGGGAAGCAGGTGGTAGTGATGGTGGTGGTGGTGTGAGGGAGGAGTTCTGAAATAGCTTGTTGTGTCGCTTAAAAAAACAGAATATGTGGGACTCCAGAGATACAATCATGATAACACAGATGCTCACACACTGCTGCTGTTTGGAGTCGACCACATTCATGGATTCATTTACAGCACTTCAAACCCTACGTCAGCTGTCCTGTTTCTAAGATATCTGCTCTCTCCTGCAATAGAAACTTCAGTGTCAACAATACGTTGCTGTACCTAAAAGTGCGAAGCGCATAGTCGCTTTACTTACCGCAAACTCTTCTTACGTGAGAGATTCAGCATCAAGCAATATTCAAGCGACAAAGTTCAAATAATTAAATTCTCGCTCGTGCCACGCCATTACAGACATTTCCGTCTGTTTGAGTCATTCTCGCCGCTGGGTTGGCTGGCCAAAATGTATTCTATTTGCGTCTTTGCATTGACTTTGTATGTAGTCGCGCTGCGCCTTCGCTTTTGGTGTGAGCGCACGGTAATGACTAGTGAATCACCAAAAACATTATTTAAGATAAGAGCATAATATATTTTGCAGGTTGAGTCTAAAGAGCCTGGGGATCTGGTGTTCCCTAGGTGTTGCTTTAATATTGCTGTGCTGAGGATGCTGGCTACAGAGCTGTATTGACGTCTGGGCTGAGACTATGTTATACATCCTTCAACACCTACTATAACACTCCATACACAAAGGAGAAATGCTAGTGGGCCTTCGCTTCTATGTTTGAAATTGTGATTGCAAGGTGTGAACATTAGCTTTGGCTCAGGAAGCTGTTGACATAACGTGTCTCCGGCTTCTATGTCTGAATCTTAAACTCGAACTGAAAATTTACAGAGAGAGAGCAAACCAATGTTGATGTTTAAATGTGGCGAATACTCCGACTGTGATATTTCATTTATAAATCCGCCATTCCTATATCGACTTCCTTTTATAAACCACAGCAGCAGTATATGAGACATGTACCTGAAAATAAAAAAGAATGCAGTTAGTTAATCATTTTTTATAAATAAATCATAACATGACATGATTAAGTTAAAAACAAGCAATTCAAACTTAAGATCAACAAGTTGTTGCTTTGGTAACGGAACAAGACACAAATGTTATGGTGGATTAGAGGACATAAATAGAAGCTTTGACATATGGAACGGACATGCAGTGTAATGGACCCTCTGTTTACAGCCCCCACCCTTCTGCCCATCAAATTGAGCTTCATTATGCACACAGGGTCAAGCTGCCCATTCTGATCATTAGGATGTTTATTTATTTAGCCGAATGATTGATATAATTACACATAAAACTCATAAAAACACTTTATTGAGTGGATTCACGAAAGGAGGAATGCAACCATAGCTATGTATTTTTTGTTGTAATGTGTGGAGGGTTTCAGTAGGAGGTCCTTTGATAAGCCAAGCTCTCTACAAATGAAATGTTATCTATGTAAGTGAAGTGAACATCACAACCATCTTTTGAATCAATCAGGATAGTATCACTAATCTCCTCATTAGATTAAACCAGCATCCCCTCATCCTCAACAAAAAAGTGGCAATAAATAATGTAATGAATTCCGCAATCCCTTATCTGGAACAATTACAATCTTAATCAAAACTCCAATGTCCAACCTGTCCGCTCTTGTTTGAATGCTTTCCTGTGTAACCTTTGAAGTCGACAGGTATGTTCAAGGGCTAACCTTAGCGGGCAGCATCTACCATGACCCAAGCCAGTAACCCTGGCAACTATCTCCACACGGCAGTCCTCTCCCAGCGCCCCCGGGTGAGTTTCACGTCTGCCACGTTGGAGAGAGATACTTTCGAGGACGTACACATCAATTTGAGGCGGAAAAATATCCAGGGAGAAGCTGAGGATGAATCCTAGTTCCTAGGTTCCTTGTTTTGGCAAGATGTCTAAGAAACGACGCGTGCTCAGTCTGCTAACATGGGTAAGACAATAACATGGGCAAGACAAAGACCCAAATCCGCCGTGTACCTTCCAAGGGAGCTCAATTGTACATATTACTGATTTCATTATTCTGACGTGTTGTTCATTTTCGAGGGTTTCGAGTTGCAGGCACTTTGGTCGGTTGCCAGCCTTTACAAGAGAGGCTTTGTTATCACGACGACTAACTAACAAAACGCTGCGTCGAGCGTTATGTCCACATGACTCTCTCTCTCCTTCATGCCTCGCTCGGTCGTCAGGTAAACG
>NC_044050.1:16417426-16462426 GCF_902167405.1 Gadus morhua
TCTGTCTGTCTTGCCTAATCTGTACGTCTGTTTGTGTGTGTCCTTCAAGCTGTCTAACTGGCTGTGTTTTTGTCCGTCTGTCTGGTCTGTTTTCACGCAGTGAACCCGAGGGGAGTGGACAGGTGAATCCTTGCTAGGTTTAGCATTCCATTGTTATCATTTTTCCCTCCTCTACATAACTCAATACGATGGTCTAGGGATGTGGGTGTGCAAAAGCTTGGCCTTTTGAAGGCATGCCTTATGAAAACAGCATAAGCTTAAAACACACAACAATCCCAGACATCATTCCTACTGTTTTGAGCACAAAAATGTGTGTCCAATACACAGCAGTTGGAAGAATAAGAGAGAGAGAGAGAGAGAGAGAGAGAGAGAGAGAGAGAGAGAGAGAGAGAGAGAGAGAGAGAGAGAGAGAGAGAGAGAGAGAGAGAGAGAGAGAGAGAGAGAGAGAGAGAGAGAGAGAGAGAGAGAGAGAGAGAGAGAGAAAGAAAGAAAGAAAGAGACAAACAGAGAAGAAGAGAGATAAGCGAAAAAGAGAGATAGAGATACAAAGAGAGAGAGATGTCTTTGTTTGCTGAAGTCCCTGAGGTCTAAAAGCTATCCCTGTGAGTAGTTAAGAAACAACCTAGCTGCCAGATAAATTACTTTTTTCTCTCTGCTTTCTGTAGCTTAGACTCTTTTTTTATTCTTTTGAACCATTTATGCCCCGACTGAGGTAAAGGCATGGGAGGCGAGTGTTAAGAGTCTAGTCAAAGGTTTGTATGAACAACCACGGCCCTATCAGAGGCGAAGCAGGAAACACGCCTTGAACTAACGTCGCCACAGAGTGCACATCTCATCAGATCCCAGGCCTGTTACGTACGGTAAAGATGCTGCACACACACACACACACACACACACATGCAAACTCGTTTAGACACACATACTCATACAGACACTCACTCTCATAAACATACACAAAACATACACTCAATAATATCAGGCACACTTACTAACACACCTACATACAGGCATACAGACACACACACACACACGCGCGCGCGCACACACACATTCACACCCCACTTAGTTAAGCCTTTTAAATAACACATTATGACAATGTGTTTGCACCAAGGAAGCCAAAATTTAATTCAAAAGACAGCATATAGGCTCAGAATTTAACGTCAATGTCAGAACTGCTTGAAGATGAATAGCTCAAAGTCAGCCTTGATTAAGTTAGCTGCCTTTGACAAAGTAACACAGCAATTGTTGAATGTGACAGAGGACTCTATTTGATCATTATTATACATTATTCTATATGCCTATATATATATCACCCGAAAAAAGGCTCTACATTTTTGTTCAAAAAAGGATGTGGCCAATCCAGAAAGAGAATGTGATAGTCTACGACAGCTCTGGACTTGTGTGTCCGCGTTTACTCTGCTCTCCACTCGGTTTAACCCGAACTGAAAATGTCAGCTCCTAAAAAAAAGAAAAAAAAAGAAACGTAGTGTCATTTCTATAGGACAAAAGTTTCCCAGTGCTCCCTCAAAATGACCTAGATTGGAGATTCAGACAAATTTTGGATAGGTGTAGCAAATTATGTTAAACATAAGGCCTACATGAACAATCATTGTGTGTATGTGTAACTTTTTGAAGGAAGATAACTTAACCATGGCTCATTTTGAGGCGTTCATATTTAATCAGTTCTGACATTGACGTTAAGTGCTGAGGCTATGTGCTGTTTTTTATTTAATTTTAGGCTCCCTCAGTCCAGACAATTTCAGCGTGTGTGTGTGTGTGTGTGTGTGTGTGTGTGTGTGTGTGTGTGTGTGTGTGTGTGTGTGTGTGTGTGTGTGTGTGTGTGTGTGTGTGGTGTGTGTGTGTGTGTGTGTGTGTGTGTGTGTGTGTGTGTGTGTGTGTGTGTGTGTGTGTGTGTGTGTGTGTGTGTGTGTGTGTGTGTATGTGTGTGGAGGGGCTGTGTGTGTGTGTGTGTGTGTGTTGGGGGGGCGCAGTTCTTTGTAACGAAAGGTTAACGTTGATAAATCATCATCCCGTTCAACTCCGATGCCCCTTAGGCAGATTTACATCTCGGAGCGCATGCATTCTTTTGGGTTTGGCGCGTCTCCACACTTCTTCTCTATGCATATTTCACTGGTGCGTGTTTGAACACGAAAGACCGGGTCGAGTGTCACATCATTTTATAACAAGGGGAGACACCGACTAAAAACAAGAGCCCCTTGTTTTGGAAGTGGTGTATGTAAACAATGTGTTTCGACTCGAGGTGTGTGGTTACGGAGAGAGACAGTTATACAGAGAGACAGGGACAGAGACAGAGAGGGAGAGGGAGATGAAGATAGAGAGAGAGAGAGAGAGAGAGAGAGAGAGAGAGAGAGAGAGAGAGAGAGAGAGAGAGAGAGAGAGAGAGAGAGAGAGAGAGAGAGAGAGAGAGAGAGAGAGAGAGAGAGAAATACAATGGTAGGATAAATGTAGGCAATTTAACAGGTCAAACACACAAAAAGCGGATGGAAAGTTATTCGTATAGCCATTCTCCGTTTGGTAATGAAAGATGTAATTCCTTTGCGCATGCATTTTTGTATTGTGCTCCAAGCACGCGGACTTTTAACACTCCGCGTTGTCAAGTGCAATAGCTAAAGAATAGGCCTTCCCCTTCAGAATTATAAAAGCCACTGAGAAAAGGACGACATATTACCAGTCACACCAGGGCGCAATCGAAACCGTGTCTATAGACCTTTCTATATTTGCTGTGGATCAGCCTAGCGCGCCTCCGGGCGATGCATCGACACCTCAATAAATCTTTGTCCTTACCTGCCGTCAAAGTCTGCACTTGCTCCGACGCACCAACCGCAGAAAAATATAAACTTTATCCATAATTCCATGATTTGCGAGAGAGAAAGACAGCAGGGAGGGAGAGAGCGCGCGTGCCAATTATCCTCAGATCAGGAGGAAACACTGGAGCGTGTGTACACCGCGATGTGGTCAGTACGAGTTTCCACCAAGCACGTGAATATCCGTGCCGGTACAGGCGTTTTCCGGCGACCTAAATGCTGATCATTTGCAATATATTCTCGAGGTGCCGAAGAAATCAGTCCACGATCTAGAAGTGACCCCGAAGCTATAGACTACGATGAGAACAGTTGCTGGCGCCCCTTCTTGCGCGCGCGCGTGTCTGTGGAGCAGAGTGCACTCTATCGGTGTTCACGGGACCCCACAGCTCTCGCTATCACTCCGCACGAGAGAGCGGCGCGAGTCAGCCAATAAACAACACCAGAGACAGTGCACGCGATCGAGTCGACGGGCGACCGCCGACGTAGTGTGCTATTGGAACAATCCCCCCCAAAAGTCCTGGCTAAATATCAAGAGGAGATCACGCTTAAACTCGTGGGGATACGGTGTCGGTTTTCTTTTCGAAGTCATAATTAATTCTCTAGCTTGTCGAGGCACGCGTTGTTTTGGCCACCCATGTGGATATGCAGAACTCCCCTGGGAAATGATAGGCTGGTTAAATATGGTCAGTCCTCGGAGAAGAGAGGGAAGAACGACGGAAGGTCAACGGGCAGTAGCAGTGTCAGGTGGTCCCGTTTGTATTATGTAAAAGTGATTGATTTGGCACATAGAAGACCTTTATTGGGGGTTCATTAGGCCTACATTTTAGTCTGTATGAAGTGTTGGATTTCCTTACACTCAAATCAATCGATTGATCAATACATTAGCACAGAATGCAAACAAAGGAGCATGTTGCCCTCTGCACTCCACTAACAGGAAATTAGTCCGATCCCAACACGTGGCAAATTTCAACCACAGACTGCCTTTCTGATCATAGCATTAAGGCCTATTTCACATTCAATGCAGACATAACTTCTGGCCAGTTCGCATATAGGCCTATATAAACATGAGCTTGCAGATTCGTCTGGTTCCCATGTTACTAAACTTCCCTTTGACCGCATCATCGTAGCTGTTGTAGGCCTATTGTCCAGGGAAGGCGGTCACAAGGAATCTAGGATGAAATCAATACAATGTTTTGGTTAAACATGAACCATGGGCAGACACAAGAAACTAGATCATAGGCTGTAGATTGACCGCGCAGAAGTTAAATTACTAATGTGAGAATGGACTTTTTAACCTGTTAGGCCAAATTGTGAACGTCAAATTGGTCTACAATTATTTCACTGACAATTTTCTGGATTTCTCACATTCGCAGTAGCTGCTTACTGAATTTCACAGCACCAAATGTTGTATCTTTCAATAAATAAGCATTTCCATAAAAGCCACCTCAAGGCACTCTGCAATATAAGACATACATAAATTATAAGAATTTCTGCATTTTTTGCTTTATTAGACTTATAATTAAACCTATTAGTAAGCATAATAGAAAACCATTTAGATGTAGTGACAATATCTAAATACAGTAACACTCATTTGGCTTTATAGGTCAATCAAGAGATCTGTAAATAATGCTCAAGTAATGTAGGCGAATCATGAGGTAACTGACATTTGTCTTTCCTAACAAACTTAACCCACCTGCTGTTAACATTCACAATGTCTTACAATTGAATTACAAATACTTAGCAACAATAACATTCATATAATTGTTCTTATAACAATGATATAACTTCCAATGGGTTTAATAATATGGTGTCCACTAGAATCAAAAAACACACTGTTCGTTTTCTAAGATGAGCATCTTTGTGTTTTATCTTTATAATTGTGTATAAGAACTATGCCACTTGAATTTGATAAAAAAAGATATATTAAGGCTTATATATACAACCAAAGTAAGTAAATTCATTTTAAAAAGCACATTCACAGAATTTCACACACAGCATAACTGACCAAAGTGAGAGATATTTGACGTCATTACTCATTTACATAAGCCCATGTTTGTAACCAGAGCAATGTTCTCACCGAGACCTTGGCAGACAGCCTATCTATGAAAAAATGAAAGGATTCAATGCAAAAAGAGAGCTTTTGAAATGGATTTGGATTCCTTGATGATCTCAAGTGAGATTTGCGTACGGAGAGCCTGATTGAAGTGCTTACGGGAACATCTCGCCCTGTTCTTCTGCTTACGCTTCTCTTTCATGTGCACCGGCGCTCACAGGAGCTACGGGCATGGGGCAGAAGATGTCAAATGTTTCTTTTGGAAATCATTCCAAACCCGTTGGTAGAAACCATGTCTTCGGTCATTCACCTCCCGATAGATTGGATGTGCCGGCTGAATTTAGATGAGCTGAAGATTGGAAAAGAAAATGCCTATACTTGGTTCTCTGCCTCCCGGGTTAATCAAGTACCCGTTATATATCGTCAAGGTGGCTTGACAGGAGAGGCCTGTAAAGTGTCACTATACCGGTCATGAAAGCATATATCTCTTTCCTATTTTCGTTTATTCAGGGGCCACAGAGATTGTGAAAATCCATGCAAGATGCTTATTTTTGACCGCACATATCAAATAAACATTTTCCACATAAATTATGTTTATTTCTATGCTTTTTGGAAGAATATTTAATGTAGAGTAGGAGTGAAGAGATATTCTCATTTAGATTGAAAATATTGTTATTGTATCAATCATCATTGCAAACTCAATCTTTAATAACACAAATTACACAGTATCGCAAACTTAACTTTAAAAAAAGTTGCGGGAAGTAAAATGATGGCGATAGATTATTCTTTAAAAGGCCTATCGTACGACAACTGTGAAAGAAAAAAAGACCCTGAAAGTCGGTCTATTAAAAGAAGAAAGAAAAACCATATTAGCAGCGTAGTCATTTCAATGGATATTGAAAACACCCATTCTTAGAGATCTCATCTCTTCCACCATACGACACAGAGAAAAGCTCCTTTATCTGACATGTACTGTCTTTCAAAATCATTTCCTCGAGGGTCCTGATTATGCACAGATCAGTCTATATTGGCAGCACGTCCTTCTTCTGTGGTGCTGGGGATGGTGTCGGTGTTCCGTCTCATCGCCGTGCCGACCAGCATGTTGTTCTTGGGAGAGCAGCTCTCGGGCACCATGGTCATGACGCGCACGCTGTAGCCGCTTGCCTCGGCGCACCATGAGCGGTCCAGATCCACCAGCCCCATGCACTGCTTACCTGGAGGGGACACCCGTTAACAAGATAAACCTAACACACTACAACAAACATCTGAATGAACACATGAGAGCCGGACAGACTCAAATGATGCAGTAACAGCAGCACCCATCAGATCAGGGTAAAGGTGAATAATGGCAACAAATAAGAATTAATTGACGATTAACAATGGAATAAAAGTTAATCAACAACAGCGAAGAAAACAAGCATCTGTATTCAATAAATGTATAAATCATTTGATAGAGCAGATAGCATTGTGGCCCCCTACGCTACCCCCCTCCCCATGCAAGCCAGGCTGTCACAGCCCCAGCTGGAGGGCTCAGAGGAGACGAGAGTGAACGGCAGAGGCTGGGGAGGGGATCGGAGGAGGAGGCGATGCAGGGCGGAGCAGGCCGGTTTAACTGATGGAGAGGTGAAGTAGATGTGATGCGTGGTGGCAGCCTGGTGTTAGAGGGCTTCAGAGTGATGGGGCCCTTGGGGATCCACCCCGCACGAGACAGGGACACGCTGATAAAACAGAGGAGTTATCACCGGCTGAAGAGAGAGGGACTTACACCGCGTCCTCGGAAAGATGTACAAAAACCCACACACAATGCACGCATATACTGACACGCACGCACACATACGCATGCACGCATACACTGACGCGCGCGCACACACACACACACACACACACATACACACACTGACACGCTCGCACACACGCACATGCACGCACACTGACGTGCACACACACACACACGCACGCATAAACTGACGCGTGCACACACACATACACTGACGCACAAATGCACACCCACACGCAAGCACACATACACTGATGCACACCCACACACCCACACACCCAAACACAATCACACACACACCCACGCCGAGAAACACACCCACACCCAGATAGGGGAAGCCTGTAGTATCCTCTTTGTCTCTCGATAAATGAAATCAGAATTCCTGCTGCAGAACCAAAGCATTAACTATGTCCCAGACGAAGACTCATACTTTTCATCTTCTTCTACCTCAAATAGCACAGTGGTGTTATTCATTACGGATCTCAGGGTGTCGGGCCCCGCGTCTGCGTCGGATTTGTTTACGTTTCCATTTTTCGACAGGAGTCGAGCGGCCGTCGCGGTGACGGGCGGCGCTATGAATCTCATTCCTTCTGAGTGGAGGCAGACGCAGCGTGGCCTGTCACGCCTCCCACACCATTACAGGCTCCAGACATACAGGAACTCTCCGCACTCCCGGCATCACCAAATGCACTTCCTCTGCTCCCGCTTCTCGCCTAATCATGCGAAGGCATACCAAAGCACGGACCACGGAGACGGCTTTGTGATCAACGTTTGGCTGCGACGTCCTCCTCTAAGAAGCCTGAGGTCGTTGCTGGAAGGGTCGGCTCATCTCTTTAGTTAGATTGTTGCAAAATAAACTTGTTGAAAAATAAGGACGTCAGCATCGCATCACCAAGCTACTTTTAGCTTTGTCTCCCAGAGCACATGGTTGCACCCCCACATGCATGAGAATGACAATGTTTTTTTCACGGATAAATAAAGTTGCTGGTAGTGGCACCGAGGCAATCCAGTCAACAATTGAAACCGCACCAGTCAACAGAAAAAGGCTGCAGTATTGAGCGGTGCATATGAGCCATCGGAAAACCCTCACAAAATCCCATACAGGTCATTATATATACGACAATAATACAAACTCTGGATGATATAATTGCAGATGATCTGCAAGTGATAAAGTGAAATGATTGCAAACAGTCCAATCTCAGGGTTTTCTTCAGCTTGAGCCTGACAATTTTATGGCACATTTCCCACCAGTTACACTGTGAAAACCTTTTGGGATCAATAAAGTACTTTTGCTTTTACTTTCCCCTCTTCCTATTTACACAACCAGGGGCCCTCTTCATCCATCTGCCAAGGTGAAAGATTGGTTTGGTAACAGCTGGTCAGATCGGTGCCGCACACTGGAGTTTTAACTGCCTAGAAAGTTTCCTTGTTTTGATCTTGCTAATGCATGCTGGGAAACATGTCTAATTCATCTCCCTAAAGAAATATCTATAGCTCTAGGCCGTAATAACTTGCAGCCACTATGGCACCATCTTGCTTCTAAACGCTAGCTGCATGAGGGAACTGAATGCGGAATTCCGCATTCGGTTCCACCACCAAAGAAGACCGCTAGGTGAGTAAGTGAATAAGGTCCATGGAAGGTATGAGGAGGAGGTGGGAGGAGGCTCGTTGAGATGAAGATTATAGGGGAACCAGGTGGAGGGTTGCAGTACCTATGAGTCGTCTCTCAGGAGGAAGCTGGGCAGCGGTCTGGTCCGCGAAGCGGCAAAGCACCATGTGTTCCTGGAGAGAGAGAGGGGAAGAGGTCGTTCATTACGTCAATGCATTAAAATGTCATCTGCATAGAACAGCGCACCATACTTCTTCTCTCGGTGGGTTTTTGTACAAAGAGTCATAGACTAAAGTCATGTCCAGTCTTCCCAGCTCATTAAAATAAATCACGGGAAAATGTTTCAGCGTTGAAGGCCAGGCCCCCCCTCGTACGCAGACTGTGGGCGAGGATGGCCATCTCATGCCCTATTATGCCCGGGATGCTTTATTTGGCAAACATACAGCGCGTTACTCTTGCTCAAAAGGAGACAAATCACGAGAAAGTGCGGAACAATGTAATTGCATCATTGGTTTCTGTTAGCAGCGGGCTAGGTGATTGAGTGGGTTAAGACGCCCAGAAGACACAACAGGCCTAGTAGAGCTCCAGACTAGATAATCAGTACATCTTTGGTGACATTAAAAGGAGACGAGAGACGGGGGGTGATACACAGAGGCGAGGTGTAAGGTGGAAGATGATGTTTCAAGCCTTTTTAATGGGATACGGATTTATTTTTCATTTATTCAAGTTGTAGCTCCTTCCGCTCCTTCCGCGTCTCCTCATGGTGGATTATGCCAAGACAGCGGGACGAATGCCCCCGGGGAAAAAATAACATCTAATGTGTTACAGAGAGTTCCTCGCTTCGTTTCTTTGGGCGCAGGGACAACAGAAAGTAGAGGTGATTGAAGTTCCCGAGTGCCAGCATGAGGTTGCTAGTGCTAGGACACACAGAACCCTTTGAAGTGATGAGTTTCTCCAGCGGGCAGTGGCAGGGCCCATTCATCACAAGTTTGAGGTACCCCCCCCTACACCCCTCCCTGTGTTCTCTGTCCACCAATGACCTGCTAGTCTGAGAATCCATGGTGGCACCTCAGAACTTCAACAGCTTTCTCACACAAGATGTGTGGTAAAAATCTAAAAGACCCGCCCAAAATAAAAATATTGCATGCGAAGAGAAGGTGTTAGTTAGTCAAAGCAGCCAAATGTCATATCATTAGCATCATCATCTTTAGTTCATTATACGTTGGAATATATATATATATATATATATGTAAGCATTTTTATATATATTATACATTTGTAAACAGATTCTACATACCTTATAACTCAATGTGTCCTGAAACTTTTTGCTGCAAAAAAAAAAAAGAAAGAAGAAACAAATGTGAGACATTTTGCCAATATTTGCACAAAATATTTGCATCCATTATGTGTTTGCTTAGAAAGGATATCTCTATCCTGCATACAGTCAGACAAACAAAATCCCTTCAGGCCTAAACATTTTTTTTGTTTGGTTCCGGTTTCCGACCGACCCTGTCAATTTATGTGCGACCCAAATTATTTTATGAGCTTTAAAAAAAAAAAAGCTCGTAAAAGATTTTATTTTTTTTGATTTTGCTTAGTTCGATGCCCTGGATTTTATTGTTATAAAAGCGAGAGCCTGTTTGAGATGTTGTCAATTTGTAAGAGAACCTTCTGAGGATATTTTAAGCCAATCAGACCTGAATTTGGGTTAAAGAAATATGAACATGCCCGTGTATGTAGGCCACATTTCAAAACCAAGGGCTACAAGCATGTACTGGTAAGAAAAAGTTACTGATGGCACTAATGAAGAAGACGGCGCATCCATCTACGTCTACGGACTCATTAGTCCAGGCCCCCTCGGGATTGGGGAGAATCCTAACAATGTAATGCTCGTAGTCGGTTAAATCATTCTATATCGTTTTGATTGAGGTTGGTCTTACAGTGTTGCAGTGAAAGTTGCAGTAGCAATATGAAAAGGGTCTAGTAATAATAGTAGTAAGAGGACTCATAAAAGAAAAAAACGAAAAAAAAAAACACTCAAAACATAAATAATTAAGTTCTGCCCTGCTCATTGTTTCAATCATGTGCGTCTTCCTTCAGTGGGAAGTAGGACTTTTTGGCAGAGCTTTAGTCTAGTTTCTAGTCTAGTCTACATTTTCATTCCTAATCTGTCAGAGTCCAACAAATGCCACCTTAAACTCAACAGAAGAAGTGACTGTAGAAGTGACATACACGACATGACGACAAAGGAAAAAAACGCTAAAATCGATTTGACTTTTTCCCATACAAAAACAAATTCCCAATTAATGCACTTTATGGCATTCCTTCCTGTTTGTTACTTTAAGTTTTAGAAGACATCAGCTCTGACGCCATGGAGGAAGCTTGACACCTGCCACACTGTTAAAAGGCTTATGAAGCATATTTTTGACAGCAGTTGATGACGAGAGACAGGGAACTATGATTAATTTAACATACTGCTACCATGGATACAGTCTGTTGCAAACTTCATTGAGTGAGTTAAGGCACACAGCAGGCAAAACCAAGACAAGTTTTATGTTCTAGATTTTCACAAATCGAGTCCGAGTCTCAAGTCTCCATCCCCACTATGCTGGGAATGTGTGCACCTGGCAGGGTCTTCAGAAGGGGGTTTGGAATATGGCCTCAGGGTGGGAAAGCCTCTTAAAGAAGCAGAAGGAGAACGGAATGGGTCAGGTGCAGAGAGGGTCCTCCTTAATAGTGTAGCCTTTGGGGATGGAGAACTAAGCTCGTATTATTGTACGACCCTGCGGCATGGTCCCCTTACTGCACTCTCTATTTTTCAAGAGTTGGAGGGAATGCACTCAGAGATATGGGGAAAACTACCTGAAAATGACAATATTTGCAGATTATTTAGGGTAATTTTGAGGCATGGCGTTCAGCACTAACAATTATCTGATTTCTTGGTTGATGCAAGGTTTTATAGCTTTTAAACCCCAAGCTCTTTTCATGAGCATTTTAAATTCAAAATTGCAAGCATAACTCGAGAACTTGAAGCCTTGGCATCGGTGGATCGAAACCATGAAACAAAAATGGTGCCTAAGTGCCCTTGTGCTATTTTTTCTCTTACAAGCACATTTGTAAAGAGAGTAGTGTTATAGCAACCACCCAATTTAATAACGTACGGTTCCTTCTCTCTAGGACTATTTTAAAAGGATCAAAGCATATCGTATCGTTAGAGTTCGAAGAAATAGAGTTCCTTTCTCAACTTGATGGAATTGATAAAACTAATTTCCCAAGGTCTAATGTTTTTTTTCCAGCGAAGTCAAGCTGTAGGACCCAAAAATCTCACACACACACACACACACACACACACACACACACACACACACACACACACACACACACACACACACACACACACACACACACACACACACACACACACACACACACACACACACACCTGATGTTAATGTAAGGAGCTACACTTGTTTTTTACCTGGCCGGGGCAGGGCAAAGAGAACCATCGATGGCAATGGAACGGTATAAGAATAACTAAATAATAATAGTGGAGGTCCCTATGGCTTGGTTAGGGATTGACGCATAGGAGGATTGGTATGTGCTCACATTTATTTTCTTATATTTTATGGCCTTTTTGAGAGTTTTTGGACAGGATAGTGAGGGCAGACGGGAAAGTGAGATGAAGGAGAGATGAAAATAAATCTAACTGGGGTCGATACAAGACACAAAGGGCAGTAGCAGGCTGAGGTAGCAAGTCACGAGACGAGGCGTTGTTTTGACTGGTAGCGGTGGAGGAAAATGAATATTAAACACGAAGTGAAGTAATAAAAAAACAGTGAGAGAGGAAGGGAAACATGTTACCAGACAACAGACAGTAATAAGTTGAGCGATTGTTTTCTGTGGCCCAAACCCAAAAAGACACAAAAGAGACATCAGCATTGTGTGTCAATGTCGGGTACGAACAACAACAGCCACAAACCTCCGGGGGAAGGAGAACTTGAGGGTGTTCTGGACGAAGCCATAGCAACAGGGGCTGACCACGAAGGCGGCCCGGGCCTGGATGCAGTGCTCCACCACCATGTCTGTAGCCACACCGCAGGCGTGCAGAGCCACCTGCCAAAGCAGACAACAGGAGAGGAGAGTATCACGCCCGCGCAGAGAAACACAGACTATTATGATGTGTTCAGCCCACGAATCAAACACAGGGAGCACTCACTTTTGTTCCAAGGCGAGTCAAAAAGCCCACAAATTAAATAGTTACGGTGAACTTACGTGTAACTCACGGAGATGGTTGAACCCGCACTAAAGCCCTTCCTATTGATTTTACCCACTGGAGGGACAGAGCTTTAGATAAATGATTCGGTGGCCGTTGTTATTAGGAGCTGACGCAAGGTGCTGGATCAAAACAGAATCTATTAGTGTTTCCTGTATTGGCACACGGACCGCCATTGGATTCCTACTGAGTGGGTAAACTGTGCGTGACGGCTGCCATCTTCCTATGCATTAGCCTTTGGCTAGTAACATGTTCCATGATGAAGACAGCACATCCACTCTTTTTGTTTGCGTGGATATATGGTCATGTACCCACAAAATAATAACGTGGAGACATGAAAATAGAACACATTCATCATATAAAAATGTGTTCTACTACTTTCAATTTTCACTTTACTAATGAGAAGTACGAAAAAGGCTTTGGCTGGAAACATGTTCCATGATGAAGACAGCACAACCCCCTTGTTTGTTTGTGTGGATATATGGTCATGTATCCACAAAATAATAATGCAGAGACATGAAAATAAAACACAATTCAATTTCAACTTTACTAGTGAGAAGTATGAAAAATACCAGTTCCATTTCAACTTAAATGCTTGAAATCCGGTCGAGCCGTCAAGCCGTGACAGCGAGCTACATGGCAGTTTAGATCCGACCCCGGACAGAGTGAACGCAGACTTTCCAATAAAAATGGCTCTATTCACTCTAACCTCACAAAACTGTCTGACTGTATTAAGTTGAAGGCTTTCTTTTATGTTTTTTTTGTTTTTAACACAATATGACAGAAATTACTCACTTGGAATTACTATTACCGGTATTTATATAAACCGATAAACATGGTGATTGTTATTTTAAATCACCAAATTAATTGTAATTCAGTACCTTGTCCCATTAGCTTAATAAAAACAAAGTTAAGATGAACCGGCAGAAAAACTGTTGGTGTAACTCTCACGGTGATACTTCTGTTGTGTTGACTTGTTGCCCAAGTTATCAAACAGCGGTAAACTTCTCTGAAGCTACCACAGGTGTCTGCTGAAATGCTTTGGTTGTGCCAGACACCTGCTCAAAGCAAATAACAAAAAATGACTGTTCACTCCAAATTTAGCAATTGTTAAATCTAATTATCTTATAATTTGTATTCCTTGTCTAGACACTCCAGGCACATGAAAGAATAACCATGAATCCATTTCTGCGTGTTTTGTATTCTGAATTTGAATCTCTAAGAGGTGAAGATTATTTTTTTCATACGATTACCGTTACATTATTGTGGATAGATTTTGCAAAGCATTTGAAAAAGGGGGAGGGGGCTGGTGGGGGATGTCACGAAATATGAGTGTCGCAAAATAATAACAAGGCAATTATTAGAGTAATTGCTCCAGCCGTTTCTATTCCAGCAGAGATGATTTGATTATATTCTATGTTGACTAAAAGTAAGTGGTTCCAATACCTACTTTAATTCGAACTAATTCATTGTACCCCCCATTCTCATTCTTGGTATTCAATTTCATTTGAAAGCTAAAAAGAGTCCCAAGCAGCCACAACACAACAAAAGCCTACATGTAGCCCAAAGAATACCATTGTTCAATTCCCTCATTAACATGGCTGTGGTGGGACCATTTGAAAAATAACTAGGAGAAAAATGTGTTGCATGGTACTATATCTACCACGCCCCAAGCCTTGTAAAAGCTTAGATATTATAGATTATATGTAAATTGAAGACCAGAGATCCATATGCAAATGTATGGAAGGAAGGGGGTTGGAAACGCTATTAAAAATCGATTCATCTTGTTTCTTTGGGTCGGTGTGACCGGGGCAAAATTACATTCTGAATGAAATTCTGCAGTTACTACACTCTGTGTGTATGCTGCATCTGCAAGTTGTTTCCATATTTAATCAGTCGAATAGCTGTCGGGCTGACTAATACGACAAAGAACAACTCTGGCTTCATTCTAATGGGTCCGTTTGGTGTTTGTTTTCCACTTAATGCTAAACTCTTTATATTGGTTTATAAAATATAAATATAATGCACCTTTATCCATCTCATCGTATACAGTGCATCTTTATCTATGCAGACTATAGTTATATCTGAAATAAGTAATGCAATGTCGTATTCATACATTGTCGATACGGCAAAGACATGAACCAAAGCCAGATCCTCGAGGCTTCGTGAGATGTTCAAAATCCCCAATAAAAATGATCAGAGAAAAAAGCTGTTAAAAGACACAAAACACCGAGAGGGGATCCGCTTTTAGAATCAATTGCAAGATATCAGACCATTAGGACACGACGACAGCCATAATGAAATTCAATGAAATTCAAAGAGACTAAAATCCACCGTGAACTTCACGGTCTGCCACCCGGCTCGCCCCCGCTGTCTCGCCTGGGTGTCAGTGTTTTACCCCGTGGGGCCAAAAGCAGGACGTTTACCCGGCTCAAGTCCCCCCCCCAGACCCCTCACTCCGACCTCACACATGGTCGCCACGACGACATAATTAAACAGCAGACGGCGACACACCTCCACCCAATTAGCCTGATTAAACTAGCGCCGCTAAAAATGGCCACATGCATAATGCATCCGCAGGATTTAACTGCGGCGTGATTGGTGGCAGGCCTCAGGTGGGAATAACTCGGGACCAGTAGCGAGATCCGCGATAGCCCCATCATGACTCGAGATAAATCTAGAAGAGTGATACGGCACAAGGTTTTTTCCGGAAGGAAAGAAGCAGAGTGTAGTCAACGGTGTGTGCAGATGTGGTGTGTGTGTGTGTGTGTGTGTGTGTGTGTGTGTGTGTGGAGGTGTGTGTTTGTGTGTGTGTGTGTGTGTGTGTGTGTGTGTGTGTGTGTGTGTTGAGGTGTGTGTTTGTGCATGTTGAGGTGTGCTTGTGTGTGTGTGCATGTTGATGTGTGTGTGTGTGTGTGTGTGTGTGTGTGTGTGCATGTTGAGGTGGTGTGTGTGTGTGTAGATTTTGAGGGGTGTGTGTGTGTGTGTGTGTGTGTGTGTGTGTGTGTGTGTGTGTGTGTGTGTGTGTGTGTGTGTGTGTGTGTGTGTGTGTGTGTGTGTGTGTGTGTGTGTGTGTGTGTAGATGTGTATGGGAAGGTGCGTGCATGCAGGTGTGTGTTCAATGCCAGCTCTCTCCGGGTAGTAAGCCTCCCTCCCACTCACAATGGAGTGCAGGTTTTTGTGCAGCTCTCTGTTCGCCGAGCGGCTCTACAGAGCAGTGGGTAGAGACCAACAGATCTGAGAGCTGCCTCTAATAGCAAAGGCTACGTCTACACATACAGGATATAGCTATGCTAACGCTGATGAATTCTATCCTTTTTTAAGTACCCCCAGGAATGAACATTCCCGGGTGGTTTACGAGGCGAAACCCACAGAACGAAATAACAGCAGGAATCGGGGAGGAGTACACAGATTCAGCTAACGACATCCCGCGAAGGCAAATTGACGAGTGTCTTCGTGTGGGAGAGGCCCCCGGAGTCGAGCCAAGCGGTCGGCTTGCAATAGGAGAGCTCAACTCTAAATGCGCAACTAAATGTTGGAAAAACTAATAGATCACTGATCTTCTGAGGCAAGGGCAGCGGGGTGGAATTAACGGTTGCTGCGCTCTAGGGTTTATCTGACCCGGAGTTACACTAAAATGGCCTTGGCATCGCCGACGGGAAACAATCATTCACAGCCAAATATAATTGGGATACCATGAGCCAAGGCCGAGTTCACCAAATTCTCTACCTTGATTTTATTATTTTAAGCAGCCGGCAGTTTTTGTTTTTTGTCTGAAACCCAACCATTGTACAGCCACGGCTGTGCAGAACCTTAACGGGGGAGGATAAATTGCACAGCATCAAATTAGTTTGAGTTTAATTTAATATTGCTTATCGAGTTCAACCTTAAGGGTAAAATCGTCTTACAGTCGAGAAACCAAGTGGGCTACTCCGCAAACCTTCACTGATCTGATCTTATTGGGAGCAGCGCAGAGTAGTGTGTATCCTTATCATACACACATACCTACACACAAAGTATCTATATGCGCACTCACTAGCCGTGGAACGCTAAGCCCCCCGCCATATCAGAGAGCGTTCATGTGGCGTTAACCAGCATACACACAGCCCGTACTGGGGGATAGGGGGATTCTATCTCTGCTTCTGTTATCGTTCTGATTTCTGTGGTATAGGGTTTGTTTTGCTGCAGTTTTCCGTGGCCATGGCTGCTCACCCCGATATGGAAGGGCCCGGTGAAGTAGTCAAGGTTGGCCTGGATGAGGCGTAGGTTGGCCAGGCCCAGCTCCTTCCCGCGCGCCCTGGCCTTGTCCAGGGACTCCTCCTTGTTCTCGATGAGGATCACCTGTGAAGGGGAGCAACGATGACCTTCGTGAGAAATCAAAGGAATGTAAAACCAAAAGATAAATAATGAAAAATGAGAAAATACCTTAAAAGTACGGCTACAATTCAAGCTTCTTTAAACCCGCTTCAACACTTTTAGTTGACAATGGATTTTAGGCAGCATTTCATTTTATTTAGAACCCTTTAATTGCATTTCATATTTCTAATGCTAAACAAGTGTGGCGACAGCAGTGTTCAGGTCCCTTAACCTCACCCTGAACATTTTAATCTGACACAATAGCACATGCCACCCTCCTCTGTCGATGCCTGCCTCCGAAACAGTCTGATGGCTCCCTGGTAGGAAGCAAGATCTTTCTTGCTTAAAACCGCCGCGATCTACGAGGGCAATAAAAGCACATCTGGCAACTCGGCGAGGGCCCCTTCAGAGGAGTCCAACCAAATGAGTTTGTGTTTGGCACCGAGGTCACATGTGAGTTATTTTTTTCATTACCTGGCAACCTGGGAGTGTGTGAGCCAGAACCAAGCCGACGTGACCCTGGGTGGGAGAAACAGATGAAAAGTCACAGCACGATACAGCAGCCGTTCACGTTCATTCAATAACAAGGAGAAGGAACGGAGAAGGGACGGCGCTGGGGCAATCTGGTGGCCGGTACACGGCTGAGCTTCCCAGGCTGCATCTCTTATGCCTCCATTTCCCCCGAGCGGTGCGGTTCGGTCCGCTTCTATTGTCGTTTCCACTACCAAAAGTTGGCCAGGGTCCCAAAATAAGCACGCTGAGCCGCTCCTATTTTCGGTACTCCTCTGTTGGGGTACCAAGCGGTCTGAAAGGGAGCCGAAAAGGTTGAGCTACATACGCTGTCCGTTGATTGGTCGACAGAATCGTCATTTCCGTGCGACAGGGGGATAAAAACAAAATGTCATTGAATCCGTTAGCCGGCTACACTGTGGCGGGCTGCTATGATATCACGATACTTACGTTGCTAACGCCATCCGGCTGAAACCTCGCCCTGCCATTAGGGTCGTTTCGGCGGTGGAAACGCTTGCCAGTGTTAGCGTAACAGAGCTGTCCTGCTCCGAGCCGCACCAAACTACAGTGCTCACTGTATCAGAGAGCGAACAACGCTCACTGTGGAGAGCGGGCTGAATGCTAAGCAGTACGTATAGCTCTGTGTGTGTGTGTGTGTGTGTGTGTGTGTGTGTGTGTGTGTGTGTGTGTGTGTGTGTGTGTGTGTGTGTGTGTGTGTGTGTGTGTGTGTGTGTGTGTGTGTGTGTGTGTGTGTGTGTGTGTATCGAGGGGGTGAATTATGTATCCACCACAGGGGCATGAGGAAAACTGATGAGGTGAATTCCAGAACCAGGGGTTCCCCCACCTCTTCATCATCCTCACCAACCTCTTGGCCCCAGGGTTAATTAACAGTTATCTACGTACATTTAAAGTTCAGTCGGCTATTCACCTTTGCAGCTTTCTAACACGCTGATAATCAAAGGAAAACAGACCGCACATTTAGGCGTCTATGTATTTTAAAATAGACCTAACATATGAGAATGTTCTGGCGTCCCCCGCGTCCAACTCTGTTCCCTGCTGCGGCATATGACCCATAGGTTGAATTCCTCGCCTCTAGTATGCAAGGTACTCGTTTAAGTCATAGTCACATTCTAGTCCTAGTGTGGCTAAAGCATGGGTAATAAAGCTAAGTAATCATGGTGTGTGTGTGTGTGTGTGTGTGTGTGTGTGTGTGTGTGTGTGTGTGTGTGTGTGTGTGTGTGTGTGTGTGTGTGTGTGTGTGTGTGTGTGTGTGTGTGTGTGTGTGTGTGAGTGATGCATACCCCTCCACTGCAGAAATCAACGATGGTGTCTCCGGGTCTGGCCAGCTCCGTCACCATTCCCACCAGATTATTCAGCTGTTGTCTCTTCCTCAAGGCGCGGTCGGCTGACATTTTCCCTACAGGAAACACACATGCATAAAGCACTTATTCTTCCATATGCCGACATCATTTTTAAGAATTAAACGGAAATGGATTCAACATTCTGGTATAACAAACAGTCATCTGGGTATTTTTCCCTTCCATATACTAGTAACTTGTCTTCTGACAAACAATACACAGCAAGCACAAAAGATGTCTTTTCGTGGCTGCCTGTCAGACAAAGCCGGTGAATCCCTATACTATAATTGTTCCAAACTGTGGTAATTAACACACATGTCGTGAAAATGATAACACAGTGTTCACAAAAGGTCTTACTTTATAGAGACAGTTTAACACATGACATCTTGAAGGCCAATTATTTAGAAAGTATAGCTTTAACACGTTCCCATTCTACCAGTCTTTCACACGTTTCCATTCAAAGAGTAGTCCTATTCAACACGACCACATATCTGCATTCATTAACAGACTGTTGATGCATGGTTATTCTGTCCCCGGTGAATGTATCCCTTTGCTCAACCATTAAGTTACCTTCTGACACGGCACAACAACACTTATGTGAATGATTAGGGGACACACCTGCAGCAAATTTCCCACAAGCCACGACAGGAATGACAACCATCATCACAGCGAGGGCTCTCTCTGGGTGTGTGTGTGGGCAGCATATGTAATTGGTATGTACGCCAGGCTCGAAGCCAACACACATTACAAGCATGCAGACAAAGCCCCAGCCAGCATCAACGCCCGTCTCTATTGACGAAGCTGGAGGACTGCTTTGTTTGTAACACCGTACAATAAGGGTATGTTAATAGTTAACCATTCATTAACATGAGTTGACGCAGTAATAAGCATTATTATATAGCATTAAAATAGGGGAAATAATGAACAAAGGAATCTCTTAGTTTACAGGAACACCTTTAGTAAATTACTTCGAGAACTTAAGTTAACTGTTAACAGTTGATGCTTAAAACTGGATTAACTAATGTTAATTCATGGTTCAATCATCAATTTCCTGCTACTGCTTTGTTTAGCCCTCCAATGTTTGTGTCCACATGGTTGTCGATAAGGTAAGATGCAGGGGTTCATTCCGTTTTTTTGAAAATTGCCTTTTGGTTCATAGTGCTGAAAGAAAGAGATGCATCTTGTCAATGTCATGCAAATGTGTAAAATTATACTAACAAACTGAAGGATAAATACCGTTTCGTCTTTAGTCCGTCTTAGGTCATTACTGTGTGTGTGTGTGTTGATTTATAGATTTTTCCAAACTATCTGCGGGCATTGAATGCCATGAATAAGTGTAACGAAGAGGAGAAACAGAAGGTTGTAAGGCCCGCCGTGTCACGCATAAATACACCGTACATAAATCTTTACAGTATCTCCGTACTTTGTGCCTCCCTATATGTCAGTGCGTTGAAAGGGCAAATTGCGGGGAAGGATCAAGCACATTAACCATGTGGGCGTGAGGGGGCGCTACCATAATAACAAGTGTTGCTGCACTTCAACACTGTACGAAAAGAGCAATGTCCTAAACTGGAACATCATTTCACAGAAATCTCAAATGTAGCCGTCCTAAATAGGGAAAGAAGGAGAGATATTGGAAGGGACTAGGGTGCACCCTAACAGTTCCAGCTGAAAGACACTGGGCTTCATCGCCATTGTCTGCAGTATTGGCATCCTTGATCAAAATGACCTGCCCCCTACCTGCTCCTTGATGACGATGACTTGTTTGACGATGACTCGATGGGATTGAACAACTGTTCAATCCCATCGTCTTCATCCTTGCCGGGTACATAGCTGATCATCCGATTAAACTTCGGCTCACAAGGGTACATTAGCTGAGGACCCAAGGGCGTGCAGTGATGAGTTTAGCGATTTATGAACGAACAGCTCTCAAGGAATACCAAGGAGGAGCCCAAGCAATCGGCTTGTTCCGAACGGTCGGAACTCACCTTGAGTCACTTTGGAAATAATAGTAAAGAAAGTTACTCATAATTCAGCAGAAGAAGACCACTGCTATAGCAATATAATCAGCCAGTTTATATATATATATATATATATATATATATATATATATATATATATAACACGCTGATCTACATAGAACCTCACTCAATTTCACTTGTGCTGCTGGAAAGTTCTTATCCAAATGTCCTCCAAGCATTGTTGCTCCTCAGCCTTAAGGGAGAGACTAAACTCGGGGCTCCAGAATAACTTTTTTCACTAGGAGCACTGTGGCCCCTAACTGAAAATTGTAGGGGCACAACCAGAAAGTTTAGGGGCACACACCATAAATCAACATGCCAATGTGATTTTCAATCTTTTATCACTGCATTACTAATAAGTATTTTGATAATAGGTGCAGAAATAACAATGTGCGGTTTCAAATTCAGTGTCACATTTGATTGTGATTCTCATCTATTCAAACTGTTTCCACGTGTGCGCCGCGGTGCGCGCATGCGTTCGACGAGCACGCTACGCCTCCTCTTTGCCTGCTCACCTCTCCATTGAGAATGCATTAGCAGGCGCGACAAACACCTCCCGTGTGAAAAGCCCTTTATGGCACATGGAGTCCTGCCCGGGTTCGGGTACCCGCGGATACACGACGGGTGACCCGCACAATTTGGATGAAACGGGTGAAAAATAATGTAGGCTGTAGCCTACATTATAGGCTACTGTGTAGCCTATACATTATAGGCTACACAGTATGGGTCGGACGCCTGAACAGCGCGAATCGGAGGCGGGTTTTGCGATTGCGAGCGAGACTTCTCCGGTGCTGGAATGAAATTCACTAGCGCAGGGGTCAACTTAAACGTCAACAGTGGATGATGTGTTTTTTTTTTTGCACAGCAATCTAAAGCAGGAGGACAAACACCACATAGTGTAATCCCCGGCAAATGTTTCTAGTTTTCCTTTGGGTGCCGGTCGGCGTCGATATGAATTTATAGCGGGTCAGGTCGGGTCGGGTCGGGTGCGGAATGCATCGCACTACTGTCGGAACACGGGTCTGATGCGGTTTTAAGTATTGCGGGTACGGGCGGGTGCGGGTTTGCAAAACAAGACCCGCGCAGGAAGAACGAGTCAATAGTTTGCGAATTGTCCAAACACACTTAGGTAGCAAGTTGTGAAATATTTCTCCTTCTCACAGAGACGTTTACGCCCGCTCGATATTAAATCTCTAGGACCCTCCCCCTCCACAAATGACCCACTAACAGTGGCAATTCCCTATCGTTCTCACACTCAATGGATTGCTACAGATCCGGATTCGTTGACGCGCACCTTCCCCGTTTAACGTGTAAATATGAAAAAGGGCAAATTTCAGTCGCACAACCATTTGGTCGCAGTCTGAAACTACTTCAACACATGTCTGAATGGTTATAAGTGGTTTTTGATTTCTATATTTGCTCATTATTGAGAATGTAATAAATAACACATGAATATGCATCTGTGTGAAATTGATTCTGATCAAAGGGAAAGATGCCAGGACAAGCACCCAGGATGATTCTAGCAGTTTAGCATCCAGCTCTGCAGGGAAGTGAAATATATTGCTTGTTTGGCAACTTGTAGGCAAACACATTATGATCATTAATTTCAAGCAAAAACTGAGAGATAAGTGCAAAAGAGAGAAAAGAAACCATCCAACTAATTATACTACGCAGTCTTGAAAAGGGGTAGGCTATATTTAAAATTTTCGCTGTGATACAAATAACAAATAGCATCCTTTTTTAACTATGCTCTTGATTCAAATGTTGTACGAAATGGTAAGGTTCCTTTCAATATTGAATACATTTGGACGAAAACAACTCATCACTACATCGTGAAAAACCTATTAAGAACTAATTCACCTGAGGGATTTGGAAGATAGACCAGACAGCATGGAGAGAATGTCTGGGTTATGTGACAGAAATGGTGCGGGGAAATCCAAAATCATGGTTAAATTATAAAAAGAGTGTATTAGAATGTGGGTACATTACTAGCCTTAAAGCTTGACAGTTTAATCAATCAATTTAGATTTTTCTCTTCAACTGGGGGAAGCCTGTTTATATTAAAATAAATGCTAATTCAGTTTTGTGTTGATACGCGTTCAGCATTTTTTAATAAGAAATGCTCCATTTGTGTTTATTGAGCAGCCTTAGGTTAGGATCAATGCGTTTCTACTGAAGCAGCCTCACTGATCGCTAGCCATATCTTGTGGGTGGACTGGCTCTCATGGTCGCAGCACTTTGCTCTCCCGGTCCATTTACCATTCCTGGATAATCTAGAGAGACGACACATTATTGACTAAAATAAAACCATAACACCACTATGAGAATGTATTTGCAATTAAAATTTGTTTTGGGCGGCAGGGGGGGTTAGATGATCATGTGTTTCCAATATGACCGACCCGTTTCAGTGATTCCATCTCACCAATGGCTCTGTTGTTCATTATTCAACTATAAGCCATTCCTGTTCTTGCTCCGCCACACATCTGAGACGCTCATCAGTAAAATGTGGTTGTTGCTTCGCCTACATGTTGGCTAGCGATGAGATAACCCAGGAGACAGCATTGGACTTGTTCCCACTAGGTATTACATAAACAATAAGGAGTCAGATCCGGGCCCTCTCCACTTGGTAGACTAAACAGTCTGGAGGCCATGTTATAGTCCGGCATCTTCCACTACTACAATCCAAGCGGAAATCTACGGTATAAAGAATAAATTACTAAAAGAAACTCATTAAATGGAATGCAATTATATGGCGCTTTTCTAACCAGTGGCCACTCAAAGAGCTTTACAACATTGCCTCACATTCACCCATTCATGCACACATTCACACACCAAGGTCGGAGTCATCCAGCTAGTAGGAGCCGGGGATCGAACTAGCAACCTACCGGTTACCAGCCTTCCTGAGCCACATGCCGCCCCATTAAAACGTACTCTGTTAAAAGTACAATATGACGACTGCAAAGTTGTAAACTACAGTTTGTGAATATCTACCCACTAACACTTTCAGGACAACTCCTTGCTAGTGTACAATCAAGCCATCTCCATCCTCCACTACTTTCTTCCGTTCCCATTCTCCAGCCATGGGAGATCTCCTGCTCCCACCGCTAACCTATGCAAAACTCCACACATCAACTTAACAGCCGGCAAATCTATGACATGAAATCAGGAGCAACATCGGCAGCCCTGTTGACAGTTAGTCTTTGTTTACCGCACAGACCAACTCCCTCAACTTGCCTTCCGCGAGCGCGCGCGCACGCACGCACGCACGCACGCACGCACGCACGCACGCGAGAGAGAGAGAGAGAGAGAGAGTGAGAGAGAGAGAGAGGTCCATCAGGGGAGCCATGAAGGGTCTATTGGCCTTTCGCTCCTCCACTACGTTAGTTTACACAGCAAGCCTCTCTGGCTCTGTGTTGCGGCGGTTGTTGCTGCTGCTGCCTGTTGCCCGTGGCAGCGAGCGCTGATCTCTTCCTTATAGCCTGCAATTCTGCGAAAATTGCCCGAGGCCCTATCTGTCGGGCCCATCAGATGGAAGGAAATGTAAACACACAGACCGAGGCGCTGGGGTCTTTATATTTCTTTATTTGGCCGTCCACCATCCCCACGGGGGGGGGGGGGCAACACCGGCTGCTCGGGAAGTTTATTTTGTTATAACATATGATTTTTGTATTATTCCCTTTATCCAGTTTCCATTTACAATAGTATGGGAATATAAGCATCTCTTATAGAAGCCAGGGTTCTTTCAGAGCACACGGGAGGAACTCTCAGGGTGGAAAGACACAACGAGCCCCCGACGGTAATGACTCTGCTCCCTCTATAAACGGATCCTCCTACTCGCTCCCCTTTCGCTTTTTCTAAATCCCCCGTTCTCGTCGGGGGCACCGCTCAGTCGGAGCCGTCAACGCCTCAGAGCTGGCGGCCCCCACACGGACCACCCCCCACGTAAATTCGTCCTCTGGCTGGCCCACCTTTGTAGTGGCGACTGCTGGATGGGGGCTTCAGCACGCACGCACCCCCCCCCCCCCCCCGGTCGTCCCTCCGCAGCAACGGCCCCTAGAAACGGTTGGGGAGGGAGGCCCGACCAGATGCTCCCGCTGGGTCCTTTCCATAGAGTCCCGTAGTTATGCTTTCACAACCAGTCCCCGCCCCCCCCCCACCCCCCTCATCTCGCTGCCTCTCACTGTAGAGGGATGTAAAGATGTCGCGATGCGCCAGCATCAAGAGTCCATTAGACCTAGATCTCCCTGTCCCTTATGAGATAAGAAGAGACGCCCGCTGTTGGATGGGGAAAAGAAACGAGCACGGAAGAAGAAACACTTTTGGCTGACGCGCGCACACGCACACACACACACACACACACACACACACACACACAGGATCTTAGATCATCAAATCAGTGGCGCTCTCCCTGCAAGTCACACCAGCGTTGATGACTGATTATTGATCCATTTTCTTGTATTTATTGGCAAATTCCCAAAGAAAAAGGGAAATTAGTATGATTCCCTTTTCTTAAGGATTGTTAAGTGAAGAGAGCTGCGAGAAGGACATTTATAAATCGTTCCGTCTCAGTCTCATCCATGTGAAAAAAGGTTATGGAAATGCATTTTCATACAGACTCAAATCACGCTCAACGCTTTTTTTCTTATCCCTCGTCTTATTGTTTAGGTTATCCTTGGATATCCTTAAAGAGAAGGTAACCGTCTGGCATCTTGCTCTTCAAGCAAGATGCAGACATTGGCATTGGACTTAACATTCGTACCACTAGACCATACTTCCCCTCCGTTTCCTCAGGATGCCATAAAAAATTATGGCATATAATGATTCAAGTGAACACTGTAACCCTAATGACGTGTGAAGCTGACCCCAGCTCCCTAACACAGAACCCAGACGTGCCGCTGACAATTCAATTGAGTTCCCGCATATGGCTGTGAAACAAGCCGTTAAGGATTCCGGATGGTTACGTAAACAGCCATATAGGTGAATTTATGACTCACTTCTGGGCAAACCGCTGGAAAATAAACTGGAGAACACTCGACCCATCAGCCATAAAAAAGAAAGGACGAAGAAAAACCGACCCCATGTGATCGTTTTTTCTTTGAACCCAAACGGCATGTGGGCGTCGGGGACCTCTGGATAACAATGACGTGTCTCGGGGTACACTGTGAAAGGGAGGTCTGTCATCGGCAGAGCGCATCGAATGGGTCGGACCGAAATTCCTGTGCTTCCATTTCTCCCTGTCCGACACTGGAATGATATGATGGATTTTGTTGTTTCTATTTTACTGCAATTTCATTTATGATCAAAGGAGGACAATATCTGCGTACATGTACACCTTGAATCCAGCTGGTCTGTACCTCTCCTTCAGTATCAAAATAAAAAGACAAAGATGGGTCTATTGGCACTGTGCGAAGCAAGTCAGGCTTTTGTGCAGAATTTCACTTTGTTGAGGCTAGTCTAGACGCTTCTGTAGACGCTGCTTTGTCACACGGAGACATTGCTGCAATAGTTACAATGGGGATTAATAGGAGAGATATGACAACAATTTTGGAAATTTGTATCATAAAACATTTTTTCATTGTTCCTATTGCGAGAAAAGCCGTAATTTCGAAAAAGGACACATTCGTCAATCCACAATGCACTTCGGCTATAGCTCGGGGAGTGGTTATAATCTACGCACAGATTATGACTACTGCCTCGTTTGACGAGAAAACAGCTGTGTTGCCACCGTTAATCCGTCCGATCTAGTCTGTTCTAGCAACAAGGAGCCCAGACATGGGCGATGCCTCTAGGTTTCATACAGTCCCAACACAGTCATGCAGCACCTCGTTTGATATCCCTTTTTTCTTTGAGGGTAAACTCGCTACCCTCAGCGATAACTGCGTACCGAAATGTTCACTAAAAGTATAAGCAAATCTGTGAAAAGGTTGTTGTTTTTTTCGGTTTGGGACTTTCAGTTTTTCTCTGAAATCGAGGGGTACAGGATCAAAATCCAGCGGAGAGATTCTTTCATTTAGTGTTCTAGAATGTACCACTGGCTAAGCAAAAGTTAGCGCTCCCAGCCAGCAGACCAGACGCAATTAGATCTCCCTTGTAGCAAACGTTTACGTTATCGCAAGGGCTGTAACGATATGCGTATCGAAACCGAAATCGCGCCACTCAAAGCCACGAACCTGTCTCGCGGTGTGAGAAAGCAGAAGCGCGACACGCCCTTTCTAACTCCCATTATCCTTCCAGTCCAGATCCAGCCACTTGATATGTTAATGCCAGGGTTTCCGTTGTCCGGTAATAGAAAAATTAAATGTCAGACAAAATTAAATCTCTCCGGTCAAATTGTCCGATTGAAATTTGCAAATAATCGGTCTAAGTAATAGTCTGCTGACATCGCTCCTCTTATTGATGCCGTAAGTCTGCGACGAGATGCCCTGGGCCAAATGCGCAAAAATAGCCAGTGTGATCCCTGTCTCTAGTGTTTTGTGTGCTTTGACCGGCAGTTGGTCTGCTTATAGGTCGAAATGAAGCGGCCACCGATTATTAACAGGCTGGGTACTTTATTCTACCGGACTCGTTTGTTTCTTCACTCGACACACACACACACACACACACACACGCTACCGCTCGCTCTCCTCGCTCGTCCACTCACTCGCTGACGTCACTCACACATACACAAACTGCCATTCTCACGCACACACATGCTACTTGTAATGCCCCTTTATTGCGAATCAGACATGCATGTTTTTTCCCCATCTATTTGAAAGTTAGGCTATTAAACATGTTGTATTCTATACGGCCTGATTATGTCATTTTTTAAGCTACGTGGCCTAATAAGAAGCGATAATAGGATATTTGACGGAAATGCAGGTCACTTTGACCGGCACCGTTTTTTCCAGCGGGAACGCTGGTTAGTGCTACCAAACTATTCAAATTACTATTATTTATTTGACATTTTCAAATACGTAAGCCTAAACCACAATACCAGTTGATGGTTTTTGCCTACCTGCAAGCATCCTCCAACTAGCCTGGTCCTACCAGACCATCGTACTTCATTTCATTTGTACAGAAGTAGTAGTGAAATGAAGTGAAATGAAAATTGAGCGGAAGTAGGTAGGTGGGCGGTGCCAGGCTATCCTCCAACTGCAATCTTTGGTTCTTTATTTATTAATTTTGCTATACTATAGTATTCTTTCTGTTCAAATCTTTTTAGTGTTCCAAATTATTTGTTATTAAATGTTACATTAAGTTAATTGTTATAGAAGTGTTAAGTGTTATAGAAACGCTTTTTAAATGTAAAAAAATCGTGGGATGTATCGAACCCTGGTGATCGTGATACAAACTGAATGGTGAGCTGGTGTATCGTTACAGCCCTAGTTATCGCAGTAGAAAACTGCCAAATGACTAGCTAGCTTTCAGAACAAATAATTAAGCCTGTGATGCTTATTGTTATACGTTTAATCTGATTTGAATGCTGTTTTTATTCATTTGACTCTGTAAATGTACCAAATACAGATAATTGCCTCATGACATTGAGAGGGTTTAGCGAAAGTCCTTATAAAAATAAATAGCACACTGGAGCTCATTCGAAGGAACCGTGACACGGCAGCCATTGAGAAATTGCAAATAATGATGAAGTAACACATACTGGAAAAAGAATCCCCCTGGAATAGTAAGTCAATGTTAGGTTTTATAAAAGTGTCAACGTGTTTTAGCCCGTATTATTCCTTTAACACAATTTTAGTGTGCAAACATAAAAGGTGGACAAAGTTAACAAAAAGGAATCAGAAATATCAAGCATCAGCTATTCAAACAAAAAAGCAAAGACCCATCCAAAACAAAATAATCCATGATAAAGCCCAAAATAAAAAATAAAATCGATAAAGGAAGAATGCGAAAAAAGCCAAAGGCACAAACACTCCCAAGTGTTGAGAATGCAGGAAAGGAAAGGTACTTTTGACCAGGTATTTCTCCATCAGCCCTACTTCAATAGATAAATAATCTTTTATTCATAGGGTGCGTGCGGTAATAAAGCCAGGTAAGTCAATCCGGGAGAGATGCTAAAGCTCAAAACACACACTGTGTACCAGGCCGTGACAGCCCTCGACTGTCCACTAGGCATTACAATCACACTTTAAAGCCCCTTAGGCAGGGAAACTTGAACTGTCTTCAAGGGAGAGCCGGAGAAAATAAATATAACACACCAAGGAAAAAACGGTGGGTTTTAAATTCTGCTTCGGCTCGCCCTTAAAAAACACTGGAGTCTGCTTCATTATGAATCGAGTGAAATTGAACGAGCAACATGGGGTAATCCAAAAGCAGGACGGAAAAAATTGGCTCCAGGCGGATTCCAGTCCCCCGCACCCCCCCCCCCCCTCTTCCACGGCACTGATGTGAAACCTCAACAGAGATTATCGAGCCCTGCAAAATAAAATAAAAAGAAAGGAAATATATCTATGTATTATCTACATATATGCATATATATGTCAGTAAATAAATAAATAAGAAAACCTAGATAGCGTGGATAAATATTCATGAAATGACATTATGGAGACCCGGAGAGTGTGAAGACGTTAAGTGGCTTTGCATTCAAATCGCAACGTTGCCACAAAATAGAGAGCGGCAGAGAGGAGTGTCTCTGCTAGGGGGGGCTTCAGGTGTCTGGAGGGAGGGGTGGACACAAGATTACCCATTACTACCTCTGATTGGGAGTAACTAAGAAAGGCAGCAGCGGGTGGTAGACCTCACCCTCCACACACACACACACACACACACACACACACACACACACACACACACACACACACACACACACACACACACACACACACACACACACACACACACACACACACACACACACACACACCCTTTTATTTTAATGTACCATGTTGCTCAGGATGGATGGCCTACTCCAAGGAGTATGTAGTGACGATAGCTTTCTACAATCTCAGCATGGGGAACAATAAGTGCAGAATAACAATTTGTTCAATTTGTATTTTACTTTCAGATAAGCCTCTGTAGGTGTTCCCGTGCACAAGCGTCAGAATTCTCCATTGTATTGTACTGCGCTCCGTTTTATATGATTTTGCGTCTTAAAAATCCAATAATAATAATCACACATAATCACCAGAGCATAACAAGCACTTTCCCCCTCTATTTTAAGACAACATGAAATGGCATTAAGAGCTTAACGTCTTGCATATTTTGGGATTTTAGGGCGGAGCCTGCAACAATATGATTGGACCAATCAGGATTGGATTGGAGACATTAGTAGAGCACCGACTGGTTAAATGAAACTCTATAAGGTATCTAGGGGGTTAAGATTGGTTGGAGTGTATTGCCTCATCTCCTCTAAATTGGCAAGGTGTTTAAGAATAAGTGGGCAATAAGCGTGGGATAAGGACCTCAAAAGGCTTTTTAAGAGGTTACGTCTTCAAAAAGGATCTCATCATCTAGCTCATATTTCTAAAAGTAATGAGTCATGTAGACTAATCTGGGAAAAATCGTTTTGAACTGCTCCAGTATTGATCAAACTGTCTGTGCCAGCTGTCAAAACAACCGTCAAGAAAATCATCATCAATCACTTTTCCACTGACTGGCTCGGATAGGGTCTCCGACAGCATGCGGCGCCTAATCCATACACTGCACCAACCCTGGCCCATCTGGAAGGCCAGTTGTCACAGGAACTACATTAATATGACCGAAAACAACCAAAAATAGCTTTTGATTTGGGCATTTCAAAATTATCTTTACTTTTAAAACTGAAAAAACTTTTAGACCCAATATAATAATAATAAAATGGTGATATATCGATGGACCACATATTGTATTGCAAATCTTAATCAAAACTATATATGCTCTGTATATATGGAATGAGAGACGATCCTTTATAGCTCAAATCCTACACTGATCGCTATTGGGATTATAGCAAATCTCTGGGTTTCAATGGTTACTCTAATGTCTGTACAAAGAGCTTTGCCAATCCTCAAATCCCATGACCAGTAAATATGAAAACTAACAATGACGACTCTTAATGTATATTTTATATGTACAGCGAAGGCAGCAGAGGGGTGAATGGGGCCGAATGCAGAAATTAATGCGTGGGTGGACACTACCAATCCGGCTAACAGAGCTATTAGCATTATGTTGACTCAGAGGAAACCATTATCTAAAGCAGTAGTCAGTTGTAACTGTGTGTTGTAACTTCTCTCAGACGTATCTCGACACCGGGCTAAATATCCTTTCCAGGACCGGTTTGCATTTGTAGCCCGAGATGTTCATTTTTATTTTAATCCGCCGAAACGCTTCAACTTTGACACCCCGTTTTGCGTCAGCAAGGTCTATTTTGAAACGGCTTTAATAACCACCTGTGTGTCACAGTCAAAGAGGCACCGCAGGAGACAGGAGACAAATGGCTGCCTGGGGATCCTCTGCGGCGTTTCAACCGTCAACCGCCGGTAACCTCAGACACAGAGTGGGGAACACAGCGCACATCTCCTTGAACCAAAACAAGCCCCCGGAGCAGCTCACAGCACAAGACATGACAAAACACAGCAGCTACCTCAAGGTGTCCTTCTTCCCCGTTTCTCCCAAAACATAGTTATTTGACTTCCCCTTTCTTTTCTCATCCCTCATTCTCTCTCCGTACTCCTTTCTTTCAATTCCTGCTACCCCCACTTGCATCTTCTCCATTACATACGTTGAGCTTTATTGAGGCTGCAGCTGCATACATTAAGAGACTTGTTGTACACAATGGCCCCAGTCTTTACCTGACTGCTTATCTCTGGAGGCCCTTGCGACACACTTTATTGAAAAGGTTAGCAGGCTCCTCTGCAGAGCTAAACAAACAGTCAGAGTGTGCGTGTGCGTAAAAAACCCATTTGTTTTAGTTTTTTTAATAGATGTATTGTGCATCCCTGTGCTCCCGTTTTCAGGGGTTTTAACGAACACTGTTGCAGTTCTCAAATCTATTTCTGCGTGCGTGCGTGCGTGCGTGCGTGCGTGCGTGCGCTTGCGCGATAGATACACGCACGCACGCAGTGTGAACAGGGGGGAAGCCCACACACTCGGCGCTGGGGACAAATTGTGCACCTCTCGTCTCTGCGCCGCCCTAATTGCTGCGGTGCTGCAACACAAGGGCCCACCTACCTTCCCACCCCGCGCTGCTGAGAGGCGCTGGCAACCTGCTCCATTTATCAAGCACAGCGTCGACAACAATAAAAATGTAGTCCAGTCCATGATTCACACACACACACACACACACACACACACACACACACACACACACACACACACACACACACACACACACACACACACACACACACACACACACACACACACACACACAAACTCACAGAGTAGACTTCTGCCCACACGACAGCAGACAGTACAGTATTGTTACTAAGCACTAGAAAGGTCTGAGACCGAAATTCTCAAGGTTGTGGTTATTTGTACGTAATTGTTCCTTGCGCACATAGACACACACACACACACACCTTGCTCACGAGCACGCACAGACACACAAACACACAAACGAGTGGACGGCCCGCCCACGCTGCTTTCCAAAGTACAGTATTTCAACTGAACAGATAAAGGATTATGTAATCAAAATACAAAAGGTTGTAGTCATTTTGTCTTGATCGCAGCTCTGCCAGGGCTTATGAACCTCCTGAAATGTAATTGATGCATGGGAGGGATCCGACCCCAGCCTTGTTTAGGGGATGTGACTTATGCAATCAGCACAATCACTGAGGAAAACAAACTGCGATGCTCAGTTTCCCAGCAGCACGGTGGCTGTTCCTGTGTGCAAGGCAAGTTATGAGCTATCAACAGCAAACCATTGAATGGATCTCGAAGAATGTATAATAAATGAAGTTCATGTCGGTTCAGTTCACCTTTATAAAATACTCCGCATCTCCAAACTCAGGATAAGTTTTAATCTTCAACCCTCTTCACGCACCAATGGAAAGTGCTATCAAATGTAATTCTTTTTTTAAAATGGTACATCTCTACGTGGACATAATAATCAGTATATGTCCTAACATTTAATTGAAAAAGCCCATCACGTAGTACCAAAATGTCACTAATTGGAACAGGGAGAGGTGAAAACCAGAGAAAGAATAGAAACAGAGCGTAGGGGGGGTAGACCGTATATTTTCCCTCCATTAGCGAGAAAAGCTAGTACGCCTTAGCACATGTCGACAGGTCACTGTTTAGCGCGACAACAACAACAACAACAACAACCACAATGGCTCCCTCGTTGATACCAAGACACCCGAGTGAATTGGATGCACTAGGAATATATGATAGAGAAATAATATTAATAACACTACAAAAGGGAGTTAGAGAGAGAGGGGTCAAACAGAGGTAACGATATATGTGTGCACACAACATTTAGTGTCATAACATATATCGTAAACCAGATTCATGTAAATTAGTTTAGCGTCGATGAATGCAACGTTCCCGGTTCATCTGCGCGGGAACCCGTTCAACATGCTCCGACTGTTTCCAATAATGGGAGCAGGAACGGAGTGCCACGAGTCTGTTTTCTAAACAGCTGAGTTGTGTTTGTAGTAAGAGCAGCTGTTACAGTAGATATCCGTTATTTTCGCCACATTCATCATAAATCATCAGAAGACGCCAGCGTAACAATCCGGTTTCCTGCGAGGGTGATTTCCCCCACTTCTCTGGCCACTAACTCAGCTGCTCTCACCGGACTACTCGAAAACCAGCTGCAAAAACACACACATGATAATCCAAGCTCCTTTGATGGATGCAGCGATTCAATGACAATGAAATAAGGGTCTCTACAGCTTTCTTTGGGCAAAACTTTGTCGCAGAAAGAACCCTCAACATGTAGTGAGTTCTAAGGTACTTCCACACCGAACATCAATGCCGTAGTGACAGGTCAAGTTATAGATGGTTGTTTTTCTGTGGCACTTTTCTGGACGTTGGCCCACTGCAGCCCACCTTTCTGGGTTTCATGTCAGTTTGGGCCACGTGCGAGCACCTTCGCATTGCAGGATGGGAGGGAAGGCAGGGCCCAGAGAGGCAGCGTGAGGGCTTTACCTTCCGTGGGGTTGACGGCTCCTGGGAACGACTCCCACGGCAGGGTCCGCATGGCGCCGGGGTGGGGGGAGTAGACCGCCTCGATGGCCTGCTCCTATAGGGTGGCGCACGGATGACAAACACGCAGTTGGTTACCATAGAAACACTGTTGCCGCTGTGGCCGCCACACGCGGTTCTTTACCAGGACTGCTCGCTGAGGCTCTGAACAACAAAAAACAACAAGCTGCCAAGTGCGATTGGAATTTTTTGCTTCCACCAAAGACTGTGTGGGCAATCTTAATGACAGAGTTTAAATATACTTCATAGCAGGTGTTTAATTGGTATGCATCGTTGTGCCTTCGCGACAGCGAATAAGTGTTTGTAGAGCAGAAACACTGATGTCGTGTAAAAGTCTATGGAGAGAGAAGGAGTTGGGAAAAGAGAGAGAGATAGAGAGGACATAGGGGGAAATGGAAAGATATATCGAGGGAAAGAGGGGGATAGAGAGATGGATGAAGAGACAATTGGAGAGCAAGACATGGAAAGGTGGAGAAAGAGATGAGAGGAGCGAGAGAGAAATAAGTAAGTAGGGAGAAAAAAGCGCTACAGAAAGAGAAAGCGAGCTAGAGAAAGCACGCTAAAGAGAGGGATGGATAACTACAGGAAGCACGCTAAAGAGGGGTAGAGAACTAGAGAAAGTGAAAATTAGGTCTAAAGAGAGGGACAGAGCATAAGAGAAAGTGCAAGTGAGTGCTAAAGAGAGCGACACAGCGAGATGGAGAGGGTCTAGTTAGCTTTAATGCAGGATAGTGTGTCCAAGTGCGTCTTGCACACACACACTCATACACCTCGCTGTGTGTCAAAAACACACTCACCTCCCTGTATCCGGCTCCCACATGCACCTCCTTTTCTGTGCCACAAACCCCTCCCTGTATCTGTCTCACACATGCACACAAACCACTCCTCTTCTGTGTCAAAAATACAAACACACAAACCTCCCTGTGTGTCGCAAGCACACACTCAGACTGACACACAACTCTCTGTATCTGTCTCACACATGCACACAAACACCTCCCTGTCTTTGTCATAGACACACACATAGACCTCCCAGTATCTGGTCACACAGATAGGGGCATACACACACCGCCCAAACTCACTCACACACACACACACACACACACACACACACACAAACACCTAACAATATTCTCAATGAATTTAGCGATAACATAACAATTTATTATTCATGTAGTCTATAGAGTGGAAATAAATTATCTATAAAAAATTGGTTGCTTTCTCAGATGACCATTCCATAAAAAACTTAATGGACAAATGGAGGAAGGCAACCAAACAGTTTAGTTTCTGAAGAAATCAACGGCCAAGGCTTGGTATTTGGATTTCCCAAAAACTCATAAATTCATACATAACTTACAGATCATCAAGGCCATCAACCAAGCCAGAAATAATATCCGGAGAGTGTATCTTAACACACACACACACACACACACACACACACACACACACACACACACACACACACACACACACACACACACACACACACACACACACACACACACACAATTAAAAGACAGACATAGCCAAAAGACGCCCACGCATGCAGACAGACGGCCAGGCAGACTTATGTGTGGAGATGCAGACAGACGGGCTGACATGCGAGAGGACAGACAGACAAACAGAGACAGACACCTTGGCTAAGCCAGTACAACAGCTGCACGGCAGACATGACGAAGGCGACACATGGCGAGCCTGCTAATCCCCCAGGGTAGGCAAAGAATTGCGATCATTGTGTGTGTGTGTGTGTGTCAAATCAATCCATGTTTTGACTTTACCGCACACGAAAGCTTCCATTTGCGCACATCGCACCCTGCAATTTGGCCCCCATCCAAAGTTGACTAGAAGTTCTCGAAACACTTTGCCCTCATCAGCTACTCCTCCTCTCCGTCCTCCTCTCCCCGCTGCACCCTTCCCCCTTCCTCGCCTTGTCCCCCTGCCTCTCCTCCCCCTCTTCCTCCACTCTCCCATCCCCTCCCCTCCTCCCTCGAGGTATTGTTCTTGATGGCAGGCCAACAGGAAATCGATGATTGATCTATCTGGAGAGCGCAGAGCTTACAGAGCAAGGGGGACTACAGCAGGGAGAGGCTGAGGCCTCACACTCAGACAGCGCGGTCCTCCTCGTTCATCCCCAAGTGGGGAGACAGCCGCTTCTTGCCGAGTTCTGAGCAGCTCACCCCACTAAGGCACCCAGCACAAAGTGTCTGTCTGTCTCTCTGTCTCTCTGTCTCTCTGTCTGTCTGTCTGTCTGTCTGTCTGTCTGTCTGTCTGTCTGTCTGTCTGTCTGTCTGTCTGTCTGTCTGTCTGTGTGTGTATAAGTTCATCTGTGAGACTGGTCAGGGTAGGGGGTCTACTTGAAGGGGTTGGCAAGGGGTACTTGTAACGTTTGCCCCTTGACTACACTCTGCACACCCACAGAGATGTGTTTCAGAGGCAGGCAGGAGCTATGGCTCAGGCGTACCTTCTGAGGCTCAGGCGACCCTCAGAAGGTACCGGGGTTGATCCCCTCCCGATGTCCGTAGTGTACCTGGAGGCCATCCTTGAGTCAAGTGTCCCCAACTAACCAACCTGCTCCTTCATACCATGCAGCTGCTTCACTGCAGGCGGCTTACAGGGAAGTGTCTGCTGAGCTAAAGGACTAGCATGAATGCTAAACAGGAAGTAAGTATAGACCTTCGTCAAGTGTTGGACGGGGGTTGGATGTCAACGAACACCTTGGGAGAGAATAGCCTGTGATACCTGCACTAATTCATCCGTTACAAATCGCTCCAGCGGGGAACGCCATGTTGCTCTATAATTACATTCATTACATCCTTCCCTTCAGTCACAGGAAACGGATTGGGATTTCAGACGGTTGAGTACAACTACATTGTCTTCTATCAGAAAGTCCTAAAAGAAATTCTCATTCTTTATGGTTCGGAAACTGTGAATAATATGAATCCTTGACGACAACGGAAGTAGTGTGGTTTTTTTCTTCGATGAATTGCGGGCAAAGCATGGAATTAAAAAAGGTACCTTACTTTATATAGGAAAAGAAGGCTCTGGAGCATTGAGCATTCTTGCGTAGCTCATAACAATAATTTTGCGCCATGTTTTGGGAGAGAACAATCAGCAGGAAGGACCGGACTAAATTACAGGGATGTAGGCCACTCCAGGCCCTCATCAGGGCTCTGCACAGACCACAGACGGGGGGGGTTCTCAAGTCCAGTGACTATGGGCAAACAACCTTGTGGGAGTGTTTGGTGGGCGCACACTTGTATGTTGGGGGGGGGGGGGGGGCTTTCCTTACCGAAAGCCCCCCCCTCCCCACATACAAGGGCGTGCCCAAGCACACACTCACACATCCTCGCCCACACAATCACACATGCACGCCTTCACCCTCAAACACACAAACACACAGCGAAAGTAAGTAAACCGGTTTATTTACTTTCAATTTCGTCATGGTGGGTCTTGGTCCCCCGATGAAGGCCACTTCCGAGGACTTCTCCACAACCTCCTCCGATGCCCCGCCAGCCTCCGCGGGGAGCGTCTCAGAACATGCCGGAGAAGGGGTAGTGGTGGTGGAGATGCCCTCAGGGGGAACCTCAGCTGGAGGAGGAGGAGGAGGAGGAGGAAGAGGAGGAGGAGGAGGAGGAGGGGAGGAGAGGAGCATCCCACAGGCCTGACTCGCGGCCAGGATCCCCGGGACCTCCTGCACCCGGCGGTACCAGCCCAGCAGGAGGGGGAGCCGGGACAGGGAGCTGGGGGCAGAGTTGGTCTGGAGGGAACACTGTGAAGGAGGAGGGAGGAGGAGGAGGAGGGAGAGGGGAAGAAGAGGTTGAATAAACAGGTTAGAATGTGACTAAAATGTCCATCCAACGAAGCGGGATGGACAAGTTTCACTGCATTCCCCCCCCCCCCCCCCCCCCCTCCCTTATTCCACTCCACTCATAACCCTCCTTTCAACAGACATGGAAGGGTGAAAGAAAAGAGTGTGTGTGCGTGTGTGTGTGTGTGCTTAATGTAGACACACAAACATACATGAACAGTGACCATGTCCTGTCACTCTGTTTGAGGATTAAGTAAAGGATAAAGAGCGAGAGAGTGAGAGCGAGAGAGATTAGGCGATACGGTGAATAGGGGGTGTTTGGTTGGAATAGTAGCGCAGTGGGCGGGTGGGATGGAGAGTCGAGCGGAGGGGGGGGGGGGTGGGCGTTCAGCAGGCTAGGGGCGCCCCAGGGACGCAGACAGCCGCTGGGAGAGGAGACACGCTAGGCAGAGTGTGAAACTGGAGACCAGTGGAGCACAGCTGACCAGTGAACAGGAGGACTCCACTCCGTTCCCACAGTAGTCCGGAGCGGGACGGACGGGCTCATGAGGTTCGACGGGGAGGCGATGGTGACGGCAGTGATATTAACGGCCTCCTCCCAGCATGAGCCGGGGCAACCACAGCCAGCATTACATAAGCCCTCCTTAGCAAGACACTGAGAGTGTGCGCAAACCAAAAATGCACAAAAACACACAGTGCCAAACTCCCGATCTGCATTTGAAAAGCATAACTAGCAGTGGGTGGCACGGACCAAAGTCGAATTAAAACCACCATGTGGTCCACACACCTCCCCATAACAACCTAAATGTTCAACCGTTTCGGATGTTTTCCAACCATCATTAGTGACGGTCTGTTGTTGACCTCATAACTTCTGACATTCGATATTTACCCAGAGAAGAGGGAGGAAATAACAGTCAAAGAGCCATTTTAGAAATGGAAGCTCAAACACACACATCATTATCCAGTGGTGGTCCGTCCCCTCTGCCAAGTCCAACGCAGCTGTTCATCCAAGATCTGCTCTCCCTGCGTGGTGCGTTCCAAATAGCTATACCAGCATAACAACCCAACCGCAGAGGTTGCCAGAACATGCACTGTGGGTGTGAACGGGACCAACAACTTGATGAGGTCGACTATGGAATATTATAATAATAACACTGGGACATATAATAAGAATAGTCTAACTATGCAAAAAAAAAACGAAGATTGCAAAAAAAACAAAAAAGAAAGTACCAGTATTGATTTAGGAACATCATTTTGGGAAATAAAACGCTTGACAACAGTTGAAGATGAACTGGAAAACCACACGCCAGTAGATGGTTCCTCTCTCTGCCAGACCTAACTGTTCACTGTTTAACTGGAGCTGCGCTCAGTACCAAAGTTTCAAGTATATGTGTAATATGTAATCCACTTTGTAGGCTACTGCGCCTTTTTTCCCCACCAAAGTACTCCACTGTACAATGTAGGCTACACTTAAATAGGTAAATCTATAGCAGCTAATAGCCTCTCATGTTGATTGAGTTCCAATATTTTTTTAAATATTAATAAAGCAGAAGTAATTACAGGAGGCAACTCTAAACGAGGAGTCATTGATGTAATAAATGATAGCGCGGTGGTCATTACCAGGTAGTGATAGATGCACGGCAACAGCACCACATCCGTCAGGGTGAAGTACAATCCCTCGGCGAACACGTGCTCCAGCGGAGGCAGGTCGGCCGTCCTCACTTTCCTGATCTCGCAGTGCTCCCTGGTGGCGGGAGAAAGAACCGCATCCTCCACGGAGAGTTTGGCAAGAGCTGCCCGGAGTTCAAGGCTCTCGCCAGCCTCAGTGGCCTGTTTTTCCTCGGCTTCTTTGCAGTGTTTCTTCTTGTTCTGTTGCTGCTTCTGTTCTCTGAGTTTTTGTCTGCGTATTTTGTCGTCGTTGTGCACTTTGACAGGCTCGCCGAGCCTTTTCTCTAGGTGGAGGATGGCTTCAGGGAGGTGGAGCGAGGGATCAGTCGGGTTCTGGAGGTGTTCTTCCACAGCACAGGGGATGCCAATTTCACACAGCCTCGTCCAGTGGCTTACCTGATCATACAGAAGAGAATAATAACAAAGAGGGTTTTCTAATCATCCGGCTATCCCTTTTACCATCTCCACATTACAAGGAACTGTTCATTTTAAATGACCAAACAAGACACAATGAACAGAGTACTGGTTAATACTCGATTGTCTGAAAGGTGCAACAAAAACATGTTTTCCCGGTGTATATGAAAGATAGTCTTTATTGACAATATAGGCTGTAATTGTCTAGGCCAGTGATTTTCCAACTATGGCTGGGAAGTGGGAACTAATAAGTGGGTGACGGCACCAAATTGGTGGCGGGATGGGCATTATAAACGGATGTATAATGTGGTCATGGGATGCCCTCAAACACATGCCATGTCTGATTCATCACTATGTTTGAAGACTTAAAAGAGAAGCACTGTTTTGATGGATTTATGTAATAACATATTGTATTACAATTTCATTATAATACTAAGGTTATTCATGCATTGAATTGTTGAGGTGCATGGAAGCCTACCTCAGCACAGGCTTTGAGGCATGTCTTCTTGAAGCCTAACAGTTCTAGCACATCCTTCCGGGATGGATCAGCCTCCATCGTCTTGTCAATGATGTGCCGAAGGACCACAGCCAGTCCTGCTCTGCAATGCATCTCCGTTTCATCTAAAACTACGGGCAGACGACAGCCTCTTGCCAACGCAGGTACGTCTTCCAATTGGACTACAGAAAAATCACTTGCTACTATGACATGGTTTTCCAAGGTGTGAGCAATTATTGGCCGGGCACTGACGAGAAACACTTTAAAATAATTGGACTTGCAGTAGGAAATGAGAAAGAGGACAATTGAGGTGCGCAAGGGAATTGATGGCTCATCATCATCATCATCATCATCGAAGGAGACTTCTAAATAGAGAGAATGCTGTCGTTGATCCTCGGACTTCATTGCAGATACTACAAGGAAATAATAAGACATGGGTTAATTGTTTGACAAATCATGTTATTGCCAACGATCAATATTGGATGTGGAGAATGAATGTCAACATTGTATGTTGTGTGACATACCTTTCAAGCCAATTAAATAATGAATCTGGGTTGAATCGGAGACTAATGACACTAATATATAGATTAACTTGACTACAGTAACCGATTGCCCAGCCTCAAACTCAAACCACGTTATGTGTTGAACCACTTCCTCTACTTACATCTCTGTCATTACATAGGCTTTGATGGCTCTACAGTGCCCCCGTGCGCTGCCAGGTCTCTCTACCGGCACACCAATATTATACTAAAGTGTAAAATAGTCCACGATAAATATTTTTACAAAATTCTAGGCTACTAGATTAATAATTATTATTGAAGAATAATGCGTGAGATCAATGTTACATTTGTGAAATGGAAAAATAAATCTTATTAAGTATTTTCAGTTTCCTCCGGAGTTATAAAGCGGATGCACCGCCAGATGAAGACGGAAAAGCAGCTGAAGTGCGACTCACATCTATGGCCAAACCGGCTGATCAGCGCCTGGATTTCTGTCTTATATCCGTTAACATTTAGTTTGTGTCCGTTGTAAATACTACACGGCTGTTGGATTCGTACCTTCTAATCACTTTCGTACGTTATAAGAAAGGTAAATGAACAAGGACGTGATAGTAATATGATGGAGTAGAGTGCAACCCTTTGTAACATCCCTATCTGTCATTGTGCTTTATCAGAGACCTTAACAATCCTGGACATTTCTGACCTTGTAGTGCCATTCTAATGGCAAGAGGTGTTTAACTAACATGGGACTTTACGAAGCTTTTGAGTATAACCAACGCTTTATCATGCATTCTCCACCTGCAGTTTAAACCATGGCAACAGCCCTGAGTCTGGAGTTGGATCCGATCTTCCTCAAGGGTCTGGGTTTCCTGCACTCCAAGAGCAAAGACTCAGCTGAGAAACTCAGAGCCCTGCTCGACGAGTCTATGTCCAGAGGTAGTGATTCATCCTACCGATCATCGATAAAGGTATGCTGTACACACATGGTCTATTTCCTTGTTTATGTCATTCAATGCTATAAACGTTAACTTGCTTGACTCGACATTTCCTCTGTGCTATATGGTGTTTAATTTCCTGGTATGCTTTATTATATATTTTTTGTATTGGCCTATATATACTGTATATTGAATTTAGTCTCATTGCTATTAATGCGCTATAAATAACCTCAGTCGATATTTTGTTCTTTACTTTCTTCAATGTTTCTTGAAAAGTAAAATTCTGGTACATTGTGTTTTATATTTTATAACTAGGACATTGAGATCCCAAAGGGGTCTGCGTCCAAGTTAAGCCTCAGTAAGCAGGACTCCAAGTCCTCGTCCAGTTCCTCCTCATCCCCCAGCAGCAGCAGCAGCAGCAGTGGCAGCAGTAAGTCCATCCACTCGGAGAAGAGCAAGAAGGAGGCAGAGAAACGCCCTGCCGAAAAGGTAATGCATTAGTAGTACATTAGTCATGCCCGTGGGTAGGATGTTCAACTACCTAGCCAAAAGTAGTGGGTTTCCCCGATGCCTGCAGTCTACATGCAGGCACCCTTACCTGCTCCTTGAATGATCTGAAGTTAACTAAGTTGCTCTGGATGAAAGCATCCAACCAAAAACGAAAAGCTAAATGCAACTTCACCTGCTTATATTCACAGGATCAAGTGAATCGACTTAAAATGCATACGTGATGTACGGGATATTGTATACAACCATGTTCTTTCCCATGGGTTGACACAGATCAGGGTTGAGCTGTGTGAGGTGGAGCCTCCTAAAAAGCCGCGTCTGGAGAGGCAGGAGAGCCGCTCATCGCCCATCACCGTTCAGACCAGCAAGGACCTCGTCCAGCCCAGCATGCACGACTACGATGAGACCAACGCAGACGACTTTGCCATGGAGATGGGCCTGGCTTGTGTGGTGTGCAGGTATGGGGGTCACCTATTTAACTAACAATAGTTAAATCAGCTCAATCAGATGAATATTTGTCTTGGTATGTTGTCACAAGGAATTCATACAAAATACAATTGGACAATTATTCCAAATATTTAATAGAAGTATATGGTTAACGCAAAATGGATCATTTAGATATATTAAAGATAAATATCAAGGCCCAATCCCATTTCTACCCCTTACCCCTCCCCCTTTGTTTTGAAGGGGTAAGGGTAAGGGGTAAGGGGAAGGCGTAAGGGGTAGAAATGGGATTGGGCCCAAGTACGTCCTCATTCTCAACAATCACCAGCATGCGTGCAGTGGATCATTTTGGAGATCTATTGATGGAATAGTTGATGCCAACGCCTTTTTGTGCACCTGCCAATGGCTCCAGGCAGATGACGGTCACCATGGGTAACCAGCTGGTGGAGTGCCAGGAGTGCCACAACCTATACCACCAGGACTGCCACAAGCCCCAGGTGACGGACAAGGAGGTCAACGACCCGCGCCTCATCTGGCACTGCGCCCGCTGCACCAGGCAGATGAAACGCCTGGTGAGTCCTTCTCCATCACCGGACTGCGATGGGGTACAGGGTCGGCTTAGCTCAGGAGGTAGAGCAGTTGTCTTGTAACCGATAGGTTGCTAGTTCAATCCCCAGCTCCTCCTAGCTGAGTGTTGATGTGTCCCTGAGCAAGACACTTAACCCTAACTGCTCCTGACGAGCTGGCTGTCGCCTTCCATGGTTGACTCTGCCGTCGGTGTGTCTATGTGTGTATTAACCGATGTAAGTCGCTTTGGATAAAAGCGTCTGCTGCATGCCCTAATTGTAATTGATGCTCCTACTTAGACCAGGGCTCAAGACTGCCACCTTTTATCAGGTGGTTGCTAGGTCTTTTCTTTAGAAGATTTGTATATAGATATAAGAAAAAGGGTTCTCCCCAACAAGTAGAAATGCTAGTCTTGAGACCTGTAGACTCTCCTTGTGTTCTGATTCCTACAGCTCACTCCGTCCAGTGGTTTCATGGGACAAACTTGGTTGAACGCTGAATCAAAAGAGTTTTGACAACAACAACTGTAGTCAAAGTAATATCCAAAAGAATTGCAGATTCTGTTGTTAGGAGAGGGAGAGTGTTTTTGGCTTGTTCTTAGCCTCATCGGAAAAGTGCTTTGGTTAAAGCTCCGGCCTTATGTAAATGTCATTTAAATGTATCAATATCACTGCTTAAAAGTGTGTGTGTGTGTGTGTGTGTGTGTGTGTGTGTGTGTGTGTGTGTGTGTGTGTGTGTGTGTGTGTGTGTGTGTGTGTGTGTGTGTGTGTGTGTGTGTGTGTGTGTGTGTGTGTGTGTGTTTATTTTCCAGGCCCAGAAACCCCAGAAGCCTCCCCAGAAGTCGAGCCCCGTCGCGGCCTCCGCCGCCCCCGTAGTGAAGGACGCGCTGGTGAAGAAGACAGAGATGAAGTCAAAGACCGACGCTGCCAGCAGCTTTCAAGCTTTCAAAAGAACCGAGTTGAAGGTAGGTGTTCCAAGTGGTTTTGAGCTCTTTATAGAATCAATCAGGGGATGTTGTCTTTATTAACATACTGTCTTATTCTTTATCTGGCTCTTGATTTTTTTTTTTAGTTAACATCACATGAATGATTTATATTTTCGATGTTCCTAACCTTCCGATGAGACGATCCTGGGTTTTTGATGGCTCGATGTTCTACTTTTAATTGGAAACCTTCCTTCCCTTTTCCCCCCGCAGACTTCCGCGCCTGCAGCCAACCCCGGTGGCACCGGCGCGTCTTCCGCAGGCAGCGGCCTCACGGGGTGGGCCGCCTTCGTGGCCAAGACCACCCCTTCCTCCGTTATGTCCAGCACCAAGCTGGCATCCTCGGGCTCCAGCACCAATGCCAGCGCCCAGAAGCCAGCGGGGCTGTCGGGACTGGCGGGGGGGACCAAAAACGGAGCGGGGGCCGCCAAACCGTCGGGCGGCGGCGGCGGCAACGGGGGCGGTTCGAGCGCGGCTCCGTCGAAGCAGCCGCCGCCCCTCACCCTGGGCAAGCAGTCGCTCAACCGCTCCTCCAGCGGGGAGGGCCAGGGGAAGGCGCCCTCCGGGGGCGGGGGGTCCCCGGGGTCGTCCCACGGCTCCGGGGGGAACGGCGGAGGGTCCGGGAGCAATGGGGGCGGGAACGGGAACAGCGGGAACGGTTCGAAGGCGGTCGCGGGGGACAAGGCCCCCACCTCGCAGGAGTCCCAGCTGAACGCCATGAAGCGCCTTCAGATGGTGAAGAAGAAGGCGGCGCAGAAGAAGCTCAAGAAGTGAGCGTAGG
>NC_044050.1:16467426-16472426 GCF_902167405.1 Gadus morhua
ACCATGGGTTTCTTCTCTCGTTGGCGCTCAAAGCTGACCTTGCGCTCCATCATTTTCTGCGCATTGTCCTTGACGAAGGTCAGATTGTTCAGCTCGTCCATGAGGCTGTTCTGCACCTCGTTGATGTTCGACAACGGGGCCTGGAAAAAACGAAAAACAAACCAAAACCATGAGAAGATGGAAAACCTTTCCACAACTAATTGGTGTATGCTTCTGCTCTGACGTTGATATGAGAGTTCCCATCTGGTACATTATTAAAGTTGACCTATTATACCACCAGGTGTGATTGTGATTCGCCGTTTCAAGCTTCTTTTTTATAATTCTTCCTCTTCTTACATAACAAGTGGGTGTGTCCACCTAGATGTGTGCTGGATCTACCAGCATACCCAGTGGACTATAGCAAATGATGGATGAGCTGTAGTTGCTCATCCATCCTTCATACTTCTTGGTGGACACAAGCCCACTCGTGACTTGTAACGGCTAATCACACGCTGAGGTCTGAGGTCATCTTATCTGGTGGTTGGGTCTGGTGGTGTTTTGTTAACGTGTGCATGGCCCTTACAGGCAGCTGGTGCTTGGAGGGGATGTTGTGCCGGGTGGTGTCGGTCAGCCCTCGGAGCAGCGCCACCAGGAACACCACACTGTTGACCAGGATGGTGTACGCCGCCGCGTTGAACCGCTGCAGCTCCTCCACCAGCTGGCCGTTCAGAGCCACGTAGTCCCGCCTGGCCGGCAGATGTGCGTCCGACACGGGCGAAGGGGTGGAGGAAGAGGGCGACGGCGAGGAAGAAGAGCGGGAGGAGGAGGGGTTGGAGGAGGAGTAGGTGGAGGAGAAGGTGGAGTTGAAGGAGGAGGAGCGCTCCAGGCGACTGCAGTAGTCCAGCAGTTTGTCGTAGCGTTTCTGGATGAGCTTCTGCGGCGCGGAAAACATGCCTTGCAGGCAGGTCAGCGGGGTGAGCACCAAGCGCTCCAGCTGCTCTTTCTGGAGGGATGGTGAGGGTGGAGACAGTAGAAGGGAATACAGGTGATTACAAACACTCAAAGCACAACCCTAGACCCTCTCTTATTCCAGCTTCTGGAGGCAACGACACAAAAACTCGGCATACGCAAAAACCCTTACTTCTGCAACGTGGAGGAAGGAATTCATGCAGATTCAAAGTCAGTTAAATAGGTGCTGGGGTTTTCCCGCAATGCAAAGACCCAATTGTTCAAGTCAACAAACCATTTGAAACGATTTTACAGTTCATTCGAATATATGCAGTTGAATGTGTTTGCACAGCACCTCTGCACTGCTGAGCGGAACTTTTTCACAGAGCACATTATGCAAAGAGAAAGGGTGCAGAAGAAAACAAAAAGCAGAGACACAGCTAATGGTTTAAACATTGTTTAGTAAATAAGCAGCCCGTCCCACTCACAAAGTGCTTATAGGGGTCTGGGGTGTTCTCGTGGTGTGTTCCATTAGTGATGTGTTTATGGGAGTCCTTCACTATGATCTCCAGGTCCTGGACATTATGGACCGCTACAGCCACCATCTCCTGCGGGTGGGGTTGGGGGGTGGGTGGAGGACATGGGAAAAGACGATGGGAATCTTTAAAGGGCTCCTATTTTACAACCGGGTGTGAGTGTGATTAGCCATTACAAGCTGTTTGAAAATCTGCCCTACCCAGTGACATAGTGACATCACAAGTGGGAGTGTCCCCCCGGATGTAGGACGGATAGATAAGCCTACCAGTTGCTACGGTCAACTGGGTAGGCTGGCAGACTGATCAATCATATCAGCATACATCTGGGTATGACACTCTCACTTGTGATGAAACAAAGTCAAAGGGCAGGGAAGATTCTGAAATGGCTTGTAATGATTAAAAGTGCCAGCACGTGTGGGAGCTATCGTCTGAGTAGTACCTGTGCTTGCTGCAGATAAAAGTGGACGTCCTTGACCAGTTGCTTCACCGCTTTCTCCAGGCTCCTGAACAGCTTCTCTTCCTTGTCGAACGCTTCGTCCTTAACCTACAGGTGATAAGGAATAATCAGCCTCAGCGTTATATACACACCTCTCTAAGGCAATCACCTGTACAGGGCATATACATACGTCCCGATCCGTTGTTAACCTTTAATTCAAAGCCGCCATGTTTACACAACATAGTCAACGAGTGCAGGGGGAATGCTGCTCTCACCTGAGATTCGGCACCAGCGAGGATCTTGAGATAGCCGGCGAATCGGTCGCCCTTCTTCCTGATGGAGCGGATGTTGATCTTTTGCAGTCTTTCTCTCAGCGAGCCTTCGTCGTCAGCCCGCTTGTACTTCATGACTGGGAGGCAGAGAGGTGTTGGGGGGGAGATTGGGAGAGGGGGGACATTTAGGTACAGTGGTGTTGGTTTCACCCATTTCAATCTCAACACGTATCACAAACCACACGGGCCTTGAAGCAAACACATGTCTCCATTATCATAAGCACAGCAATAAAAAGGATCCTGGTGTTTGGTTAGTCATAATAAATAACACAGTTGTACAGTGTGATGAAAGTGCACCTCACACTACTACGCTCTGACGTGTGAATGGGCCTTTGGCTAATCATTGAAACGGCCCAACCCGTAGCCAAGCCGGCGTCTGGATATATGATCGCTATGATTTGTGTACGTGTGTGTGTGTTTGTGTGTGCATAGGGGTGTCTATTTGTGTGTGCTTTCATAAATGTCGACCCTGTTAACAGGCTACAAGGGCCTCCATGCTCACAGCGATGTCTCTCAAATGCTAATCGCTTAACTGTATCATTGTTAAACACAGGAAAAACGATCATCCTCGTCACCATCATCATCATCATCATCGCTCACCGATATCCTTCCGTCGTTTGAACTCGTTGATGTTGACGTTGATGATCTTGATGGCGGTGTAGGCCTCCTGCAGAGGCAGGTAGTCAGGGTGGTCGTTGGGGGTGGCCTGCCACAGCTCTCCCAGCAGGAGTGGGTACTTCATGATCCTCTGCACTGGCTTGATGAGCAACGAACCCATGTTCAGCAGGTTGGGCTTCCCTCTGGTGTGGGTATAGGGTTAGGGTTAATGGCTACGGTTGGGTTATGCTTTATTATTATCTATTATTATATCATTTAGAAAAAAAATATTCATACAAACTTAACATAACATGGTACTTACTCAAGGTCATATATTTGCCTGGAAGAAAATGTGCAGAAATAGAAATGATGAGTTATAGATTCCCAATATATTTTTTCCTTGATATTTACAAAGAAAGAAATATACTGTTTGGTTAATGTTTCAAGGCGTCTTCTTACTTCAGAGATAGAATACATGTGTTTAAATGCTGTTTCATTTCCTCGTCTCTCTCGTAGGTCTTGAGAAGCTGGTTGGCCTCATCGTGGTGGTAGCAGTAAATCTTATAGACGTCCTCCAACGCTCCCTTGGCCTGGATGAAGATGTCCCCTATAAAAAATAACATAAAAGAGCGTTGACAAGACATACTTTTTTAACAGAAGCTTTAATCCAAATCCACGTCTAAACTCCAGATGCATGTCATTAAGGAACGGTGCCACTTCTTCCTCTGACTATAGAGGACCTCATAGAAGAGCAAGCAGAGAGTAATCACCAATGACGACAGCCTCCAGGTCGGGCTCCGCTGTGGCCTCCTGCAGCTGGAGAACCAGGGCAGCAGACACCTCACATGCTGCCTCCATGTTGGTGAACAGGCGGTCCACATCCACCACCTGGAGGAACAGACAACATGTTTACCTCTAATACTTATTTTAGTTTTTCGTCTATTTTGCAAATTTTGTTTTTTTAAACATATATACAAAATTGCACGTAGGGGTTATGCATCTTGCTCAAAGCTTCCTTGAGCATTGATGGACATTGGGGATATTGGGGGTTTGAACCCAGAAACATTTGGCTCAAACACCTGAGGCACTAGACATAATTCCCCCCCCCCCCCCCCCCCCCCCCCCCCCCCCACATCACTTCTATAAAACCGCTGAACCATTCATTGTTTCCTCATGGATTTTTGGAAGGACTGGGGGATGGTTAGTGAGGTTGATGCTTCGACACTGAAGCACTACTCTAGGGATAACATCATCTAACGCAGGGGCCAGCGTACCTGAAGCTCCCTCAGGGGCTTCACCACCTCTCGCACGCAGAGCTCCATGTCCGTGAGGTAGTCTTTCTCCGTCTGCACCAGCTCCTGGATGACCTTCGCCCTGCGGCTCATCTTCCTGCAGCGAACCTCCTCCGAGTCGGGCGGCAGCGGCATGGACAGGGCGCTGGGGGTCATTTTCTCTAGAGGGAACCGAAGAGGAAGAGGAGAGAGGTGGTGGGTGAGGTGATGACATTCCAGAGGAAGAGGACTGCTGTCTGTTGGTGAAATGAGGAGTCAAAGCTGAATAGGCACACTGTAAATAATAGAAGACAAAGAAAAGTATTGGGTAAGGTTTGCTTTATTAATCCCCAAGACGAGAAGAATGAGAAAAACAGAGGGTAGTACTTCTAATTACTTTTAATCGCATCCTAAATTAAACAGTTACGGATGAAAATAGATTCAGTTGAATGTAGAATCACCGGCTCTGTGATTCGGCACGCAAGACTGACATACCCTAGCCTACAATCACCTGACTCCTCCGCAGAAATTAATTTCATTTGACTGAGTGCCAAAAGGCCTCATTTAAGGAGCCAGGCAGGTGCAGCAGCCTGTCAATTACTCTGCTGCCCTAATCTTCCCCTGGCTCCTGCTCAGTGTTGGCATAGGGGAAGGGCAGCCAATGAGGTGTGCTTGACGAAAGCAATGCTTCCACTCCTGCTAATCGCCTCCACGTGCCACTTCCTCTTTTGGAAGGGATGGAGAGATGGAGAGAGAGAGAGAGAGAGAGAGAGAGAGAGAGAGAGAGAGAGAGAGAGAGAGAGAGAGAGAGAGGGAGAGAGAGAGAGAGAGAGAGAGAGAGAGAGAGAGAGAGAGAGAGAGAGAGAGAGAGAGAGAGAGAGAGAGAGAGAGAGAGAGAGAG
>NC_044050.1:16477426-16549926 GCF_902167405.1 Gadus morhua
TTCTAAACCGTTTTGTCTTGCAAGACAGAAATCAGCATGTGAGTGAGATGTTACGCGTCGAAATACTGCAGGAGGAAACATTTGCATGTTATGCAATGAGATAATGCCCTAAACCCTATAATGAAAGTTTATTGTTAATGTTTAGGTACATCCAATATGATGAGATGTCCACCTGGCACATTAAGTGATTAACTGTGTATCATGTGTGTTTCCTCCGGTCACTACACAAAGTAAAATCTAAAAGATCAGACCAAGCACGCACACATTGTTAACATGTGTGTTCATTAAAATGTATAGCACATACCTATTAAGTTAGTCAAACGATAATGAACAAGTGCCACTGGGTTGTCGACATATTTCCATCGGCTGGCAATCTGTATGACCACCGCACAGATGGAACTGATTAGGCCTGAAAGGCAGCATTCCAAAGTGCAATTCTCTTGAAATGCTGATGCTACCATTATAATCAAACAATGGTTGTCGGTATGATGACGACACTTTTAGCAATTTTTTTTTTGTTGCATTTAGTCCAAAGACGAACTATATGCATATATTATATATATGCAACAGTTTTTACAATTTTATCATGCAAAAACTATTTTAAATAACATTTAAAGTTTCAATGAGCTCCTTGCTCTCTGTGACTGTCTCTTGTCACTCATTCCCTTAAAAGTGTTTGCAACCCCTAACATCAGTGCGTTTATAAAAAAAAAGTATGCAGAGCATAGTGGTCTCATATTAATTTGTTACTAGTTTAAAAAGACATAAATTTGCCGACACTCCCCTGAGTGACTTTTACAACTTCAACACAATGAATGTATTGTGTGTCTTTTACAGAATATATTGTGAGATCATCAAGAATGTTGACTACTTTGTTCATTTAGATCAGGATAAATTGGCTGAATGAAGGCTCTGTATACATAATAAATAGTGCCTCCTGTCCTCCCCAATTTGTAGTCAACAGCCTCCACTATTATATTAACATTTACTTATATACTTTGCTATCCGGGTGACATCGCAATATATAGTGTTGTATCCCTAAAGACCTAACCCAGGTGGGCTCAGGTGATCGATGTCTACTCCAAGACGTGGAGACTCATTAACAATCCTAAATTGCCTGTGTGAATTGTGTTTGTTTGTGCGTATGAATTGTGTTTGTGTTTGTTTTTGCGTGTGCTCGTCTTTGTGGTTAATGGGAGGGGTGTGAGTGTGATGAGAGGTTGTGTCATCTTGGAGCCCTTGATGGCCATGGTATTCAGGGATAGGACCTATAGGTTTGACATTATATTCATGTAAGTCTCCTGCAATATTATGGTGGCCCAGCTTAAAATACACTTTAACAAACATACAAATGATACATTACAAAGTAAATAGATGATTATATAGATAGATCTCAGATAATTATATCATACAAACCAGGGATAATCAGGGATATAATGCAATTTGTCTTGTCCACCAAGCTAGATCAAAAAATGTAGCCATAGGAACGATCCAATTACACACATATTGTTTATTTTCCGTTAATCAATTACATGACGTTACTGCATTGATTATACTTCAAATGGAGGTGACTGTTAAATATATAGCAGAAGATATGTAATACCGGTAGTTAGATGCATAGTCCCAAAATCATTCATCAGAAAAACTTAACACCTTTTTAACAGTCACCTCTATCTGTGTTACTTATTAGAGCAAAGAAGTTTAACCCATTTGATATGCTACACTACACACTTGAAGGTTAATATTTCCCATAACCTGCTGCTCCATATTCAAGCGATTTCTTACTACATCCCATATCCTTTGATGAGCCTGGTAATTTATTAACACCAGGGTGACATCAGTGTTTGTGGGCATGGCAACCTGACACTTAAGTTCTCACCTGGAGCAATGACAATGGTAACATTCTCCTCCCTGACAGAGCACAGACAATAGGGCCTCATATTATGTTTCCTGATCACCCTGGAGTTGTGTTCATCAAATACCTGTTTGAGACCCCCATATAGCTCTCTATTATTCTGTTTTATAGGACTAGAACGACAATTTGATACATGCATAAAAAAGTATTTGTTAAACGAATTGTATTATATATATATATATATATATATATATATATATATATATATATATATATATATATATATATATATATATATATTTCGTGACATGAGAGTATTTCGTGACATGAGTTCATGAAATCAAGTCATATCGAAATATCCAACCATCTTAAATATTTAAGGACATGAAGGCAATGCTTTATGATGCATGAATGAGCTCCATCTTAGCATTACATCAAAGCACTCCGATAACAGTGTGACTATACACATCAGAGTGTGGTGTGCTGGTGTGGCTATTATGTTGGTGTTAATATGTATAGATATTGTTTGAATATACCTCAAGGTAAACAGCAGCAATACGTAAGGCCTGGGGACAGCTGGCACTCCTGTTTGTTTTTGGTAGAATGGATACAGGACTTTGATCTCATTATTGACTGCAGGTTTTACTATCAATGTTCAAATTATGTTAGATGTTCATACAATTTAACCTGCTTGGGCAGCTTAAAAAAGTCCCTGGTGTTTGAGTTTGTTGCTTTTCTAAATTGAATTTGGGAAACATGATCGCCAATCTACAGTTAAGTATTCTTTTAGACTTTACAAAGGCCATTTAGACAGTTTTTAAAAATCCCACCTCTACTACTGCTACTATTTCCACCAGTAATACTACTACTGTTAAATCCCTACTAATAATGGATGCATGTAGGTTTGATAAAGATCATGAAATATAATAAAAAGGTAAACAAAGGTGGCAGTGTGCTCATGAAACATGTGACAGTGAAGCATACTGACGTCAGCAGTAACGACGGCAACGACTAGCTGCCCCCACGGCGAACCCGTCCTCATAAACGCTCTGCTTTTAATGTAAGAGTTCAGACATGTACCTCAATTGAGGACTTACTTTAAGTAAACAGTACAACTGTTTTCTATTTAGTAATTTGTGTTATTAAACGTTAGTCAATTAACCAAAATGACGCTTACTTTGGAAAGTGCCGGTATGTCTTTTTATTTTGAAAATCATACCGGATGTTTGATACTGCTACTCAATGGTCCTTCGTGGATTCCGTAGATTCGCGTTTTACGCGAAACTCGCGTTTGGAAGGAGAGTTCGTGAACCTGAGCGGCTACAATGAGAGCACTTGTGCGCTCCTCGCTGGGAAACGTAGTGAAATGCTTTAGCCCACAGTCTGCCACTCCGAGCAGGTTGGTCAGGCAACCAGCAGTACTATATTCCAGAAAAATGTTGCATTATGAAACGGAGGCGAGAGGACAACCGAACTCTCAAAGCTACAGGATTTATTTTAGTAAGTCTTATAAATCACGGTGGGAACAGTGGATAGAAAATGTGTGTCGTTTGTGTATAACGGCATTTTTACCCGCCATATATGTCTGTACAAGGGGAGTCAGCGAGGTGGTCGATATGGAGGTCAAGGAAACGTTCGCTTGTTGAATCATTGCTAACGAGACCGTAATGACTCGATTGTAAATGTTGAATGCCGTTTAGTAGATAAGCGCTGTTGAGTCGTTTTCGACTTGTATCAGGCCGTTGACTCCTTTGGGTTTATCCAGGCTCTAAAACACTTTCTCGGTCACGTGTACCGTTTAGTAAATTTGCTGCAAGAAGCTGTCAGTCAAAACATTGGGATGGGTGGGTCAAACGACAGCTCGTTTCTGTAATGCGCTGCCTTTGGACAAGTTCATTAAAAACGAGCTATTTGGGAGGAGAATGCATGTGAGTTGACCCAAACGGGATAATGCTAAATAATATTAGGCTGTATGATTTAATTACATGCACTCCACATTCTACTCATAAAGTAAATACACAGATGAGATAAGATAACACTTGCAAGACCAGAGGAGAAAGCATAAGGACACACAAGGCTAACTTATAGTTTTGTGTATTTTAATGTCTTGAGATAATTAATTGACAGTCAAACATTTAACATTGTTTATTTATTTCCTAAATAAGAAAATCAATTAGCTTTTATTCTAGGCAAAGGAACCTAACTGCGTTTCTATGTATATATTTTCTTCCAGAAACATCCGATGGAAAATACATCTCACCGTTCCATGACATTCCACTTCATGCAGAGGTGGAGAAGGTGACTGATAAACCACTGGATTTAGCATTTGAATTTAGCATTTAAACTGCTTAGTTTATTATGGCATAACGTTAATAAACATAAATTAGATACACTGAAATTCAACAATTTGTCCTTCTTTTTGCCTTGTTCTAGGACAGTGATGTGCCACCAAAGAAAATGAAGAAGGGGGAGAATGAGGTAATGCCTAGCTAGTCGAGCATTTGTTTATTATTATTCTTTTTTTTTTATATATAACTATTAACATTAATTGTTTTCATTAATTTTTCCATTTCAGGTGCTTTTCAACATGGTTGTCGAGGTACCTCGATGGTCAAACGCAAAAATGGAGGTAAATGAAATTTTGCCCTTCAAGGATTTGGCCGGATTGCTAAAACCTTCTAATTAAGTGTTGAAATTGTCCTTGAGATGTAAATTAACCATGTGTTCAACTCATCCCATTTAGTGAGTTGAAAGGAATAATCCACAAGATTTATTCTGTTCTTAAATGCCACTGCGCGTGCCCATTTAATTGGAGACCGAGACTGAGAGGGGTGCAGTTATTATTCTTGGTCATGAGCATGGTGGGAAATTTTGGATCGAACTTTGCATTTCTTTGTTGCTTTGACCCACCAGTTGCAATGGACTGGCTATGTGGGGAAAATGTGAAATACGTGTTCAATCTCATTCTACATACTTGCATACAATGGGAACCGAGCACTTCATTTTGATTCGGAAGTGAATGCTTGGGCTGCATTGCAAACAGTGGAAAAAACATCCCTCCTTCCCTTGCGACTTATTAAGATGTTGCTCTGCATTTAGAATTCAGATTTATCCAACTGCCTTAAACACAGTCCCCATCCTTGCTCGGAATTCGTACTCCCGCCTCATATTTCAAACTCTTATCATCGAATTCCAAGGATTTGTAAAAATAGTCAGGCTCTATTTCTGCTCCTTTGTCCGCCCAGATTGCTACGAAAGAGGTGCTAAACCCAATCAAACAGGACGTGAAGAAAGGAGCACTGCGCTACGTGGCTAATGTCTTTCCACACAAGGGCTACATATGGAACTACGGGGCGCTCCCACAGGTAGGGGACACCCTAATTTACTATTCAGGTTTTTAATGTCACGAAAGACTCATCGTAGTGGAGGAAGCTTTTAAATCAAGGGCAGTGTATGCTCTACATGGAAGCTCTTTGTGTGACAGTTGAAGCTCAAAAGTTATTAACGTGAAATATTGAATGATTAAACATAATTCTCGGAAACGTATTTCTTTTGAACAGCTCAGCCTGGCTGAGCTTTATTCAACTCATTTTATATGGTTTGAAATTTCATCCACCCATACTGCCCCCTCTTGGCAAGTTATCATTGTGTCGGGGTTGTTTGTTCTAAAGGCAGGTGTGTTTTGACAGACATGGGAGGACCCCGAACACACAGACAAAGACACAAAGTGCTGTGGAGACAACGACCCCATAGATGTGTGCGACGTGGGCTCCCTGGTACGAGCTGCACACAGAACGGGTTTCCTAACTGAACACAACGGTGCCACCGCTCCACGCCCCCTACTCATCAGGCTACTCTTGTTCATGTGCTACATCAGGTGTGTGTGCCAGGCCAGGTCATCCAGGTCAAAGTCCTTGGCGTCTTGGCCATGATTGACGAGGGAGAAACCGACTGGAAGGTCATCGCTGTCAACGCTGATGACCCAGATGCCCAAAACCTGAATAGTAGGTCAAGTTCATGTTTATATTTCATACCGAAAAATTTGAATGCTGAATTGCGATTCGAATACCTGCTTGGCGTGTGTGTGTGTGTGTGTGTGTGTGTGTGTGTGTGTGTGTGTGTGTGTGTGTGTGTGTGTGTGTGTGTGTGTGTGTGTGTGTGTGTGTGTGTGTGTGTGTGTGTGTGTGTGTGTGTGTGTTAGGTATAGACGATGTTCGCAAACAGAAGCCTGGTCATTTAGAAGCCACTGTCGACTGGTTCAGAAAATACAAGGTGCCAGACGGAAAGCCCGAAAACCAGTTTGCCTTCAAAGGACACTTTAAAGACAAGGTAACAACTGTTGAATTTAGATTCAATATCATTGATTCATAGGCTCTTTTTAAGCATTCATTTGGGCAGAAATGTTAAATGGCGTGAGGATTGTATGCAACAAAATGAAGTACATATGTGTTTGAACCGTTCTCGATTATTGGACATTTTGTTAAGGATTTTGCCATGGAGGTAATTAAATCCACTCACGAGCACTGGAAAGCTCTCATGCAGAAAAGCACCAACAGTGGAGAGATAGAATGGTGAGTGTAGGCATATATATGTATTTCTATTTAGATTAATATGCATGGAATATGTATCCTTGTTATAAATGCATGATATGTGAATGGAACTTGATGAATGCATGTCAACAACTTTGTGGTAGTTCATTCATTATTTGTTTTCATGGATAACAGTAAAAACACTTCTGTCTGTGAGAGCCCCTTCACGTGCAGTTCGGAGGACGCCAGAAATGTGGTTGAATCGGTAAGATGAATGCATTACATATTTTTATAAACAGCATCTTTAAGGACGCATGTATTCATGTGTCCTGAAAAATGCTCTGGGTAAGATTTACGAGCTATAATCTTGAGTGTTATTTGTAAGAAAAACCAAAGCCAGCCGTGAAGATAGTTGCTTTGAGAATATATTTTCTTGTTGACTCAGACTGCGCCAAATTTAGACTCCTGGTTCAATCCGTACCAATCAGGGAATCTCCTCTTCTCTTATTGGTTCGCAAATCCATCTTGCATTTCAATCACATTCGCACATACGGCGTTATCATAACTCCACCAAAGGTGTAAGAATACAACACTTCTCAATGGCAGAGATGCATTTGGAGGGGAGAAAAGGTGGGCCGGGGGGGGGGGGGGGGAAGAGGGTTGTTTATTTTCAAAATCTTCTGCTGCTTTCTTTCTTCTCTCAAATCGTACCACCAGCCCCTTTTCATGTTGTATTCAGTAACATTTATCCTTGTTCCTTTCTTAGGCTCCTGCGTTGAGTAACGCCCTTCCTTTGTCTCCTGGGGGTAAGTTTACAGAAAACACTCAAAAGTTGAACCATTTAAAATGTATTATATAATACTGCAAAAGAGAAGCCATGTCTGTTAGCGGTAACTACTAAAGGTAGATGATTAGTTAGTTATTCACAAGATAACGTCAAGAGTATATAATAACTGCACACTTGACACCCAGTAACACAGTCCCTGTCAGTCGCTGAAGCAAATACACTTCAGTAAAGTAAGTAAAATGTATTTATGAGGCACATTCAAAAACAGTTTTCACTTGCCAAAGTGCCGCACATGGTGCAAAAAGGCATATAAAATAACACATACCACATACATATGCCGCTTTTCCACTGCATGGTACCAGCTCGACTCGACTCGACTCAGCTCGCATTTTTGGCGTTTCCACCGCGAAAACATGGTATCTGGTACCTGAAGTGGCTGCTTTTTTTAGTACCGCCTCGCTCTAGGTTCCAAGCGAGCTGAGCCGATGCTGAAAGGTGACGTCCGCAGACGGCCGGCCACTGATTGGCCAGAGAGTGTGACGAAGTCACGAGAGCGACATGGCAACCATGCTGGTAACAGCCATAGCAGCACCGCAGCCAACCTATTCCACCTCTTCAACTTCTTCAACATGCCAGCTAATAATACGAACACGAATACCATCGCATCGATGTCCTCCATTGTTGTTATGTGGGTTCTGTCCATGTGTGGGTTGCGTAGGTGTTGTTTGCGTCGTGTACAAAAATACGTCACGGCCCTTTCGCGCCGCCGACCCCGCCCACGTCCAGGAGGAACTATTTGCGGTGGAAAACGACCCGTGCTGCTCCCGTGTCGAGTCGAGTCGAGCTACATGTGCGGTGGAAAAGCGGCAATAGACAGTACATGAAAAACATAAAAATAAACAACATATCGCAACAGGGGAGGAAAGGCCAAGGAGAAGAGGTGTTTTTTGAGCCTTGATTAAAAAATGGTGACGGAAGGAGTTGAAGGCGGCAGTTCATTCCAAAGGCGGGGGGCAGCCACAGCAAAAGCCCTGTCGCCCCTCTGTTTTAATCTAGTGCGTGGAACGTGCAGGAGACCAATACTACATGATCTAACATAGATCATAGTTTACAACAAACAAGATTATTTTACTATTTTACTACTAATAGTTGTGTGAATCGTCTGCTGAATTCTTTGTGGACCATATTTTGAATTGTTTGAATTGTCGCTTGGGAAAGTCATAATGTATTTTCTAGAGGCTTAACCATGATGCGACGGTACTGATGGAGCTCGCTCTCCTAATAATAATATTTTGCATTATGCCCAATATACTCGTCCAACTGGCTGTGTATTACTCATATTACTCATATATTAGTCGTTATGCGCATTTTTTTTTTTTTTTTCACTTTTATATTGAAAAAAAGTACACCTACTAAAAATAATAAAACGTATGTTGTTTATAAGGTTAAACCATATTTAACATTTTCTTTGAAGCTGAAAACCTATAATTTTTTTCTTTACTTTATTCATGCTTGTTTGTGCCTTTTTATACATGTATTCCCTTGCACAGTGGACAAGTGGCATTTTCTCTAAAGGGGATCTGACTTCCTCAAGATGGTGCCAAAACAACAAAACCTATGGTCCACTTAAGACCTTCCCATTCTCCACTCATTTTGTAAGCACTCTGTCTGCACTTATACAGAGAGGCTATGGTCTCTGCTTTGGTCGCCAACATTTAATATAGGACAATATAATGACATTTTGAAATGCCCTTTTTCAAAACCATGTAATTATACGGTTGAAAGGTAAAATAACCGTTGAATATTTTGTTTTAAACTATATTTTAGGCTTGCAGAATACATGGTATATATTTGTTTTAATGATGTTTACAAAATAATTCTGTTAATCACAAGGCTACTTTTGATTTCACTTTCATAAAATTTGTGTATTCTTTTGGCTCAAATCTTGTAATCATTTCCACTTTCTAAAAAGTCAGTGCAGCAACTACGGTTGTATGTTAAGCTTATGTCATGTGACCGATCGCACTCAATCTAGCTTTTTATTTTATTAAGACCATGTTTATTTTGTACTGAGAAAATATATTATTGATTTGAAAGAATAAATAATCATATGCTATAAACATTATGTTCTTTTCCCCGTTTTACTTAAAACTTACCTTACCATTGGAAGAAGACATAAATCAAGGACGGCATGTATTAAATTGAGAAACGAATCAAAGTGCATTAAATAAATATAACCTTTATTAAAAACACCCACATCTTAGCAATAACAGGAATGATATAATGAACAGCTTTCAAATAAACTGCGTTCAGTACATTACATTACTTACAGTATCTAACCTTTTTAATTCCATTTTTAGCATACCATACTTCAGGAAATCTAGGGAAGCCTTTGAAAAAAACAAACAGGAATTTGCAGTTTTTTTAACCTCTTTTAGTGTCTAATTGCAAACCTCTGTTTATCAACTGCTAGCATAACGTCAGGGCTTAGCACCTTTTTATTCGTAAATTAAGCTCTGAAAGTCATTCAAGTAATGTTGATCCTTGAGTATGGCTATGCTAAAACCCGCTATAAATCACCTTGTCTTACTCAACTTGCTACTTCAGCTGGGTCCTGTACAACATAATAACTTTATAATTTCTCTACAAAATGGGAAAGGTACAAATACACATTTTGAAGGTTTTTGCTAACCGGATTGTATAACTGTAAAAAATTGCTGTGGCAATGGAGTTTAGTATGTACAAAAACTGTCTAGATTTATCTGACTGGGGTTTTCTGTTAACTCAAACAATAAAGAAACCATGTTTACTTTAGGATTGGTACTTGATGTATTAGTATATTTGACAAAACTACATGAACCTACAATATCAACAAAGAGTGAGTTGTATTTGTGTAATACAAATGCATGGTATATACAATGTGACATAAATTATTTTTCCTTAACACATTTACAATCTATTTTAAATAAAGTAATTCTTTTATTACATTTTTTTCCTGAAAAAGAAATTAAGTGCTTTAAGAAATTGATAGAATATATGTTAAAGATTGGGGTCACTCATACATAACTCATAACATTATACATCACATCAATTAAATCAAATAATTGGGGCAAAATTATCATTGTACAATTGCTTAGTGGTTATAAATAAATTTGAACTATACCCAAGCACAATGGCGTGCAACTACTATAATAACTGCCCTGGCCTTGCTTTTTTAGCAAAATAAAACTACATTACTTCTCACAAGTAAGTGTCATACTTTCCCTTTAGTCTACTCAGTGCATATTCAATTCAAATGACGATTTTATTTTATAAGATTTCAACCAGCCAACTAACTATAAAATAACTTATCTTTTTTTTACTTACAAAATAAATTTAGTTTTGGGTATGGCTTCAAGACTTTCGAATAGGATTCTGAAGGCAAGTCCCTGAATGAGGTGAAAAAGACAAACTGAATCAAGATGGAGGTTTAGACGTACTTAGTTGAAAATGTCCCTGATTTGTAGTAACATCAAAGCTTCAAGTTTAAGTAATTCTTTCTAGCAGTTTGATAACAAAAATGGGAAAGAAATAAACTTCTCGGCCTGTTGGTAACCTGAATATTCAGCGAGTGTGAAAGTTTTTGAGTAATCGAGGAAGGATAATCGACTAAAATAAACCTTTGTTATGTTATCCTATTGCCAAGCATGTTCTGAGGTATATGACAGGTAGATACTGTATATCATTCATCAGCCTCATGAGTCTCACATTATGTAACTACTATGTAAAATAGCACCATATGAAATAAAAACAGTTTCAACGCATAAAATACATCAAATGAAAAAAAAAAGTCAGACTACTTCTTGACAACATTAAAATCTTAAGCATACATTTGAAAATTAATTTACTGTACAAACTTTTTTGTATCTTACAGTTGGTTTACAATATTTAAAGACCCCCACAGCATGCCAGCTGCCTTCTGAAACACCAGCACCACTGAACTAACCCTGCCTCATGTTCCTCAGTGTATGAACAAAACATTTTTAGTGAATGCAACAGTCACAGGACTAATAATTCACATCAGATCTGTTCAGTGAACCTATGGCCAGCAACCCGGAAACAGCCAACGACAGAATTGTGTATCGATTTTTTTTCTCATGAAAAAAAAAGAAAAGCACCATAAGGATGGCTCAATAAAAAATGGACAGTATAAAGGACATAGAATAGTGAAAGAAGCACCAATAAAATGCAAATGTAAGTCAGTTTTCTCGGTTCGACAGATCATATTTATTCATGATCCTTTTTCTAATGCATATTGTCATTTACCTGTGAAAATCATTAGGAAGTAACTATTGTAATGTAACAATATAATAAGCACAAACTTAACAATTCAGTTTTGATGCTGTTGCATTTATCTTGTTATCAAAAGTGCTCTGATAATAAAGATTTTGTAGAGTAATCAAGTTGCTGATGATTTGATAATGATTCTGTTTTCTGAATACTTAAACATAATTTTAGTTGCTGCCACTCGTATAAAGTGGTACCACAATCGTGAAAAAGCATTTTGATTAAAGAAAGCATTATTAGGTATTCTTTAACATAAGTTAGGCTTATCACAAAATCACTGTTTTTTTGCCAAGGTTTTATTTCCAAGTGAATATATTTTAAGAAAAATAGTCATAGTTCATAAAAAAGAAACTTTGTTTCCAGTATAAACAAGTCCTTTTGTATCAGACTGACAGCACCAGCGTTTTGACCGTGTGTATCTTGCAAAAAGTAGTTGAACAAAAATAAATATTATGTTGGGTCAACTTACGAGTAAAGCTTGCTTTATAGAGAGGTGAAAGATTTGTCGAGAGACTGCTTTCCATCTTAACTGATCTGAAGTTCACATTTCTTCTAACACTGTTCCTCTGTGGAAAATGAGCTGTGTTATTTATCAGACCAGTGGTGCTTAGGGCTCTTGTATGTCATCCCTAATAAATATAGCACCTATTTGTAGGAATATAATGTCTTATTCCTTGGTATCCTTTCCTTGTCCTACATAAATTGACTGTAGGGCCCGGTGACCTTTGTGAAGGCGTATGGGGTTGTACTGACATAGGTGTTGGTAGTGCTGGACATAGAGCTCTCCATGAGTGTCTGGATGAAACGCTTGTAAGTAGGCTCCCGGGGTGGATCAGTCTCCGGGTGCTCACGTTTGACCGCTTTCTTTCCGCCGCTTTTACTTGGGGTAACCTCACCCCCGTTCCTCTCTGCGTCTTCTTCCTTCTCTCGAGCTTTCTCTGCCATCTTTGCTTCCCACAGAGCCAACCCGTGCTTTGCCTCATTCATGTTTTTGTGCTGGTAGAAGACGAGAGAAATGCGTGTTGGGTGGTTGCGGTCTGGGTTTTTAACCGGCGTCGTCGCATGGAGTTCCCGTTTTGCGCACTCAATCAGGATGGAACCGTGGCTCGGGGCCACCGCCACGCCACCAATATCCGGGTCCAAGAAGTTGTGCTCGTTGTTTGACCACATCTCGGGTTTCTGTGGGGTGGTGGGCGTGGTTGGGGTCCCAGGCTCCTGTTTGATGGTCACACCTTGCAGGTTTCCATTGGGAACTCCAAATTGTGCCTGCGGAGTGTGACATTCGCTACCTAATGCAGAGGGAAGCACCTGTGGGCCTGGAAGGCCCATTTCCTGCTTGATCGGCATACGGAACGGATCTTGGCCAGGGGGGAACATTTGTGGATTCTGAGGGAGGTATGGATTTGCGTATCCTCCGAACTGATTGCCATTTTTCATGGCAGCTTCATAGTTCAGCCCAGGGTGTGTTGAGGGGGCTCTTGAGAGGGCATCCATAAGATGTGCATTTGTTGCTCCATTAGGTCCATAGGGGGGGTAAGTGCCCATGGGATGAACACCTGGCCTCATGCTGCAGGCATTATATCCATTAACCTGTAAACCTGGTTCTCCATACCTTGGCGGATAGCGTTGATGTACACCGTACTGCTGCTCTGGGTAAAGCGCGGGCCTCTGTTGCCGATACATATCGAGGGGCTTTGGGTTTGATGCATAATAAGGGTGATAATTATCCAGGGGCATTCCTCCGTTACACTGATAGCCGGGGTAAGGGGAGTTCGCCCCATTCATGTAGGCGTTTTGAACATGAAGTGGAGACGGGTAAGGGCTAGTTGGTGTCGGCGTGGGGTACATGCCACCTGCCGTTGAAGTGCTCGGATAGGACCCAGAATGGATAGGGAAGCCTGGATAGCCGGCCGGGTGTGGGGATCCTGGGTATGGGGGGAGGATCTTGGCGTGCTGCTGGTGCAGCTGCTGCTGCTGGTGGACTCCAAGGCGGTGTGGCGATGGAGCCGCTTGTGCTGCCGCTGCCATAGCCCCTGGGATAGGTCCTGGAAAAAAAGTAAGGAGGAGAAAAGGAGTTGTTATATAATTGAAGCATTGAAGGATTGAAGTTAAGTCGTAATTAAATCACATATTAATACCCTGAATTTATCATTTCCAAGGCAGTACGTCAAATGGGAAACAAATTATCTACCCACCTGTCCCAGCAGCGCTCTGAGCAATGTTTTCATAAGTGCCAGCCTTGGCCTTGGCCTGCATGTTCTTCTCGGCCTTAATGTCAAGACTGGCATTCTTGTTGGCCGCTGCTTTTTTGGCGTCCAGCTTCTTCTGCCGGCAGGACTTGGCAGGTTCTGAGAGCATGCGGACCTGGCGTCGGAAGGCATTGAGGACCTGTATGGCACCGGTTTTGATCTTCTCTTGCTGGCCTTCCTCACTACCAAATTCGTCCGTACTGGAGGCCTTGTACAGAGGCAGAACATGAAGTTGTTCGTCCTCGGGGATCTTGCCTATGTCCCGATTATCCTCTCTGGTCAAGGTGCAAACCTGAAAGAAACGGGTAGCAGGATGTTTGTCATTGAAATCCTAATTAAAACTCCTATTCTTAACAAGGACGATCTTCGCATAATCATTATCAGACTTATAATCATAATCAGACTCATCTTTCTTTTATTTAAGTTTGAAACCATGTGTTGATTACATGATATGTAAGGACATTTATATTGTTTGCGTGCATGCCTTAGGAGTACATATTGAAACACCATGTAGTTTCCTATGCGTCTGCTTACCACAGTGCTGCCACCCTGCATGTTGTGGAGGTCTCTATGAGCATGTGCACAGAAGTCCATGCAAGCAGTGACCCCAGAGAAAGGGCGGCCATCTTCCTGCCCAAGGCGACAATCTGGAGCTCTGTGTTCATGTTCCACCTACGTAACAAAGTATTCAACGTTGAGACGTTTAGTTCAGTTTGTTAATTCAAATGAATAAAATGATTAAATTAACTGGTTATAAATTGTTAAACTAATTGTGGCAGTTAACAGCAAAATGTAATAAATGCATAGGTCTCATGCATTGTGTATGTGTTGAGGCAAAAATAGATATTTAAACTTGGTATACTGGTAGTATACTGGTTTAAAAAGAAAATGTACCTGGTTAGCGTACGCGTCCGGTGCTAATGTTTTATACATTGGCCCCATTAATGTGGCTAGGTGTTGTAGATTTTGCTCCAGTCTTCCCTCCTGGAAAAAAAAGTTATTTGGTACAATCAATATTAAAGATATCTTATTACTTATAACATGTTGCCACATTTTCGAGAGTTTGACAACATACCTCATTACTATCATCTCCAAGAAGCTTGAATTTCCTTGGAATTTTGCTCCTAGCAAACTTGCATCCATTGTAATACATGCTCCAGGAACAGCCAAACGAGAAGGACGCTCCGCAGGCCTCAGGATTTAGTCCTTGGCATGCACATGTCCTCCTAAATGATAGGGAAGTAATGTGTTAAGATGTTGGGATGTTTACATAATGAACATTGGAAGAAAAATAACCAAAACTTGTTGGATGATGTTGAATAATATATTTTATCCCCCAAAAAGATTTTTCCAGTCCTGGAAATGTGAAACCTTGGTTCTAAATGATGATGATATTTACATACAGTAAAGTAAAGGTTTCCTGGTGTTTTAAGTGGTAACTATGTGTACTCACTCCTCGTTGATTGCGCAGCGCCTCTGGGTGTGGGCTCCATGCTTGGTTAAAGTGGTGCTCAACTCCTTGTACAGCTGGTCGGCCACATTTCGGTTGATGCCCTCCCAGATTAGAATGACCACGATAATGCAGGACGTCTCGCACGTATGTCCGGCACGCTGCCGGACCAACACCAGCACCTTCTCCTCATCGCTGCCACGTCGAATGACCTGCAATACACACAGTTGGCGCAAGTTTAAGTATTCCTAATACCAGTTGAGACAAATACATTGGAAAACTTTTTCTTTTTCTTTCTTTCCATTTAGTTATTTAGGCAGACACTTTAATCCAGAGTTAATTTATATGCAAGATATTTTTGTGCAGTTAGGGGTAAGGCATCTTGCTCTAGAATACTTACAGGTAGGCTGTGGACATAGGCTGTGGGGATTGAGGCCCGTAACTTTGTCTGTGAGTCGAACACCCTAGCGACTACACTACCCCCTATACAAATTAAATGCAAAACCTTCATACCCATTTGGCAATAGGACATCCTTGTGTGCTCTTCCCCTCCTTGCCTGTGTAAATGACTTTTTCAATTCTAATGGCACGACCAGTTAGCCCAGACCTTTGAAGAGAGGGACAAGCAAAGAACAACCACAGAACAACCACAATATGAGTACTGAGTCGTCTTCAACAGCGTGAGTCATCTTCAACAGCATCTCAAAATGGTGCTTTTAATAAATTGATGGTTTACCTTTTCTCCATGACTTCTCGTATAGCCGGGACACTCGGTGCTGCGCCCAAATGGGTGTAATAAGGGCCCTCATCCTTCTCACTGATTTGTTCTGGGTAAAAAAAAGATTAAACATAAGCAGGTTATCAATTTATATTTGACAGTTTAGGATAATAGTATTCTAAGAAAAGTATGAGTATAAAAAAAATATATAGAGACTCACCGACACAGTGACAAGATGCAATGTCATACTGTGTTTTGATAGGAGTGTCTAGTAGGTTCTTTATGGGGGTGTCCAGGAGCTTCATGGGAGATTCAAGAAAGCTCTGGAGGGAAGGCTCTTTCTTCGGGGTGAAGTCATTGTGTCTCCTCATGGGGGCAGAGCTGGAATGGATCCCTGAATCCCCTCCGCCCAGATCTGCGTTGGTTGACAGTATTGTGACAGCCCCTGAGGACTCCACCTTCACCTGAGGAGAATTTAGGGCAAAGGACTTCTTCTCAAACACAGGAGAAAGCTCATACTGCCTGAGGCTTTGTTCCATGGTGGCCAGGATGCTCCCGGGCTTGTTAGTTTGTTTGCACATGGATTGAGTAAACTCCTGCTTGACCTGTGGGCTTCCCATTGCCATCTCTCGCCTCTGATACTCCTGCTGATGTATTCCCGGTGATGCAAATCGGGGTCCATTTTCCATTTTGATAGGTATTGGCCCTTGTTTGTCACCGAGGCTCTGAGGTGGATAAGGTGGTCCATGGCGCTCCTGCCGCTGTAAAAGGTGCATTCGCAGAGCTGCATGCTTCTGATAGTCTCCTTGGTTCCCCCCAGCTCCAGGAGGTAGCTGGTACCCTCTCTGTAATTGAGAACACAAATCGTTCTGCTGCTGCTGCTGCTGCTGCTGCTGCTGCTGCTGCTGCTGCTGCTGCTGCTGCTGCTCTTCCTTAGAATACATCTTTCCTGAAACCTGTTGGTTCATTGTGCCTAATTGTGGTATTTGAGCATTTGGGCGTGCTGTTGTGTTTTGGAAGTCAGGGTGGGTGGGTGGATGGCACTGTACCGAAGGCTGCTGCTGCTGCGGGTGGCATTGTTTAAAGTCCACACTCCCTTGATTCACTGTGCCAAACTGTTGCCTCTGAAGTTGCTGCCTTTCCACAGCGTTGTTGTAGCCAAAAGCTTGCTGAGGGTGGAGGTTGGCCTGTACAGAGTTTCTCCCCTGCTGGTGGGGCTGGAACTGCTGCTGACCTGGATGAGGCTGACTGTGGGGTCTGTAGTTGGGGGACTTGAGCTGCTGCTGCTGCCCTTCAAACTGGGGCGGATGCGACATGGGCCGTTCTAGACAGTGCTGTTGTGTTGGTAAAAATTCAGGTGACAATATTTCCTGCAGGTCTGGGTCTACGTCGTGTAAGTGCTCACGCTGCATGGGAGTGCGATAGCAGTGACTTGTCTGTTCAGAGAGGTTGCACTGCTGGGAAAGAGCCTGCTGCATTGGAGTTGTTTTCGAATTAGATTGCTGCCACTCAGGGGCAGTGTTGTGCTGAGTTTGAGCACAATGAGATTGGGACTGCAATTGCTCCTGTTTAATCTGCTGCTGCTGGAAATTGTTAGACCCTGAGGTGTTATCTGTGAAACCTTCCTGGGTTTGAAAGCGTTGCATTGGGTCTGTTTGCAACATCTGCCCATTGACTTTGGGATTTGGTGGTTGCTGATCTGACTGAGGCCTGTTCAGAAAGTCTTCCCACATATCATGCTCTTGTGTTTTTGATGGCGGACCACTGCTCAAGCGCTGCTCAGATTGAGGTGTGTTTCGGTCCATCCACTGCCCCTGGCCGGTTGCAGTGCATGCTAAGTTGCTGCTCTGCTGGGTTGGGCTATCCAGTCCATTTTCCATTCCAGCATGATGAGACTGCTGAGTTCCTGGTGCGCTTTGCCTGCTTATCGATTTAGGCCCCATAGAGCCAATGCTGTCTGGTCCAGCTCGACACAAGCTCCCTGAACGTTGTTGAAAGTGCTGGATCTGGGGTTGCATTGTGTATTGGAGACCACCATCATTTTCAGATTTATTGCCAGAACCAGGCTCCTCACTCTGCCTCATTCCTTTTAATCCTGGGCTGGGAAAACTCTCAGACTCGCATCCCTTCCCTGTCTGGGGAGGCATGTTATGTTCAGGGAAGGAGTTCTGATTAAACTCCTGGTTTGATTTCTTATACATGCCGTCAGGATTCTTTGGAAAGCATTTTAGATCATTTTGATGTTGTGAGTCGTTGGCAGGTCGCTCTCCAACTTGCCCAAGTGCAAAGTCCCGTTCCTGGACAGAGTAAGCTTGCTGCTGCTGGTGACCTGCTTCATGATTCTTGGAGTATCCGTTCACTATATAGAGAGCAGAGTTGTAACCATTTTCATTATTGTGGCCTGGTCTAGGTTTCTGTTGCTGTGCAGCAGGCATCTGAGTTGAATTTGGGTAACCTGAGCTTAAAGGGAGGTGTTGAGCACCTTGATTGGGCAGCTTTTTTGCTAGAGATCCATTGACGGCCAGTGGCAGTGAACCAGATGGTTGTGGTGCAATGGAAACCTGTTCAGGGTAATACTGAGACAGAGTCTTCTCTAAAAGATCACCCGGAGTGCCTTCCATTATTGGTTGCGAGGCTGTAGCACCATTAGAAATGGAAAATGGTTGTCTAGAATGGCCAATAAGATCCCCATTTGAGAAATTTCTGTTTATTTTGTCCAGTTTTGTCTCCTGCAGGGCATTGCAGTCAAAATCTGTCTCCTTTGTCAGCTCAGAAAAGTCTTCTACCAGACTGGAGCTCATATCCTCATTTCCTTTCATTTCAGTATCCATTTTGAGTTTCTTAGGCTGAGGAACCAACAAAGAGTCGTCCGGGTGCGCATGCTTCAGCTCCCCGTTCATGGTGTAAGGCCCTGGACTGAATAGTCCCTGTTCTGAACCAGGGCTGTTGCAGTTATCTTGGGTTCTTTTCATGGAGTTGACCCCTGCAATAGGCTTGTAATGGGTCCAGTCCTCGTGTCCATTAATCCGTGCTCCATCGGGAGACTGGTTTCCATTGTGGAGTTTGGTAGTATCCGTCGGGTTGGGATGCTCAGTGGTGCCAAATTGTGCTAATATCAGACTTTCTTCCGTCTCATGGCTAGACTGTTCTGTTTCCATCTGGTCTGCTCAGAGTCCATCCACGAAGCTGTCCTCTACGTCCTGCAAAACACAAGAGAGAGGGAGATGTTAGCATCCAAATAAAAGTCATGCGTTGCTTTTATTAAAACCTAGGGTTGACGTTATTGTTGTGACATCTGTTGTGGATTGCCATGGTTGCCAACAGATGCTGATTGCTACACACTGAGCTAATGTGAATGAAATCATTATTTTTATTATATATTCATGTATTCATTATTATAGAAGAAATAGACGATAGTAAAAGTTATATGAAATTCAAGCATATACTTCTTCATCCTCTAAAACCTCAAAATCAAACCAAATTGTTATAGTTATCATGAGTTTGATTTTTATCCCACCAATACATGTAAACAAACACACACACACACAGACACACACCAATATGACTTTCCGTATTGGTCAGCCAGGTGAGGGTGTGGGTTCGTGAACCATCTGGGTGAATCTGGGAAGAAGTACCACTTGTCAGATAATTTTGAGCTCCTCATCCCCTCATCCACACCACTTGTATGTTAAATATGGAAATAACGTACTTCTAATCTGGTTTCAATGACCCATTGCTGAATTGCAGTTTTGTGCATTTCCAGCCTAGGCATGTGGTTTTTAACACTGACATTATTGTGGGCTGTTTGAATAAGGGGAATCATGCATGATTCATGCTATGACTCATTCTTTGGCGGTTACTTGTTAGGCTAGTTTGAGCAATACATCTACTAATTTACCGTTACGCGTCCCATTTAGATTGTTTGTTCCATGCTGTTCGGTTTTTTCTATTCAAAATGAGTATCAAATTACTCTAGTGCATTCCCCATGAAAGAGTCCCTGTTATAGGGATTCCTTCTCTATAGGGACCCAGCCCTTTTCTATAGCTGTTATCAGGCTGTACTTGTTGACCTCGAAATAAGGTGTCATTATGCATGGATGGATCTCTGTATAGTATCTCTGTTTAAGCTGAGCCCAGGAAGGCCTTTAATCCCCATCTTTTCCTAACCCCCATCCCCCCTCCTGCACATGGAAAAATGGTGGTGCGCCATTGATTTTTCTGTGCCACCCTCTTATTATTAATGCATGTCACATCTGCAACATCTGCAAAACAATTACAGTGTAGAGGCTGAAGGAGAGCCGCAGTCTAATCCATCATAATTATGAGTAACGCCTTTGCAGTAGCTCAGGAATAAGGCAACCAAGGAGTTCCAAAAAGGTGGGTATTGCTAGGTGGTTCATTGACCGCAGTTAGACTGAAACATTTGACCTATTCAAGTGTGTCTGTGTTAGTTTCAAAGTATGTTTGAGAATGCTTTTTCCTGTGGAAGATTGACACACATTATCCAACAGTAATGGAAGATCCTGTCATCATTGATATATCTACCATCCCCTTGCAATTAAGAGAAAGACTTAGAAGATTTAACACTGTGCTTTGTCACCAGTATGTTTAACCCATAATCACAGTCCCAAAACAGGGTGAATAAACATCTGTAATTTAGCCTTTTATGTCTTCATGAGCAATTTAAGTCGCTAAACCACTGAACCATAAAGGCCTGCATTTAAACACGTACAACCTTTTTGATATTTGTTCTTTTTGACCATAAAGCTCAGAGGAAATGCATGAGATATGTCCATGACCACAGAAGAATAACATGGCCGCCACTAGTTTGAAAACATAATTTGTTCCAGATTTATATTCCTACAAAAACGCTAATGTTAATGCAAATTTGCTAAAGGGGGTAGCTATGGACACTGGTCTTGAGGGGATAATGGAATCTTATTGAAGGAACTGTTATTTCTCAATAGTGAAATAACAGCAAGTCCATTTCAGGCTGTTTGAATAGACCAATGCTGCAGATTATTTAACTTTTTGCAGAGATTTAAGAAATGAAGGATTCTGATCTGATCATGACATCTGGAGTATATTAGTTTTCTATGAATCCATCATAAACTGTTTTATTCAAACTGCATCTGTTACTACACGCCTGAACTGATGTTAAAGACAAACTCAACCAACATCTATCAGTATAACATAATGTGTGTGAACCTGATAGTTACCGGATTTTTTATATTCTCATACTGTTGAAATTATTTTCAGTTATATAAAACAAATTCCTGCATATTTGTACAAACTTCTGTGGAGGTTGCGACCCAAGAAACATTTTTGGTTGGCTCTGGAGAAGAACACAACTTCCAACTGCAAACAACTGTCCTTTATATACAATAAAAAATTTATTATGTTCCCAAACAGGCATATCTTTTTTGCCACTTATTTCCCTTTAGTTCCTCAAGTCCGTTCGACACATTTTCTTTGGCGCATACTTTCTCACAGAAGGTTTTACATCATTCAGAAGCTTTGCTAAACAACTTCGCAATCTCACTCAAAACAAATACTCCCAGTGCTTACTTAAGAACTCAGACCTCACACTACACAGGCTCGGAGAGTATCAATAAAAAGAAGAACGTTCGCCTGTTTCACACGCTTGGAAGAAGCTCCTTCGCAATCAGACTCAAACCCACTGGCTTAAATAACGACGTACCATCCCATGTCAACGCTCCTCAACGTGACGTTAGCTGTCAAGTGGGCCCCCCTGCTGTGGGTTTTTTAAATCTCCAACTAACGATGCGGCCTGCTTAAGCAGTGGTCCCCGGTCATTACTGCCACGCAGCCAGACAGTCGTTAGCGGGTCAACGAGGGAATTGTAGGAAACCCAAGGACAATGGAAACTTTGCCTGGGTAGAGGGGTTAAGATAATGACAATCTAGGTATTGAGGAGCAGGTGTTCCTGTTGGATTGTGTTTTATAGAAGCATAGATGAGTTTGTATTCTGGTTGGTCATGGCTGTCTTAACACCTTAGACCCACGAGATCATTCTCTTACATAAAAAGGAAAACAATTCAATGTCTATCCTGTTTTTATTTGCCTTTAACCGTCTGTTAAAGAAAGCTTGATAGAAATTGATCAGAAAAGTGCATCCAAAGTTCAAAAAATATAAAGATAAAGAAGTGCATCCTGGTCCATATAAATGTTAGTTAGTAAATAGTTGTTGCAACAACTGTTTTTGCAACTGGGCTGTTGCTAAAAATATATATATCCTATGGGGGATTACCTACAGTCAGATAAGCCTTTATAAATTAAAATCAAATAATCTTTTTTTTTCTCATGAATCTTCTGGTAGAAGATAATACAAAAATAACCAAATGCAGTTGTGAACCTCTTTCCATGCCAATGTGACATGTGAATTGGGGCAAGGTATCTAATTATTAACCTTTTATATCCTATTTTAAACCCAATCACTGCTTTGTTATTTTTATTGTGTGTGTGTGTGTGTGTGTGTGTGTGTGTGTGTGTGTGTGTGTGTGTGTGTGTGTGTGTGTGTGTGTGTGTGTGTGTGTGTGTGTGTGTGTGTGTGTGTGTGTGTGTGTGTACACGAGAGTGATGTAAATGAGTGACAAAAGTCAGGAGGTGAACCAGAGTGCTAGGCTGCTAACAGTGTTAGCTCCAGTCCACTGGGACACTCCAGAGTTTCCAGAGGGCTGCGTGGAGCCAGGCAGCTTGTCACAGTTGGATACACCCACACTGAACACTGAAAAAAGGAGATCTTTGCGAACCTAGAACAAAGCAGGGGAGCCAGCTGAGTGTGTTTGCACATACAAACATACACGGCTCAAGCTTGCCCCGAGAGATTTTCACAATTGGCCATATATTATTATACCTCACTCAAACCTGTGTTTTGGTTTAAAAAGCCTTAAATTGTTTTTTGCTTATGTTGTTTTGTTTAATCTCTTTCTTTGTGCGTTCTGTCTGGTTTTAGATCTTACTTAATGACAATCTGAGTGCTGAGTAGAATGTGTTATTATCATAGCGTTGACAGTGTCTAGTGTAATAATCACCTAGAGTCCTGATCCTAACCGGAATCTAGTGTCTGTTGGAATGAATCGAGTTCAGGCACCCGGCATAAAGTTCTACAACTTCTGACCGGCGTTTAGTATTCCTTCAGCCACTTCCTTCCAATGACCAAACTAACAAACAAACAAACAAACAAACAAACAAACAAACAAACAAATGGTGGCACTGTGTACAAGTCTGTCAACCTCTTCCAATGGAGGACAAGGAGAAGGTCCATCTCCCTCCAAAACCGGGTGCCTTTGTTTCGACATGCTTTTGTTGTTGCTGTGCCTCGTCTGCAGGGCCCTCCCTCTGCCTGTCCCATAGTTTTCTGCCCTGTAATTACTCTCTTCTCTCTCTGGGGTCCTCTCCGTCGCTGTCCTCACGTCTGCTCCCCATTGGCCTGAGCAGTTATGAGCTGAGCTGTTAAGGGCACTTGTAAGAAATGTAGACAAGAAACTGCCAATAGGGATAGCCTGTACAGCTATGTGCACCATGACATTTAAACCTAGCTAACTGGCTTTAGTGCTTTAAGGCCTTGGGGTGCCCGAGAGTTGACATCTTGAAGGCAGTGTGATCAATGCAAAAAAAACAATAGAGGTGGTTTGGACAAGATGGACGTCCATTGAACCGCACAGCAAGAGGCATTTTCAAGCCTACCTTGAGTGAAATGTGTTCTATAGTTGTTATTACTGCTATGCTGTGGTGTTGTACTATATAGTATTTTGGAGACACTGGCTACCCTATCTCCTCCACCAACATCATTTCCATACCCACACTGAGTTCAATGCACTACACCTTTGTTTCAGACAATTCATACAATGTTTTAGTGCTTTGGGATGATGTGTCTGTGTTATCCCCTCCACCAACTTTACAACCACAGCAAGTTCAATGCACTAGACTCATAACTTTGTTTATGTGTGTGTGTGTGTGTGTGTGTGTGTGTGTGTGTGTGTGTGTGTGTGTGTGTGTGTGTGTGTGTGTGTGTGTGTGTGTGTGTGTGTGTGTAGTAATCCCTGGTAGGGAGGCAGTGAAATAGGAGAGTGGACCCTTTTAGTGGACAGTGAGGTCTATTTGCTGTTGCTTGGCAGCCGTATGTGACATTCACCCATAGCGACAGCTGCTGCTGGGAGACTGAGGTCTAAGCTAGGCTAGCAGGTTGAGACGTGCGGTGTGGGGCGAACGATATGGAACAGCCTTGTAAATCAGACACACGCTTTGCCTCCCAATAGACCCTGCCACGGGTGTGTGTATTTCGAGTGGTTGTTTCCCCTTCTCTGGGCTGAATAGGGCGGTGAATGTTTTCCTGTGTGGCGTCAGGAACACCGGCTTGTACACTCAGAACCCTGCGGACACGTGTGGTAGATTAGAGTTGAGAGTAGGCTCTTGCTGTGTAATGGATTATTCATCCATTTGTATTCTTGCAGTATATTTGCACCGCAACCTTTGTGCCTTGCTGTAATCCAACTGTGCAGGTGTGTTAATATTTTAGAACATAACAACCCTAAAGCTTTGCCAAGTCCGCCTGTCCATGCAAAGACTGATAGAAACCTAGAGGAAGTTGTGCAATATATTAATGAATCCACTGCTCAGTCATTGGGGTTTGCTGAAACACCTAACACTGTTCCTTATAGCATGCTTGTTGCCAAAACCCAATTTAGTTTTAAAGCAAACGGACACAATGACACTGAATCTGGTATCACATGGTATTCCATTGTGGTTGAACACTCATAGTTCAATTGTGAAACGGACCCAGTAACGTCTCAACAATGCCCCCCTTCCTGTCACGTGAGGAGAGGAATTTTTTCGTCCAGAAGTCCAAGCATTTTGTTGGACAGAGAACAAAGCAAAAAAACACTGATCTTTTTTTACCAGAGTAGTGGGTTGCGATGTGTAAATAAATACATATATATGAATGGCCCTAATGTTTGTTTTTAAGCTGCCCAGCACCGGCTCAAGGCTGGCTCCGGTGTAGTGAAACCTCATCCCTCACAGATCCCTGCAACTGGGTCACATGACTTGCATGCTAGAGCATTTTAAATCCCTCTTGTAATAATAGCGCTCGTCCCACTGGCCTCTGACACTGTTTTCACAACATTATACTACAACTGGCCGGCCGTGTGAAAACAAATTGCAGGGGAAAGCTAAACGATAGCCTATTTTTTAGCCATAGGCTACCGTTGAACATGGTAAACCTTTAAGAATTGAGCTAGCATTGGAAACATAGTATAACTTCTGTTTTTGAATAGTGTTGCCATGCCAATTAATAGCTAACCTCTTGAAGGTGAGCAGATGTTTATCTTGTTTATTCCTCTTTTCCAGAATATGATGCACACAAACAAATCTGGTTAATGCTTAACAAATATACACAGCCAAATCTATACGCAGCCCACCAAAACTCACACAAAAAAATAATTAACCAAATTGAAATAATCAATGGCATGATCTGAAGAAGTCAACAAGGCACCATTTGACTGAGTGAAAGAGGAAGAACCCTTCTCCGCTGAATGTGGCAGTTGTTTATTTTTTACTACACTTCCCTGAAGCCTTCGGGGGACAATTGAGTCTTGTAGCGTGACTGGTGGTTGGTCACAATCTGGAGTAATGTGATAGTCCCATGTTTCAGTGTGGACCGTCAAGTGCTGGGCAGCTAACACTGGACAGATGACAATCCAACACACAGTGTATCATGATACATGCGTAATTAAGAATTACTCTTCATTCTTTGAAAGCACCTCAGATCGCAGTGCATGCCTTCTCCCTCTGAACATGTGACATTCTCTCTCTACCTCACTCTGGTCGTGCAACAATAGGACCCTGTGTCTGCAGCCATTGAACCCCATGCCCCTCTGCAAGCACACACAGCCACACATACATGCACACACACACACACACACACACACACACACACACACACACACACACACACACACACACACACACACACACACACACACACACACACACAGTCCCAATAAATGTATAGCCTTCGATGTTGTAACATTTTCCACCAATTGCCTTCAACTGTATAATGCTAAACAGTACCGCAACAAGATTATGTTCCAGCAGTGGGTTGAGGAAAACATGCAGTCGACTATTCTGAATTCACTGAATGGAAAGTGTTGCAGCTTAAAACCCTTCTTGCCAACATTTCAGACTTTCTACCTTAAGCTTGCTCCATACATTTCACCCAGAAACCACTTTGCCTTCCATCGACTCTTTAAATGACAAAACAAGGAGAAAAATAACTGATATTGTACAGTTTGTATTTTCTCTAACATACGTTCACATTTAGATAATTTAGTGGACGCTTTTATCCAAAGCAACTTACAAGCATTCATGCACATATACGGCAGAGTCAACCATGCAAGTCATACACGCATACATATACACATTTTGCTCAGGGACACCTCAACAACAGCAAGGAGTAGCCGGGGATCGATCTAGCACCCTGCAAGTCAACACACTCTAACTCCTGAGCTAAGCCAACCAGACATTGTTTCAAGTTGTTCATTAACAGTGAAGAACGGTCTACAATTTTGTCTAAAACTGCTTAACATACTTCACCATACACCTACAAAATGACCAGAAAGGCAAGCCAACTTCTCCCTCCCCTCCCTCAACATTTCCCCTCTGCTGCTGTGTCTACATTAACATATGAATGGGGGGAGAAGGAGAAAGTTTGTAAACGATGTTCTAATTACTGTTTATCTTCTCCACTGTTGTCTTTAGAGCAGGTGAATCACCTGTTTTCTATTCACCCTTCACCTTCAACCATTGACTTGAAAATTGGTGACTCAGTCCAGCATTTGTCACACAGTATACCTTTTTAGAAAGGTTGGTTGATGTAAAGGGTGTGGTTGAACTACAGGAGGATCTCTGGACCATACAAGCTTTGAACATGCAAATAGAGCAACGGTAAACGATAGTAGCTCCTGTTTTACAGTGTGTGGGGAGTGCAGAGCGTAAGTAGGTCAATACATGGAGACTTCAAATAGCCTCTTGTTTTTGTTTTTTTTTGCTGGGAAGTTTCAGGAAATAAGCATAGTCAGTAGAGTGCAGCCACTCGTTTGAAGTTAAGAAGCAGCATTGTGGAAAGGCTTTGGACAAACTGCCAGTGTGACTCAATCTTTGTAGGCAGGTAGCACAAGGCAGTTTCCTGTTGATGGCTGCTCTGTGGGCCAGTCACACGATGGTGAGTCGATAATGGCTGCGTCACATGACGGCCTGAAGCAACAGCGACTGATTTCTCTCTTTTGTCTCGAACATCCTCTCCTTTCGTTCTCTTGGCCAACCTAGAAACACACAGGTTGGACCAACCGCGTCAGCCTGCTGGCTGTAGATAGAATTCTCTCCGTTACAACATAGTGTTTGTTATCTCGACTAGATTGTTACATGTCCCCGGGTTTAATCTATCTTTTGAAATTACTTGTGTCTACTTCAGAAACCGTCCAATCCGGTGGCCCCGCTGCGATCGTATGTTTACATGGTTTATAAAAAACAAAAGATCTTTCAAATAAGTTTCTAGGTATTCTTTGTTATTTGGGTTCAATTCTTTCATCGGGATCAGAAGATGTGATAGATTACCTAGAAACCACAGGGCATATACACTTCTGTTTTTAATTTCTCCCCCAGAGAACCTCCCCCACAAGCCCTGCAAGGATCTGTACAATCCTCATGGCTCTTTATGTCTAATCTAAGACAGATGTCCCAGGCTGCAGGAGATTCCCCCTATAGTCCCTCTGCTTTTCTGTCAATTCCTAGTATACCCTGCCCTTTGGGCTGCTTTGAAGCAAATGGGAATTGGCGTTCGTAAGTCATCTTTCTTAAATGTGCATAACTTTTATTACTAAAAAAGTATAGAGTTAACTGATTTATATCTGGGAAAAAAAATACATTTACTTTCGAGTGCTACATTGAGACCACAACATTGAAATACCATCTTATCATTGACAGAAACCCCCCAGACTAAGAAAAACATAATATATTTAACATAAATACCTTTATCTACTCTTCCTTCCTCCTCAAATTCTTAAATGTGCATGCCTCTATGAACTATTCCTTCTCAGCAACATTTCTTTGTGCCGCTGCATTTGAGTTCAACCTATCAGGAGCCAGTGGAAGGGTAGTTAGAACCGGACCATCAAAACGAGGAGTTCAGGGGCATCCAATGCCGAGCGGGTCAATTGGCTTAACGATCAACTTAATAGACTTTGGTACAATGGTGGACTTCTTATCAGGCTTACAGAGTTAGCTGGCCGATGCAGATGGCTTACAAGGTGGTTGCAAGATTGGTTCCTACAAACTTTAGGGATTGATACCAGGCAGAGTTTAACAAAATCGAATTATTCACGTGAATGCATGCAATGTTTGCATGTATGTAGGCCTATATATGTCTATAGATATATTTATATATTTAGTTTGCACACACTTGCAGATTCTGAGGTGCAGTCCAGGTGTTTTCACTTGAGACGCGGTTCAACACTGCGCGCGTGGCCGGGGTCGGGTGTTGGGTTTGCGTGCACGGCCGGTTTAAAACACACATGCGAGCAGCTGCGGCTCAGAACAAGCCAGCTTGGTCAAAATGATTTCAACTTCCAAAGCGAGAATCCTCTATGGCAAACCGCCACGTGGTCTGGCGCATCCACTCCATGAAATTGCCTCGGTGCTTTCTCCACAGGAAAACAACGGAGTGGGTCGCACAGGGAGTCCGATGATGATACAATCGGTAAGACTAGAAGAGCAAATTAAACAGCCTCCAAAAAACAACTGACTTCTCCCTGCCGCCTTCTGCAACCATATGCGCCTGATGTGGCTAGCCAGGTCAAAGGTCCCCGCAGCCATAGCGGCAGGCAAGAGGCCCCTGCACTGTGGTAGGGAGTAAGGGGCTCAAGAACGTGTTGAAAGTGCTTGAGCCATGGGACGCATTTATATCCTGCACAGACAGCTATACCTGCCTTATACAACACAACAAGAGAACACGTTGACCGGTTAGAAAGGCCTTCTCGTGGGCTGACTACAGACCGTTAAATTCAAATAGATTAAATTGTAGACTGTTGACGTTAGGTGGACTTGATCCTTGCAGCAGTGTTGATGTTATGTTGCATGGACTGGTTCTGTTTCACAACACTGCTTGTTGCTGTGCTCTTAAGGAATGTCTTGTTGCTGAGTCTGCTGTTTTTTTTGTTGAACAGACTCTTTTTGAGATTGCAGGTGACCTACAAAGAAGCTTCTAGATGAACCAGTCCAACCGCTTTTATTTATGTAAGGTTACTCCCTTAAAGTTTGTTTTTGTCAATGTACACAGTGTACATTGTGAAATACACGGTTATGACAGTAGTGTCTTATTATAGAGGAGTATCTTTGGAGCATGACATAATCCTGCACAGACATATCTTCACAAGCATTCACTTTTATTGTGTGACAACAGCAAGCCTTGGAGCTTGGCGTTTACTTAAGGTGACCGATCCAGGTTTTTTTCAAACTCCTTTCCCTGAGGGGTCAAACCTCGTAGTAGAACAAAGTTGTTCATTAGCTTTTGTTAACCGGTAGACATTGGCCTCATGTAATTCTACCCATGGTCCCAGTCAATGGAAAAAAATGTCTTGGAGTCTAAAAAAACCCACACAAAACCTTGTCTAAAATTGCCCCAGTGTGGCTCAACACAGTAGGACCAAACATATACTCTGTACATTCAGGCTGCATCACACAGAGGCTCTAATTAACAAGTTGTCAGTTGAGCACACAAGAGCCCAGCGGTAAACCCGTTCACCTGCCTGCAGCCCATCCCCTCCACGGCCCTCTCTTTATTTCTTCTCCCCTCATATGGTTCCCGTGCGTCGTTATTTTTCCTCCCCTCCACCGACCGACCGAGTACCCACCACCTTCCCCCTTTGTCTGGTGCTGCAGTCAATATATCTGACTAACTTGATGAACTGTGCACATTGCAAAGTTAATTTCTTTCAGAGAGACCTGTAGCCATGGCAACCATCTTATTAAGGGCTCCGCAGCCCATCTGCTCTAAACATTACCCGAGCACGGCTGACTTCGTAGCCTGCCTAGCTCTCGCCCCCAACCCCCACACCCAGCGAGCTGCGCTGTGCACATGTGATCTACACATTGATCCGTGCCGGGGAACAGAAATCAATGGAGACACATATGCATGAAGCTCACATTTGCAGTTTTTGAAAACGGAACGGTTAATTAGCACTGAACCCTACCGTGAAACCCTCTCAAGTGGGAGTGGGTTTTTGGTTTGTTGCTGTTGAAATGTTTATCTTGGGAACTTACAGTTACTTGGTAGATTGGTTCGAATTCAAGAAGCTTTCAATTCCAATGAATGAATGGGAGACAGACGCTAAAGCTAGCTGGAAAGGAATTTTCTGTATCTGGGTTACTCTTTACTCTCTTAAGTAATTATTAGCTTCCTTATCTGGCTCTGTGCCTACTACAGAGAACACTTATTTCCCTGCACTCATGTTCCTTGGTGATGGCCAAATCTAGTACACTGGAAACAAAGGTGGGACCATAGCCAAACCAATTTGACAATCGATAATGCAAATGCTACCATGGATTAGTTTAAATTAGATGTTGAAATGACATGAACGTCTTTGCCAAATCAATTCGCTAATGAAAGTGCAGATTCTTTCAGTTCGATTTTGTAATTACACAGTATAATACTATATTGTGTAGTGATATAGTGGCTTGGTGGTATGATACAGGCTTGGTTTAAAATGTGTGAGTAAATAACAACACAGTCAGCGTGCCCGGGTAATGTTTTTTTTCCGCTAGCGGTCTCCAAGCAGCTTGACCCGAGAGTCTCTGTTGCCGTGCTGCCGGTTTCCCTCCAATAAACTCGGGGAGTCATGTGACATATTGAATGGAGGTCACCGATCCCCCTCTTTTAAAGGGAGTCAGGTATAGGCCTACTCCCAGACTCCCTTTAAAAGGGAACATCTGGGAAAACCAGCCTCCCGCAAATCTACATGGATGATCGAATGTGCGCCAGTGAACAATTTTTCCATCTCTGGACGGTGTGTTTAACAAACAGCCTTGTCATTCGCCGGGAGAGAGGGATTCGGATAGACACCAGCTGCTGCTGCACAAATGCATTCCCCGTTGGAAACCTAATATTGCGCCGGAGCCACTTGAAGCCTTCAGAAGCAGTTAGTGATGTCATTCAAGCCCATTGGTAGGGTTACGCTTTTTTGAATGACACTCGCGGCCAGCTGTCTTTCTTTGTGCTGTCGTCGCTTATTTAGCCACCAGGAGGGAGGCCAAGCAGGCCTCAGCCTTTTCAATCACAACCTCTTAAGAAGCGATAAGAACTTTATCTGACAGCCATTTTTGAGCGCCCCCCCCCCGTGAAAGAAGGAGAGCGGTCGAGGTGCGGTGCTCTTCCCTTATGTGTGTCCGTCACAAGGGACCTTTGCCCATCACTTGAAAAGCTGCATTAGTTATGGAGATTCCTCCCCCTTCAGATCTTACCCTAAATGATCTTAGCAGATTACTTTACTTGAAAGGATGCGTTGAAACCCAAGCAGCCCAACAAAAAAGCTTTCATCACCCACTGCATAGCCCACAATAACCCCCCTGAACCCTGAAGAGCTTTCAGAATTTTCCTAATTTCTTTGCAACTGTTGTTGAAATCACCTTAAATCTATGTTTTTAAAGGCATACCGTGGTTTGTCTTACTGTGACCAAAAAAGGCTTCACAGTATGAAAGTTTGATTATGGACCCTGTGGATATTCATTGGTCTATATTCTCTTACTTTTGCTTAATATAGAAATATAGCTTGTTTATTTTCCTATACTGTTCCCGATCTGCTTACAAATAAGCTATACTTTAACCGTACAAAACTTCCCTTGAATAAGGTTTTCTCAATGGAGAAAAACTGAATTGAAATAGCCCTGAGAGGTTTAAAAACCATCGACAATGGTGACTTTATCGTTAAACCTTCTGTAGTCATTCTACAAACTTAACCCTGATCACCTCACCCATCTGCCCTCCGATCTAAAAACGGTTCATGGTGAAATGTATGAAGTTTTTCCTCGAACTATAACTTTGTTTAGGCCTTTGAAGGTATACACCTCATAACCTGCTCCGAAGCTGCCGGCTCCATTGTTGACAAGTTAGTCCCTTAAAGTTGAGCTAACTCTGCAGCGCTAACGTTTTTCTCATCTGGTGTCAGAACCGGTGTCTGCATTCAAACAGGGCCGCGACATCAGGAGCTCACATGACCGGGAGGCGCCCGGACAGCGATGATGCTGTGCGCATCGGGGAGCGTCGCTTGCGTAATGGCTGACTCGGTATTGCACTACGGAATGCCAGAATAGTGTTTGCAAACAGAGCAGCCACGTGCGACGCTCACGTGGAGGGAAAAGCCTTCCGAGTCTCCTGCCCTTCTCTCTCCCTTATTCACTAACCACTTTTAAGTTTTAAGAGGTAAAGCCTGAGGTAAAGCATGACATCCATACATATTTATATGTATACTCGCCAGGACCAAGAAACCATTTGTTATTATCCCGTGCCACTCTAACCACCTTTTCGCCCATATGATATAATCACAGGGCCAGGCCAACACAGCAGGATATTGGTCATCCCGGTTTAGATTTGGAATGTGCTTTGGCATTTGCATTTCTTTGGTGTCTTAATAGGGGACTTATTTGGCAGTTGGTTTAGGTGTGAATGCTTAAGAGATTAAGAAATGCATCCACAAAATGTTTCCAATATTTTAGTTGCACTAAATAAAAGCTTTTGGTCCAATACCACCTGGTAAATATTAGGCTACGATCATGTTTTTCACTAAAGGCACAAGGCTGTATAATCTACCTCTCAGTATATTTAATGGATGTATCTACAATAAACTGTTACAGGTTCCTACTGCATCAGTCTCCCAGTGGGTCACTGCATCTCTCCCTCTGTACAACAACAACCCCCGTTAGAAGGAAAGAAAGAAAAAATCTATATTTAAAAGATCAATACCACACAATAAATAGCTCGCCATTTTGTCTCAAGGTGCAAAACTCCACAACCAAGGCAAGGCCATGCGGCAAGAGGTAGCCCAATCTAAAATGTCCAACTCAACCGTCTCAGAGTTAAAAAACAACAACAAGGCAATGCGGCAAGAGGTGGCCCAATCTAAAATGTCAAACTCAACCGTCTAAGAGTTAAAAAAACAAAAAAAAACAGGGCAAGGCCATGTAGCAAGAGGTAGCCCAATCCAAAATGTCCAAATCAACTGCCAAATCAGTTGTGTTTCCTTTCTTAGACCGTGCCCAAGGGGTCGAAATATGATGCGTGGGCTCAAGTAAAGGAGGAGTGGGGTCAGGGGTCAGTGGGAGCATTGTCAGTGGACTGCATTGTTGTTGAACGCTATGGCAACTGGACATTCTTCCCAAAGGTGATATTGTCTCTTGCTCTTGGAGTAACATAAAAGGGTCTTCAGCCACGACCAGGGAGAAGCCTGACCGCTAGGCTTTATCAGTGAGTGTGGATAGATGTGAGCAGCTTGATTGATCTGTAGGTGCCCCATCCCCCCACCGGAGCTCCCCCTGCAACCCCCCATTGGAGACGCACTCACTCTCGACGTTGCTAGGGTTGATGTAGCAACAGTCATGTCAGGATACCATGGAAACTACGGAAACCATGTCACTGGGAAGGTTGTGGTAGTTTGTACTACACTAATGATGTAACCTGTGAATAACCTCCCAGCTGGTAATGGGGGTTTAAGGCTTTGCTACTACTACCTGGCACGTTAATTTAAACATTTAAACAGCAAGTTTGTTAAAAGCCGGTCTTATCAAATCCTTATATCAATGTAACTTGCAATGTGCCTATAGTAGATAGGGTAATCAAAAGCAATAGAAAGAAGTTTGCATTACAATACAGCAAACACCCTCCTCATTGACTGATCACAGTCTCCTAAAGAAGCATGGCAGTTATTAAAAAAGGTACAGGTGACTCAGGCACGCACAAGCACTCACACACAAACTGAAAAAAATTAAAATTGTTAAGCTAACCGGTTGAAACAGGTTACCCTAAAAAACGGATCTCTTGTGTCACGTGCTCCCGGCGAGTTGGGGCGGCCGAGCACGCCCCCGCCAACTCTCTGGTGTTGACACTACACACTCAATAGCCATGCGCGTCACATCAAAACAAAACCATGCCGTAGTCTTACAACGAATGACCATGTGACGGGGATAGTTCAGAGCTCGCAAAGATGTAGCCCAGTGTTATTACATTGCAATGTACCTAATTTCTTATAAAGGCACAACATGCTCCGAATAACAAATTACCCGCAAACCCTAACCAACATAATTAATAAAGTTTAGAAACTCAAGGTTTCTCATAGATAAAATGCTACCCTGGTGGTCGTTTGCAAAGCCGTGTACCATTTTATTCTGTTCTGTGGAACTCCACTGCCCTGTCCCTACCCTATATACTGTAGGTCCTCTGTCATTTATTTCACCAAGCAGTGATCTCATGTTACGCACTGTAAATGCATGAGAATGTTAATGCATTAGGGATTTTTACAACTAAGCTCAACTATTAGGCCATTTAGACCACCTGATGACCCCCCTTCCAGGCGTTTCTTGGTTAGCATTTAACTGCAGGCCTAACTGGGGCTGGAATACACAAACCAAATACACACGGTTTAAGATGGTATCTCTCACAATCTCCCACCATGATGTCAATCTAAAGGATGCATTCATTGACCACTTTACAGTGTTATTTAAAGTGCCAATGGTAATGACCTATTAGTTACATGTGTGGAGTCATTAACTAAATCAACAACAACAACAACGTCGCCTCTTTAGTCTATTTCAAATCAAATAATCAGTTATCATGAAATGTATGAATAATTCTCCTGGGTACCTTTTATAGCATTAACATTCCATTTGTAAGCTTACTATTTGGCAGTTTCAAGGCTGTAGATTCACTACACTGACCTAATTGCACACCAGAGTTGCACACAGCAGGAATACTATCATTGCACTCTATCATACGTTATACTCATTCACTATACTCTATCTACTATATCATTAAGAAGTCAGCAACTCTTATCACAGAAGTAGGTCGAGTATAACAATAAAAATGTAAACTTCCAATACTGTTTTGTAAATTAAAAGATGTACCTCATATTCCATAATGCTAAATTGTTTAGAATCAGTCTGTCAACTTTGTATGAGAAATAAGATCTACTGTTCCTATGAAGTTTGTCAACTTTGCATTCCCCCCCCTGGTACCAAAAAACAACAACAAGCCATGCTAGATTCCCCCCATCAAATGGGGCAGTAGGATAGGGTTTCATTTCCTTTAGCCCTTTCTGACCTTGACCTGCTCTGTGCCCCTTGCTATAATATTAATTCTCCTTCTTCCACTCTCTTCTTGTCTTCATGCCCTCCTTGGGACCGGAGCTGCCTTTGTGTCTGCCTGTCATTTGGGGGTGATCAAGATGAAAGCTGAATCTGGGTGATGCACAAAGCCAGAAGGTTTTGCTGCCCCCCCCCCCCCCACACACACACACACACACACACACACACTGTTACCAATGCTATGTATTTGTACAATGTAAACTTACTGCTAACAATAGCAGATCTAGGTAGGCTTTTAAACAAATGTCTTTACACTGCTTCTCTATTGATGAGTAGGCACCAAGGAGAAGAGCACTGTGGAACATGTTATATAAATAAGTAAGGCTTCCACTAGCATTATTATGCATATCTCCTGGTAAATAGAATTAGTTAATTAAGGGACATTTTTAATAAGTTATGAATAATATGTCTCATATTATTCTAAACATTATGTGACATAAGCACACGGGAATAAACACTAGATTACTACTACAATATACACAGTACTCTTTTCTAGTGATAGGGCAAATAAAAGGAAATCTGAGATAGAAGCACACCCTACATAGCTACTGAGATACATCAGTAATAGTGCTTCAGAGAAAGAAAGAAGAAAATGAAATCCTTATCAGGCAGTCTAAGCAGGCCATTTTCTGTTCAAGAGGCATTCCAAAAAAACAGCAAGTGTGCATAGTGAGCGCGGCGCTCGTGGAAACACACGCTGAAAAAGAACCAACCCTCTCACATTTACAAGGTATGAGAACAAGAGAAAAGAGAATGAAAATGGTCAGCCATGTTGGAAGAGCTTTATGAAATAAGCCTACTTCTCATTCTGTTGCCTGAACGGTGGGGGGAAGTGCCTTGGCTTTAAAAAAAAGAAGAAGAACGAAACCCTCCCAATCTATGGAAACATAAAGAGCAAAAGAGCTCAAACAGAGAGTATACACTCTGAGCTATGAAATCCTTACCTCTATCTGTGCCCTCCCACTTTGTAGAAAAATCCAACAAAATCGGCCGGTTCTGTTCTCTAACAAATCCTAAAGGGTAGCCATCTTGCCTCCTTCTGTTCTTCTATGAAACAGACCATACTCCACATCAATATTCATGGAGACCAGTCTGACGTCGCCGCTCACCATCAGGAGTAGCCCGGGTGTCGCTGTTGGTCCGGTCGGTGAAGCAGCCCCGTGTGCACGTCCCTCTCTCTCACTCCGGCGTGTAAAGAACAAGATAAAAAAGGGAGAGAGAAGGCTCCAAAAAGGGAGAAGAGTGGACTTGCTTGTGGGGAACAGCCTCCACTTTGCTGGCAAACTGAAAAATAATCACCAAATCACTTTCCTGCTGAGCCTTTCCCACACAAAGAGCCAGGTTTTCTCCCCCCCCCCTATCTCTCTCGTCTCTCTCTCTCTCTCTCTCTCTCTCTCTCTCGCGCGCGCACCCTCTCTCTCTCTACACACTCCCTCCTTTTTTTTTCTCTCTATCTCCCCTCAGCCGCACACAATAGTGCACACTATGACAGCCGTTCACAAGACCCGGACTGGATTCCAATCCAGGGCGCCCCCCAGACTCCGCCCACCAGAGACCTTTAAATTGAACATTGCACTGGTACTGTCTGAGTGGTCGAGCTGAAAAGGATGTCCCCCCCCGCTCCCACCGCCCCCACCTCCTCCCACTGCTCTCAGACAGGAAGACAAGTGACTAAGGGATTTTTTTTCCCTTCCATTCTCTCTTCTCTTCTCGCTCTTACTCTCTCATTCTCTGCACTTCCTGGTTATTCAACTATGTTCTCCCCGAGCTGCCGTACGTTAACCCCCCCCCTCTCCCTCCCTCACTGGGGCGTTCCGGTGTTGACTATATGGAAAGATTTACCGGTCGCCATCAGATGCCTTCCAGACGCGCCGGTTCTACCAGTCAGGCTATGTACTTAACTCCCAACAGCTTGTCCCGGGCAAACGGCCTTGCCCAACCTTTCTTCCTGTCTCTTTATCTTTCTCTCCCTCTCTTTTTTCGTTATGAAGTCGGCGGCTGAATCTCCTCTGGTCTTGTGTGTGTGCGTTGGTGTGTGTGTGTGTTTAAAGCCGTCATGCATGCAGCCTTGGTTCCCAGCGCGGGCTGGGGCCAGCTCTCTGTTGACGTCGGCCACGTGGGGCCGTGCATCGGGGCACCAGGGAGCAGGTGGGTGGCTGTGTGTGTTTCCACGCCGCTGTTTAGCTGTTGGATTACCGCTCCAAAAAAGTAGGGGGACGTGCCTGGCTTCTACACAATCATAACACACACGATACCGTGGTCACACCCTGCCCCTCCTCTTCCCGCTGTCTCTGCATGTCACCAGGTCATGCACTGAAATGCATCTGAAACAAACTCACTCCCCTCATTTCCGTATGGTTTATAACGCCGGGTGCATGTCTTTTCTATTCTTTAATCAACCCTGTAGACTTGAATGTCCTGTGTAATGCACATCATATATCGATTGTTAATAGTTGACTATGTCGGTTGCAGCAGGACGCAGAGAAAGGCAAGGGGATTGGAGCACATGTGTGCTTTGTGGCTATCATTTGTTTGAAATTTGGTGGCCCCGAGCCTCTTATCTCTGAACCCAAGAGCCCATGGTATGCACACACACAACCAAGAATCTATTTAGTCCTGGCTCCTTCTTTCTCTTTTTTGTCTTTTTTTCTCCTTGTATAACAGTCCAGTGGGGGGGGGGGGGGGGGGGGTGGCCCATTTTAAACTTTAAAAATGGGCCTAGGTTTTAAAAATAAATAAATAGGAATACCCCACCTCTTTCTTTTTTGCATTGGGTTTCTGCTTAGCCTCACTTACATTTGTTGACTCAATAGTTTCAGGCTCTGAGAGGAGAGAAGGAGATTTGTTTTGAGCCGGTGTGGGGGGAAGGGAGTCAGCCAGTGACAGGGAGGCGGAGCCTGGCTCTCTCTCTCTCTCTCTTCTCTCACACACACACACACACACACACACACACACGCGCGTGCGCGCACAAAGACAGAAGAAGGGTTTCCACTCTGACCTCTAGCTTTGCAGAGTGCGGTTTCTATTTATGCGGAAGTGCCGTGGATGGCTGCTTCTAGTTCTGCATTATCTTCAGAAAGAAAGATGATTAGAAATGAGACGGAAAAATGCATTTGAAACCCTAAAGAGTTTCGTCAGAATGCACCACATAAATAACACGGGTTATTATATTCTCAATTATAACCTTGTAATCTTTAAACACAAGATAAACCACATTCTTTCTTTGGTGTCCCAGGCACACCGGTTGGGTCTCCTTCCAGACACGAGAGTGTTGGGACATATCAGAGTTTGTCCAACAGTGTGTAAGGGGATCATTAGTAACAGGAGAAAGAGGTGATGTCAGAGAGAGCCAGAGAGCTCCCTGGAGAATAGACGTTAGCCCGGCTCCCGCCTGCTCCGCTGACCCCTAAGACCGCGTGTGTGTGCGTGTCTTTGTTTTGCAGGCTGAATGGTAACTACAGCCTCTCTGTCTGCATTGTCACAGGTTGGCTTGTCACCACACATTTGCCTATTTAAATCCCTGCATCCGCCCTCCCCCGCTCCAAAAGCAGTTAAAAATGAAAGTCCTCAACTACCTGCAAAAACCTCCTCTTTCTCTCGTTTTCAATAAAAACGGCTCTTAAAATGCCCCCGAGACATCGCAGCAAACTGAATCTTTTCGTGGAAGAGCTGCGCAGATGGGGTTAAATCTACTGGTGGGTGTAGTCATGAGTTAATGTCAGTGCATAAAATAAATCCTCTCTCTCTACACGTGCATCTTTTGGCGAACGCCGAAATATACAACTTCAACTTGCTTGTACAAATCTTTTGAAACATCAGGATGCCAAGTGAGAAACGGGTTAGATAGCGTAGTGTTGTCGATGGTTACAACAGTGTACCGTGACACACATGATAACAGCAGCCGTAACACAATGATCATGTGTATTGTTTGTGTAATAATACTATTACTACTACTTCTACTACTACTAAACTACTAATGATAGTGTTTATTTAGATGGCATGCCTGATGGTGTTCAACAACCACTAAGGCTTTTGGAAGTGACACAGTAGATTCCATGAGTGAAATACAACGTATAATCCTGAATAAATTACTCCTTGCGGTTTACCTTAAAACAACTAGGGGGAGGTACGCTCTAACGGAGATTCGTGGCTCGTTAGAGAGCTACCTTGGCGTAAATCACGCACTATCTGGGTTTCCTAGCTTAGTGGGGATGGGAGGGGAAGCCCTTGGTGGGGACTTGAGGAGGAGGGGGGTCGTGGAAGGGGGGGGGGGGGGGCTGCTGTCTCCCTCTTCTGCCAAGTTAGGCCTTCTAGTGATTTAGGGCAATCAAAATACAGGCACACTTGCCACCTGACTAAATTCACACCTCGGCACAAGCCGGGCTTGGGTGGTGGATTTAGAGCCAACTGTTTATCTGAGGGGTGCGAGGGTCAGCATGTATAGGGCCTGCTGGTTTCGTTATCTTAACGCCGATGATTTACAAACCAAAGCCACTGTGCTGTGCAGAGGAACTCTTTGACTCCTTCGCTTCCATGGGAACCTAGTAGTACCATCACGTTTACATTTTACATCTTAGAAGCTGAGACGGCCCGGATAATGACCAACTATTGCCGTATCAAATACGGTTAACCATGTGGTTCTTTAGGAACATTAATCATTCTGTGATATTTTCTAATGGGTTCTCAGTCATTAATCCCACAATTATCAGTGATCAGTCAGCCGTCGGCCTACCTTCGCTTTGCATTACAATGCATTGTTTGAGAACCCCTGATGCTCTGCCTTTAATATTGGCTATTATAGCACATTAGGAAGTATTTGCTTGCCGATGCACAGAACTCCTGGTGGTACCTCAATCTTCTTACGCCAGACTTCCGAGTCGAAAGTCGAAGATCTCCCAGCTTTCTTGCAGCATTTCTCTGAGGCACGGCCCCTTTCTGTCCTGCCTCATAAATCTGAGAGTAGACCGAGAGCAGTGATGAAAAATGGATGCGCCCGTGAAGAGATGTTTTTTTTTTTGTATTTGTACCACGTTGGTCATTGTAATGTTGATTTTTTTTTTTGCTCTTACACACTTGATTACATTGCTACTTTATTCCGGTCAACAATTTATATATTGCATGGTCTTGCTGTGCGTGCAATACAATGTAAAGTTGTGTTGTTTGGTTTCGGGCTGGTTTGCTAAAGAGGCTAATGTAGCTAACAATAAAAAACGACTAGCCAATTTCATGACATAATCACAAAGACGAACATGAACGCTATAAATGCTTGAAGACCGGAAATAACGTCAAAAGTGCAACTCGGAAGGCTGACGTCCGAGGATTCAGGAATACACCATCAGCTCACAACTCTGCACTGCTTTTTATGGCTACCACCCTGGAGGATCATGGTCGTTGGAGTTTATTCAGAGTTCATCCCGGCCCAATCACCGGCGCAATTAGTTTGGAGCGCCGGAGGCAAATTACAACCCCCTGCAGGCACAAACACACACACACACACACACACACACACACACACACACACACACACACACACACACACACACATATATAGAGCCACATAAATTACGTGTGACGATTGACTGGATATCCACCTCTCAGGCCAATACACAACAACAGGGTGGGTAAGATGCGGGCTACTGTTGGCCCACCCTCCCGTACTTATTTTACAGGACAAGGGAGAGTCGTTAGTGGGCCCTCGCGTGGCCGTATTGTTGAAGAGACCGCAGGGGTCCTGGGTGAGGAGGGTAGGGGGTGGGAGAGAATTCTAATGGTGGTGGTGGTTAGAGAGATTGAGGGAGAGAAAGAGTGTGATCTAAAAGATTCTGCACAAATAATATAAGATATTGGTGTGTGAAAACAGAGAATTACATTGTTTCTACAGGCTTTCACTGGACACCTGCGTTGCCTTTTGTTTAGCGGCTTCTGCGGTCATCTGCGTTTGTTTTCCTCCACAGTTCTCATGACTTTAGGCCCATCTTGCTCGCTATCCTGATATCAGTAGCTGTCGGGGTTGTCGCTACCTAATAGTTGACTTGAGGGCCCACCGTGGGCCCCAGCAGTGTGGGATAAGGCCAATCAGTGGCCAACCGTTGTTCCACGGGTGACCCACTGATTCTGGGAGGCACTTTTCCGCACGTTTGTCTGCAGGTGCTTCTGTCCCTGCCGTCACAGCCAACCCCCAGCCTCCCAGCCAGAGCCTCCATACAACAGGCCTCTATTGAGCCTGGGAAAAACCCTGTTAACCAGCTGTGTGGAGCGGATTCTCCTCCTACTCTAACCTATATGATTACTCCTGGAGCTCTTGTGACCAACACTGCTGTGTCCTGCCAGGGGCCAATATGCTGTAGGGTGGTTGTTGTTTTACTGAGGTACAATGCCCTGGGTACACACGTGTGTTTGTGAGTGCAATGTTGAGGTACTTAGATGTAATATTGAAAATTCGATATCAGCATTTTTATTAATTTGTCTCTTTTCACTCACTTTATTTTTTTACTAAAAGGCTTTTTTAAACAGGCAAGGTTAAATACTACTGTCAATAAGAGATATGTTAAGAGACCAAAACCGGCTCATCAACCTTGGCTTCGTCTCAACAAACAGGTTTATGCACCGAAGGGTGGAAAGGTCCCCACTCTGCCACCAGAAAAGATAGACGCTTCCTTATGAATTATTTCAATACTTTTACTCGAGTAGGAGGTAATTAATTCCACAGTGACAGCCGAAAAACTGACCCATTCCTCTCTCAAGTCTTCATGCAACAGAGTCTGTTTGTACCCGCTACAGGGAAATCACAGAGGTTTCCCAGGATTGTTAATCCTTGGAAGTGTCCAATACTAGTGATAGAACATGCAACCCATAGGCGATAAATGTAACCGCATCTTGGGTCGGGGCAGTCACTGACCCCTGGTGGTGGAGTATGAGAAATTTAAATTGGTATATGCTGCTGTATATTTGATACAGGAATCTGAGATTATAACAGGTCTTTATGGCTTTTCCAGCAGTTGGAATTTTATTGTTTTTTTGTTATTTCGAAGCAATAAAATAATTAATGCACATGCTTTTTTTAAGGTTAATGTATATCGGATCAAATTATTCCATTTTACAATCCAACACTAGTTTGCAGGATAAAGGCTTCTGTGTTCAAAGATTAAGAGAGGTTATTCTAAGTAGCATTTGTAAAAACGTTTCATTCTTAAAGATGAAACTCTACTTGTATACTAACAATGACCAAAGGAAAACCATATTGTATTGAGTTGTTCCAGATCCACATGCATTCTTCTGGTTCATTTCTATGGCTTCATAAAAACAGAACACAGCAGCAGCAGCCAACTATACTTCCTCTTCTGGGGTTGGAGACCCTTATCTTTTAACCCTAAGTAAAGAAGGCCTGCAGGAGTTTTCATTTCATAATTATGAATATATGTATTTTTTCAGTGGATTGCATATTCAGAAATAATCCCATGTATGGGTAAGAGGGTTGGGGTTTCTTCTTTCATCCCCAATTTAGTATCGTTCTTTCCTTCATATTTTTGATCACACAGTTATCAGCAAATAATTCTAGGAGGATCTAAATGCGCGAGCATTTTATTTTCTCATCGCATGCCTTCATAATCTGATGCCACTTCTGGCACCAACATCTCGCACTCCAAACGGTGAGACACTTACAGTTGACTCATGAGCATGTCATGAGTTAACACTTGTGTGTTCTCCTCCATGGGGAACTGCAGAAACGCTGTGGGTTCAAGTGCAGACAGCTGACACGCGCCTGTCTGGCCACTTGTCTCACACCCCGACACAGCGGTCCTGTGAGAGCCAGGCAGTGGGCCAGTCCTCTGTGTCCTGCACTCACTGGGTCATACTGACAGATGTTGGCCCTTACCGCTAGCTATATCTATATCAGTGTGAAAGTCAGGCAGTTGATCGAACATCAATGACTGCTGCTCCTTGTTCTTCTAATGCAGACATGGCAATTACACAGATAACAAAACCACAGGCACAGGTTCCTCCAAACACATGCTTGTTTAGGGTGCTTAGCAATACTGCTGGAAAAAAAAAAGAATTGGCTAAATGAAGACGTCAAAGCAAATGTCCAAAATTTAAAATATTTCATTCTGATATGCAGATAGTATATAGAATTTTGACTATGGGACAATATATACAGTTCCTTAACCATTTGGGACAAAGCAATCAGTGGTTCATCTGCGGCCTCATTAGGTCAACAACAATGATAGTTTATGGCCATACAACGCACACCAGTCGCTGTATTAAGATGGTGAGAGACGGTTGATTACCAGACGGGAACCTGTCGGGCCGACTACTGTGCTTGGGCGGCTCAGCGCACAGCTGCGTGCGCAGTTGCTTATCTATTCAATAGCAGGCAGCTGGGGGGAGTGTGTGCAGATATCATCCACGTGAAGTCATCCCCTCACCTGTCACTGACGCGCGGTGGCGTGACACGCACTTAGCGGTGGATGGCTGTCGTCGCTATGCTTGTTTGTTTTGGCTGATTAGAAGCTTCCTCCGCTCGTAGCTCCGTTTCACCTTAATTGTCATGAACAAAACTGGAAAAAAATATATAATAATTTACTGGTAGAAAAAATAATGATCATCGAAGCGTTCGCAAAGTGGAACCTCTGGGAGAGTCGTTAAAACGAATTAAGGTGACGCTGGGAATCGAGAGAAGTGGGGGGGCGCGCGGGGCTGACAGCTGTTCCTCGACACAGCAGCACCTTCTACAGCCTGTTAAGTGATTGGGTCGAGTCCTTGGCTCTGCCCTTGCTCACCTCTGCTGCCCACGTCTCTCCCTGTATGCATGTTATATATATATATATATATATATATATATATGTATATATATATATATATATATATATATATATATATATGTATATATATATATGTATGTATATGTGTATATATATATATATATATATGTATATGTGTGTGTATATGTGTGTGTATATGTATATATGTGTGTGTGTATGTGTATATATATATATATATATATATATATATATGTGCATGTGTGTACATGCACAACCACCCACTCTGTCGTCTCAAAACTCAACAACAAGCTACAGTCATTTGCATAAATGTGTTTACATGCTGCAGAAGAGACTGCAATGCAAATCTGAGATGGTGATTTCGGAGACATCGTTGTTTGAAAAGTGTAGCCATATACATAGGGCATACATGTGCACAGAATACCATCTAATGTTTATAGATACATATGTGTTTAATTTAATCATCTCACTAATGATTTGGGAGTGTAACCGTCTTATTTTTTTCTTGACTTGCTACAAACAACAGAATCCTGCGAAAAGGCTTTGTTATGAAGTCAATTAATCTAAATGCTAGTCTATTAGGATAAATTAACATTAAAATGTTATTAAATGTGTGCTTTATTTCAACCTCTTTTCCAAAAACATGCTTCTGCTAATGTGGAATTAATCTCAGTAACCTTCCTAACTTTTGTTAAACCACACAAACTCACTTATTTGGATAATGAATGGTTCCAATTGGTGTGCGATGGCTTATTATTGTTTGCGTGCCATTCAGTAAAGAGCCACCAGAGGGCAATGTGTCCAATGTATTTAATCTGACGTTGCTGGGTTTCTCCAGAGCTGTTTTCTGTTACCAGACGCACCACACAAAGGATGTGACAAAGAGCAAGTTATTTTAACGTAAATAGCAGTAAATACAACCCTTAGCTTTCGTTGTTGCTTTGATTAGGAAGCATATCAATATATGAAATGTGAAAAAAGATAACCGACAAAACCACTATCAATAATACAGCATTCTCATATTTTGCTTAATTTTCAGAATTAAGTATGACGCACAAATGCATGTACAGATTGTTTTTTTATTTATTTGTAACGTTTACATTAAATATAAAATGGATCTTTGTTCATGTGCTTTAGACACATGCTCAATGATATCAAGAATGAGGCTTCTCTGAGTACAGTTATATTTCCTATAATGTTATGTTCCATATTATATATTACCGTTATATTCCAGGTTTTACTGTACAGCTATATGAGCAATCACACAGGGGGGAAAAAGCATAAATCCAGTCTCAACAATTAAACAAAAAACAAAAGAGCAATGGACTCATTGACAATTTTTTAACATAACATTATAATAATAACTACATCTTTATTAATGTACAATATTTTGTATATCATATATGTAGCAAACAGTTCTAAAATGCACCTTTCCCATCTCCCTAACAAAGAAATGGCTGCTCAACTCCTGTTACCATTTTTTCCTTTTCCCTCCTTCCAGTTCTCCTCACCTCCCTATTTCATCCCCCAACCCCCCTCCCCTCCCTTCCCTTCCCCACTCCCCCCCCCCCACCCCCCCTCCCCCTTTCCCGCTATCTATTCCTCCTGAGGGATCATGGGAATTGTGCGAGCAGCGTGGCGTTGGGGCGCTCCAGCCCGCGGCGCAGGCGTGCGGTAATGACCTGCTCGTGAGCTCGCTCGCCATCATCGCCCTCTCAATTAATTCCAGCCACGCGTTGTTCTCCGGTGGTCGGGGGGGGGTGGGGATGAGGGGGAGGGAGAGAGGGTGGGGAGGGAGGCGAGGGAGGCAGGGAGGTGGTGATGCGGTGCTGTGTGTGTGTGAGTGAGAGTGAGAGAGAGAGAGGCGGGGAGGGAGAGCGCGGCTCTCTCATTAGAGAGCCTTGTAATGTGTCTGGCTACGGTTCCCCTCTCCCTGACACTTTTAGCCCCGCCAGAGCCGCCACCGCTGGCTCGCCTAGCGTGTTTGCATTATAGACAAGGCTCTTTTTATTTATTTTTGTTTTATTTTTGTTTTTTTCCGCCTTTAAGCTGACACCTTAGGGCTTTGGTTTCTAGTGTTCTGCCCCACCATGTCTTGCTGAGACTAATTCAGAGCCGTTATTGTTGTTATTATTGTGAATCCACGTAGATAATGGTGGATACTCGATAAACAGGTTCTCTACATTGTTCAAATGCTAAAAATACAAATGCTAATATAGCACTTATTTTTTGACGTATAAGAACTGTTTTGATACCGGTTCAGTCCTGTACCCAGCAGAATGATTCTGATTTGAAATGGGACCATACATTCGTGTAGTTGTCATCTGTATTCTCTATGGCCATTTCAGATGTACAGTGAATCCTATTTTAAGATTATTTATGGTTGAGCATAGGGGATTTTTAACTCCATAATGCTGATGACTCTATGGGGCTTTTGTTCATTCCCATATTTGTGCTCATCTTTATATTTGTCGAATCTCTTCATATTGAAGTGTATAGAAAGACAGAACACATACAGGAATCTTAGAATCATCAATGAAAAAACTACAGCTTGACTGATTGGTTATTGGCAATTGTTCCATGCAAGTAGCTATAGATAGCATGTCGATGATACTACACAGAGAAGTTGTTTTTCTTTATAACCTTGATTTACCTGTTTTATGCTAGAGACAGATTCATATACCAACAAGGTGTGAATCTTAGTTGTACAAGCTTTCTAATTTACTTTGTCTGTTGTAGATCTAGTTTATTTGGACGTCACCATTTAGAAATACAAACATCTATCGTTATTCGTAGGCTCTGTATTCTCCGGTATTGAAATACTTCTATTACTTCTACTACTAGTAATATTAGTTGTAGTGTCAGCAGTTGCAGCAGTAGTAATAGTGGTAGAACTTCACTTAGATTTATTCCATCATGGTTGACCTGCAAGCCTTCTTTAAGCAGTGTCTTGTGCTTCCTTCAAGAAGAGGTCAAACATGCTTTCAGGAGGGTGTCACTCTATCTCTTATATCACATCTTATCTCTCGTTGGACTTCCTTTGAATGAAAAAAAGCCCCTAAAGAATGGCCTATAGAAGGTTTACAATGTAATGTGTATACATATAATTCCAACCTTGTGTTTCAACAGAGTGCATTTATCAACTACAATTTAACGAAGAAATCCGCTAGAAACAACGTCCTATAATACCAGATATCCTATAAAAAAGTAAATGTATCAAATATAAGCCATTTGGTTGGCGCTTTCATCCAAAGCGCCATACAATACATCCTTAGTGCCACAGAGCTAGCTAAACTGGTCTTCTCTGGGTCCAATGGTGTGGCTGCCCTGGTAGCACCAGCAACCCTAGGCTGTGAGAAGGCTAAGAGCAGACACACCGGGGTTGTTATGGCTGCTTAGAGGAGAGGCACATTCTGAACGCGACTTATTGATTCTGCTCGGTGTGGCGGAGATAGCTCTGGTTACAGAACGGCTGCTTGCTCACCCACTCACGCGCGATCATGCTAACATGCCCGCACCAAATGTGGTCGTCAAAAACACACACCTCCAAAACGCACAGGCCTATTCTTGATTTTTAAACCTGCAGAATATTGTATAGGAGGATTGTTATTGTTTTTTGATAGTTTTTGAACCACGTAGATTAAATAGCTTTTTACGTTAGTAGCTATTTTTTTCCAAACACGCTCTTCAAAAATGTTACTTCTCCATTTTTGTAAACGTTGATTTTGCATTGCTAGTTCTTCCAGGGCACTCAAGCAAAGCGCGCCTATCAGCTGACAGCTAATGCGGTCCATTCAAATGTATGTAAACTGATAGGCGGTCAATTTAAGACCTTCCGTCTGAAAACACACACTCTTTAAAATGTACGGAGTTGAATTTTGTGCTTCACCATCCCAGCCTCCACCTGCTTTGGTTCTGCTCGGTATTGTATGTAACCTACACGATGGGTTGAGATATCTCATGTTCCAATGGGGGATTGTAAAGTGCTCCCCGTTGTCATATGTTTGTATGCAGTTGGTATTCTGTATCTGACATCTGTATGTCATGCTTTAAATCCTACAGCAGGGAGCACCAGAAAAGAGTTATACAATCCATGCAATCAAGAACCATACAATCAAACTAAAGTGTGTTACCATTCCATGCAATAAGTGGTTAAATCTATAAATCACATGAGTGATTTCTGACAGAATTGTATGAAGAGTTTTTTAGGTTTTTTGACTTGCAATTTCTAATAGCTTTAAAATGTAATCAGGATTTTGTTAATCAGCGTTAACTACGTTTCTTGGAAAACATATATATTTTTCAATAATTCCTTACAGCCAATTTCGGCTTTAGGCTACCGATGTAGAAAAACGAATTGTACGTCTTACCACGACCTTGGTCTAGGACAGGAATAGATGAGTTGGTTTCTGCCTGGTTGACTGTTGAACACATTAGACGATGGAGGAGAAGGCTAACCAACTGTCACAAACAATCGCTGTGTTTCCTGAAATGGTGAAGGATGGACCACTAGAATAAACCGGAGCAGAATTACAATAGCAACATAAATTTCATCAGTGGGGTCCAACTAAACTCGGCGGGGTCCAAAACCCATCTCACGACCCCTTTTAGCGTTGGATCAATCCAACGCTTGAACGAATTTAGAGCTTCAAGAAGCGATAACCGTAAATATTATTGATTTGATGGATTCGCCCATGAGTCCAAATGAGATTTTAAATAGTCCAACATTGTTTTGGGGTATATAGTATTTACAGTTTCCCATGTCTTTCCGATTCCCAAAGTTTTTTTTCCAACTAGGTTTCACACCATTTAAACTTTCAGCGTGGCCACTCTCTCACGTTTCTCAGCCTCATTTAGCGTTGTTTCGAGCGCCGTTCTAAACTAAAAAGATGTAAATTAATTCCAGTGATTGCCATATAATGAGACAGGGCAGAGTGGAAGACTCATCAATGGGATCAACACTTCCCCGTCCCTTTCCGTTTCACCCTCTGAACCAACCCACATCGTGTGAATGTTTCCCTCACACCCACAGGACAGATCCCACACTACGTGCACCTCCGCCACCTCTCCCTGCTGAGAGCCTTTGTGTTGTCAAGCCGTCCTCATCCCTACCACACCATTGTACCCGGGAGGCTTCGACGGCGTTGGGGCCCTGTCAGGGGGGAGCAGCTAACTGGATAATTAACGCTGCTCCGCGCAACCGCAATTAACCGGCGGTGGCCAGGGAACGCTGCGCTCGGTAAATCAGCAGCGGGGATGAAGCCGGGGCGCGATATGAGCCATGTTGCAGCGGGGCGAATAATGTGCGCGAGGTGAGGGCGCCATACATTATGTCTCGGGGAAGGGAAGCGAGGCAGGTTTCTAAATAAACACCGCCAAGGTTGCTGCCGTAACCCAGGAGCTGCCAAGCCCGTAATCTCAGTTTATTTTCTGCAGTCTCTCTCTCTCTCTCTCTCTCTCTCTCTCTCTTTCTCTCTCTCTCTCTTTCTCTCTCTCTCTCTCTCTCTCTCTCTCTCTCTCTCTCTCTCTCTCTCTCTCTCTCTCTCTCTCTCTCTCTCTCTCTCTCTCTCTCTCTCTAACACACTCTCCCCCTCTTTCTCTTTCTCTCCCTTTCTGGCCCTGTCACCCTTTCTCTCCATCTCTCTCTCTCTCTCCATCTCTCTACTGCTCTCTGTCTCTCCATCTCCCTCCAGCTCTCTCTCCCTCTCCCACCACGCTTTGTCTGTGCGTTCCTCTCCCTGCTGTAGAGCCCTCAGAGGATTGCTGTTTACCATAACATGCAGTGATAGTGCTCCTCAGTACCTCTTCCACCACCAGGGACGCCTCCTACTCCTCCACCTTCTCTCTCCTTCACCTACACCTCCTCTCTTCTCCTCGTCCACCTATACTTCCTCTCTTCTCCTCCTCCCTTCTCCACCTTCACCTTTTCTCTTCTCCTCCTTTCTCGACCTACACCTCCTCTCTCCTCCCTGCTCCACCTCCTCTCCTCTCTACTCCTTTCTCGACCTACGCCTCCTATCTTCTCCTTCCTCCTCCTATTCCTCCAGTCTTCTCCTCTTCCTCCTCCTATTCCTCCACTCTTCTCCTCCTCTTCCTCTTCCATTGCCCTTGTGGGGTCCGAGGACTCTTTTGCATAACTTATCTCTTATGACTCCGTTATGATTTGGGGTTTTGGCCCATATATCGATCTGTTATTGAAGGGGATTCAGGTTTAGAAGATACAAACGAAAAGGGAAACATTTAATGTGCGATGGAAAGAAAGTGAAACTTTCTGATTGTGTTTAGGGCGCTGTATAGAATAAAGGTACTCAAACATTCAAAGTCAGTCAAACAGATGGAAATACTATTTACTATGTAGTCCGTTAGCAGTAATGTATCCAAAGCAACATTTCTTTATATGATATATTATATTTATATATTGATGTCATTAATTTGTTGGTAGATTTTAGGTATCTGTGTCAGGGATGCCTACAGGTATGCTGGAATCATTGGGCTTTGAACCCAGCACCTTTTGGCAGGGACTCGAGCACCCTAACCTAAACTAAACTTCTACTCCCCTTTGAAATGTACTGAAGAAATCATTCCTGCCGAGCTCAGTTTAAACGCCGCGGTGAACCAAATGCATCCACATAAGCAGATCATGTGGAGTGTACCTAGCACCCCTGCTAGTTACACTCCACACACACAGTCTCCAGGCAGAAGACTGCTCCTGGGGACCTGCAGACTGTCTGCTAGACAGACGGCTTGCAAAGAGGCTTCCTTCACAAGGAAAAGGATTACTCAATGTTTCATTCACATTTTCAGGGTTGTAGCGTGTGTTTTGAAGAATTTCAATGTCATCGTCAAAACAGCCTCACCAAGGCTGGTAGACATTGGACGTCACATTGCAAAGAACGCCTCCATTTCAGAAGTAAAGGAGCATGGTAATGTCAGTGGTAGTAATGGTGTTTTGATTTGAATGGTGCTTTGTTTAGTAATAAATCGTGTCATTATCTGTCATTATGGGGAGACGTTATGTTTAGAACTGTCACTGCGTTTTTTCATGCAACTAAGTTTTGTTGTGCCAAAGGTTAAGGTATATTTCGTTTTTATTTAGGATTCGACAGTGTACGACCCTCTCGATGTCATAAAAACATGGCGTTGAGTATCGCTCACAAAGAATCCTATGAAGCAGTTCTTTGTCTATTCCATAGGGCCGATCCAGCCGCATTGTATCGTACAGTGTCGATTGGGGGGGTTGGCGGAGATGTGCCAGAATATTCTCCACTCATAAAGGCATGAAGGAGACTCATCATCTCTCTCTGGGTGAGCTGATTTGAGGGTGGGCGGACGTCTCTGTGTGCTAGAAAAAAAAAGCAGGAATTATCAACCTGACCTGATCAACTGTCAGTGGGCCGTCAGAGGATGACAGCTGTTATGATGACTACATGTCATCGTTTCATTGCTTTGCATCAGAAATCTTCCTCTTATAAAATATCATAAAATAACCAAGCTGAGGTTTCTTCACGTTTAACTATTACCTTTTAGGTGAAAACAAATGTGAAGATATATATACATATACCGTCGGCTCATATTTTTCCACTAACTTCATACTTTATTGGTTTTGTGGTGAAATTACCATTAATAGTATAGCTAACATTTAGCTGAACTCACCGATGGGTCGTACGCAGAGATATCTTACATTTGTTTCTTATTAGTTAAGTTGATTTGGGATTGATGGGATGGCGTGTATTTTTTGTGAATGAACTCCACATGCGGCCCTAAATCTTTAAAGTATTGCATGCATAAATGGATGTAACCCATGCATGGGTATTTAAGATCTGAATTTGCAACCCATTTATGGAGAAGAGCAGCCAGGGCAGCTCCACTGGACCACGGAGCAGTGGAAATGAAGTCAATGTATGCAGTGTTGTCAGGGTCAAGGTCTGGGTCAGGGTCTCTGAACAGTAGACGCGAGGCTGGGAAATGAACCAGCTGGTACGTTAAGGGTTCAAAGGTGATGGAGGGGACCTCAGGGGTTTTAATCTCTGACCTCCAGATTAACAATACTTTAAATAAAAATTAATAATCCCCAGCATTGGGAAATATCGAAGGTGTGCTTTTTTCCTTGCTGTCGCGTTATTCCAGTGCTGCAGATTATGGTTTGAAATGCATCCAATTTCATTTAATACATAAATGTGAATAGAGGAAGTTACTGACTTGTTCTGAGTGGAGCATGGAAGTTAAATCAATATGCGAGGCTTTAGCTTTGAATACAATATTTCATTGGATTTGATAACAAATTTAAATTCCAATTGTGCCACTTTCTGACCAATGTGTCAAGAACCTTTAATGCATTTTTACAACTAATGTAAAAACTATACTGCTTATACTATACTCAGAAATTGTATTTAATTTGCAATTTTTTGTCCGACTAAATAAGGTCACTGTCTCACGTCTATTGAAAGACAACAACTTCAGTAGAACATTTTTATTTTCTATTGGATACGATTTTAAAACTATCTGAACAGACCAATTTTAACTACATTAAAACTATAAACATATTTTTTCATAACTAACACTTCATTGAAGGCTGATACAAATGGAGTGCTCACTAACTTTGCTCCAATGTTGTCAACAGTGGAGATGCAAAGATGACTTGCAGAAAACCTTTTAAGAACAACTTGTTGTCCAATAAGATTAAAGCCTTAAGCAGGTAGACAATGTGGACAATGTGTGACAATGTGGTGCACCATCATCACCATTTATTCCCAGTAAATCAAAATAGCATGCTTACAATCTACTGTATTCATCATATATTAGATATCCCACTGTCTTTAACTATTTTCTATCATATCATGTTATCAGAACCATATGAATATTGTAGGCTATGTTAGCCTACTACTTAGGATGCACAACATATCTTTTCTTGAACTGTCATCAACATACATTTGTTACACTGCATGGGGGTTATAATCATCTTTGTGCAGGCTACCTGTTTGCGTTGGATGCTAGCCTAGTATTACCTAGAGACGATTTACTCTTAGTTACAGGTGTTAAACAGTAAGCGTACCGGACGTGAGACGAGTACGCTATTAGCCTATGAATTAGCCTATACGCAGACGCATCTCCTAAGTCGCGCTAAATATGTTCAAATTGAAATCTTAGTTTACCATAATTACTGATTAATTAAGCCATTAATTTAATTCTCCATTTTAGTTTCGAGTAAAAATAACATCACACCAGGCGTTAGAGGACCATTTTCTAATAATATTATGAATGAACGTATTTACACACGGGGCACCCGGAGTACATGTGCCGTGCACGCCCGTGTTGTTCCCCTGTGGGAGTCTGAAGGCTGCCGTGGCCAGCAGGCAGGATTTATTATCCTGATGAATCCCCCTGGTCGTGAACGCAGGTCGCAGTAATTACGGCTGTCGCTCCGCGAGGAGGAGGAGGAGGTGGAGGAAGGAGGAGGGGAGAGAAAAACAACCCGACGGAGGTATTTTATCTTAATCACTGGGCGCCTCCATTTAAATTAATTTGACAAGTTTTCCCCTCTCACGCAAATCCGCAAATCCTTATTAAAGGACGCGCCACGACCAAATGACAAGCGTCTCTAAATGCTTCGTCATACCGTCCGAAGGAAGAGAAAAAAAATAGAAAAATAAAGATTGTGTGGAGAGGAGAGAGGGAGGAGGAGGGGGGGAGAAAAAAAGTGACAAAAGGTTAAGTCGCATCTCCCCAACGATATTTCCCTGTAGGGCGCCCTGAGCCATCCCCCTCCCTGCTCTCCTCGTGTTTCTATAGTAATTTCCAGCCAATGATCAGTAGGTGTCCGCATCTCAGCTTCCTCACCTCAGCACCAATCAGCCACACGCAGCGACAGGAGCCGCGGACCGAGCCAGCACTAAGCTACACAATACATTCCGGATCAGGAGGAAACACCTCAACCCCTCCGCAATTTCTACACGCCTGCTTGATATTTAACACGCGTTTTGCGCCCTTTTTTCTACTTTTTGTGAACGCTATAAGAAAGTCGGGAGTAAAAAAAATTATGGTGTTGTTTTGAGCGCCCTGTCTCCGTCGCCTCGTGCGTTTGGGTCTTCTTTGGATTCTTTTTATTTGCAATATTTTTGCCCCGTATGAAATTGGCAGTAATGTGTCGCTATATGGTTTCAGACTGGTAGCGTCTATACCGTCTCTTCTCAACAGTAGGACCCTCGGTAAGTGTTTCTTCTTTTCATCCTTTTCCTCATATTACGCACGGCTTTGGTCACTGTCTCGTTTTTTTATTTGTGTTCAAATAGCGACCAAGTAATCCGGGCAATGTCAGCTTTATTTATTTTTTGATCGTTTTTTAATTGGAGCCTCCGTTCAAGCGTCTCTTCACGTTTTTTTCTTTTTCTTTGCCCGACCTTTGATCTGAACGTCTTCGACAGACTAGCCTGGCTGAAATTAACAGCGCCGTGCTGCAGCGGCACAATGGTTCGTCATCGGACGTCGCTATACTTTCTTTCTTCTCTTCCCCTTGTCTTACTCTCCCCTCGCCTTTCTCGCTTTATCTCCCTCTCCATCGCTTTCTCTCTGACTCACCACACTCGGTGTGTTCCCCTCTCTCTCTCTCTCTCTCTCTCTCTCTCTCTCTCTCTCTCTCTCTCTCTCTCTCTCTCTCTCTCTCTCTCTCTCTCTCTCTCTCTCTCTCTCTCTCTCTCTCTCTCTCTTTTTCTCACCCTCTCCCAAAGTATTGAGCATTCCTGTCTCTCTAAACTTTGTTTACAGGCTGAAAATCAATGTCCGTGACTTGATTGCCTTCGGGCTGCTTATTTCGCTCCGGGGGTGAATTGATTAAGTAATAATGACCGTGCAGAGAGGCGGTCATTAAGGGTAGCTTCTGTGTTTACTGGTGGCTAGCTCTGGTGGTTGGGATTGAGCATTAAAATTAAAGCAACACATTCAGAATGTGGATTAAAATTCTGGTGTATATTAAGTTTAGGCAGTAAAAAGAAAACAAAAAAACTCTACACAATTCCAGTCAAACAGTCAACAGCTTGCCACTAATGCCTGTGCCACTATGCCATTATAGGCACACATTTAGTTTGCCATGCCAGAATAATTTCACTGTTATTTCCAAAGAAATCAAATATGCATCTTCTACTGCAAAATTCAGACGGCTGTCACAGGGCCACACAATGGGATCTGTCCTTTGCCAGTGTTTCTGTGTACAACCCTGGACAGTTTTAAGGAAGTCTCTTGGAAGTGATCTTAAAAGCATTAATGTTTCCAGCAACTGCAACAGCCTTGGGAATAACAAAATAGGAAAACCAAGGAAAAAGTGGTATGGGAGAGATATGCGTGATGCTTTAATGTTTCAAGCAACGCATCAGCTTCAGGAGTAACAAAATAGGAAAACCCAGGAAAAGTGGTAATGGACCTATATGTGAGAGATATGTGCGTCTAATGGGCTTTTATCTCTGCAAACCAAATCTAGATAGACTGGTGGGGAGAGTAAGTGGGGCTCCTATACCACACACACACACACACACACACACACACACACACACACACACACACACACACACACACACAGGCCCACCCTACACCTTTGGGCTTACACCATCATTGGAGTGGTCCCTGGTCTGGATTTAGATTCAGCGAGCGTCTGTCATTGGGTAGATGGAACAGTTCCGGCCCTGATACTCCATTTACCTAGGGGGCGGCCGGGTCCATGCTAACGTCTAGAGGCCACTCTAACCGTTTAGATTAGATCGATGATTTGAAATCATGTAACCGGCGGTCTCCTGCCACCCCGAGCTCTGCCCTGATTATGACCACCTTGTTATAGATGGATAATTATCATTGACTATTTCATGGCATGGTTGGTCATCTGGGATTTTATTTAAATAGGAAAGTTCTGCACTTCCTGATTATGGGAATGTTGTTGTTTATGAATTAAATGTCAAATCTTTTAAATGTTTTAATTGATGAGTCTTGTTTGTTTATTTCAGTTTGGGAAAATAAGTGGTTGGACTTCCCTCTAAAATAACAATGAATCCCAAGAGGCCAGAAAAACAACATCTTTAAAGTCGGCCATTTTTTGCATTCCTGTTTTTGTCTCTTTAACTGACACGTTGGTCGGTCATTACTCGCATATTATTCTCAGGGGGATATGAATCTGTTATAAAAAGGTCACATGATACGATCCACCTCCCCAAATATTCAATTTGAAATCCCCTGTTATTCCCCATTTGGAGAAGTGGAGATACTTGGAGACCAAAAGTACTTTTGGTTCAGGATTCTTACCTTGTTTATATGTAACTGTTATTGTTTTCTCTGTTTCTTTCATTTCTTAATTCAGCAGTGGAGACCAGTAACCAGGATGGTCACTCATCGCATGTAACCATCCTCAGTTTGACCACGGCCATCGAGACCACCGATTCCTCCCAGTGAACCTTATCAACCCCCTGCCTCAGCCATGTCGAGTATAAACAATGCGCTTTGCATCGAAAATGGACAGAACATTGACCTTTCTCTCTTGAAGGATAATCTTCAGGACGGTGGATTAAGCCAGCTTTTGGATTATAATGCCGAGATGGAAAGGTACCGGTCTTTTGCGAACTTTTACAAAACCAACGGCGCGTTTCCACAGACTGCCAAGATTGCCCGCATCACAACGCCCATTTTCCCCAGCGCCAGAATTGGCATGTCCCCTTGGAACTGCGATAACGCCATGCTCTGGGGGAGGAAATCAGCGGCAATAAACCCTAATAGGACCAGCATGCATAGAAACGACTCCCAGAGGCCGGGGAAGCCTGGCATGGTGCCAGAGTCGCTGCAAATGGCAAATAATAATTTCCTCTCTACCTTATCCCCCGAACACTGCAGACCTTTAGCAGGAGAATGCATGAACAAGCTGAAATGCGGCGCTGCTGAAGCAGAGATAATGAATCTCCCAGAACGCGTTGGAACTTTTTCCGCTATTCCGGCTTTAGGGGGCATCTCATTACCTCCCGGGGTCATCGTCATGACAGCCCTTCACTCCCCCGCAGCCTCAGCAGCCGTTACAGACAGTGCGTTTCAAATTGCCAATCTGGCAGACTGCCCACAGAATAATTCCTCTGCATCCAGTGGAAACCCGGCGAAGAAGAAGAGGAAAAGGTGTGGGGTCTGCGCGCCCTGCAGGCGGCTCATCAACTGTGGCGTCTGCAGCAGTTGTCGGAACCGCAAAACCGGCCACCAAATCTGCAAATTTAGGAAATGCGATGAGCTGAAGAAGAAGCCGGGCTCGTCGCTGGAGGTGAGAACTTAGCAGGGGGGGGGGGGGGGGGCTCTTGCTTCCCCTTTCTTTTGTTATTATCCCCTCGCACTCCAAAGCATTAACCTTTTCATCCAGTCACGTTCTAAGCCCTCGAAAATTGTTTCCATGCCCACCCATGCCTGAACATCCCCCCGGCTTCTCAAATCTGCCTACCCGCCTAGCCTAATTGGCAGTAATTAGGGGTGTTTGTGCGGAGCGCAAGCTGAGCTTGGCTCAGACACCCCTAATTGCTGCCAGTCAGGCTGGGGCTGGAACACATCCGAACAACCCAGGGCTTGGCTCAGCTCCAGGCAGGGCTGGGAAATGGTTTTCAGCAGAAAGCCATCCCTCTCTGCACCCGGTCATTTTAACCAATTATGGAAACCGTCTCTGGATGGGGAGAATCAATATCCCACAAAGCCTCAGCGTCCGACCACGGCGAGATGGTGAGAGTGATGGCAGGGCCGCTGATGGTGTTTCTCAAAACACCTCCCAAGTGTATGCTGGGTGAAGGAGGGAGGTGTGGGGGGGGGGGGGGGGGGGGGGGACCATTCAGACGGATCCTCTTCCCCGTGATCCCATATGAATTGATTGTGCATATGAGGCTGAGGTGAAATCATTTTATATTCCATTTGGGCCATTATGGCCAACTATGGCCCAGCCTAGTGAGTGGTGCATATCAATAGGGCATAAACGGAGGGCCTAAGAATTCAGTGGCGCTAAGGTGGAGGGATAGATAGCGTTGAATTATTAGCGACAGCAGAGGTGAGAGAAAGAGACGGCCAGGTTGTTGTTTCATAATAATTGGTAAATTTTAATTGATGGATTTGGTGGATGGCATTTGCTTATCTGGTGCTTAAACTGAAGGTAAATAAAAAGCTTTGGATGTGTCTCTATTAGAGCTGTTTCGTGGGGTCTTACTTGACATAAGCGTATATGGCGTTGAGTCACCGACAAACACAACTTGAGGGCCAGACGATTACCTCTTTAATTAAGCGATTAAACAATGAGTAAAAAAAAAAGGTTAATCATAAATTAAAATGCAATACACTCATCTAAAAACAGCTTGTATCTTGAATCCAAGTCCTGAATATGATTGACATGAGTTCTTTATTTTTCTCATGATTCATTCTTAAGTGTTGTGTCAAATAACACAGAGAAATTGATAAGACTTTATTGATAATGCACTTTTCATGACATTGTCAAGATGGGTTTATATCCTGGTGCATCCCATTGATTATGTATTGATGAAGAACCGTAAAGATGTGGCGTCATTATTCATTCATTCACTTTCATTCAGTATTTCGTGCAGCATATAGTACATACACTGGGACACAGAACAAAGAACATTCATTGAATGAAAGAGGAAAGTTTGATGGACAGAAACAAAGATGCCCTATCATTGTCCATAACTAAACCTGAAACAATCCTATTACCATACCTATCACAAAATCTGTGGTTAAATTGGGTTTTTCATTGGAGTCAGAATCGATGGGAAGGCATAATTATATGTGTTTTTCTTATGAATGACCCAACGATTATGATCCCAAACGAGCAAAAAAAAAAAGGTAGTCTGTCTTACAAACGATCGATAAACTCATACCATCTCCCGTAAACTGCTGTAAACTTCTGTTGTTGTGATAGAGGAAGTAAACAAGCCCCTATTTCACTGCAGCGTACCGTACGCGTGCATTCCCTAACGCATGCATTTCAGGAACAGTGCAGTCAAGTTGATTGCTGACCAAAGCAACCAAACCACCTTCGAATGGTTGGAATTTCCTTCCAAGGAGAATATTAATTAATATATGGCGCCTGTATAGATTATATTTGTGTTTTTTTTCCAAAATGCCCTCCTAAGACACATACAAACACACACTTATAACGCATGAATAAGAATCGTTTCTGTTAAATATATACCATAAAAAAAATGTATTACGTATTAAGTATTTTATTCAAGTTATTTTTAAGAAAGTAGTGACGAAACCATGGAATCATCACCTCATTACCGTGGCCTTGACCGCATCGGGCCGAGTGTTGGCCGCCCGCAATCAACACGTTGATATGCCCCTGTTATCCCAGCCCTCGCTGTGCAGCCACACGCGCTGCTGCTGCTGGTGAAGTATGTATGAGCTATGTACGGACTGTAACCTATACGATGGCCCAGCGCGCTCAAACCAAACTATCGGGTATCCGTTCCCTTAGCATACCAGACACGACGCCACACGCCACTCTACCCCTCACCATGCCATACTATGTTAAGATAGATCTATAGATCCACACGCAAACCAGGACAGTGTATGGGACAATCATTTGGTCTATAACATCAGGCCGTCACGCTGTGGTGAAGGGAAGGAATAACAGTGTTGTGGTCAGGGTGTTTGACGGCCAGCCAAAAGCCACCCGGAACCTTTCGCGGACCCTGATGTTTGAGGTCTACCTGTAGGGATTTGTCGGCGAGATGCCTCACTCCCTGCTCATTAATGAAATACAAAATGTTGTCATTGTAAGATGCTTTGGTTGTCTGCTAAATTACATAATGAGTAACTGAGCGGGAGTACCATTCGTTTATCGTTGGCTGTTGCATCAGGGATAATGAAATAAACAAAATGGAGACCCACCCTCCCCACCTGAACAGACAAGCCATGCAGGCTCAAGGGCTGAGGAGGCTTAGATGTGGTTCCTAACTACAGACCTGACTGAAGTGCTGTTTGGGAAGTTTATTTGTTCTAGTTCTAGTAATAGGAAGCGTGTTTGATGCTCGCTCAGGGGTGAGCTGCGTGAACAGGTGTCTCCAAACAGGTGTCCCGGAAGGCGCCCTTACATGCGAAATGTTTGGGTAGTCATCGTGGCCCCCCGTGCAAAACATCCATTTGCCAAGACAGTTAGAATTACAGAGAGGTGGGATAGAACCACAAGTCAAATCCAAACCTGCTTTCGACGGAAAAGGGTTTCCTTCTTGTGAGTTCAGTCAATTCTTATTATGGGATTTTCTCCACCTGTAATCGTTGTTTAGGACTCTGTAATTACAGAATCCGGTTCAGGCCTTGGTGTTTTTACACATATGATACACTTTATAGTTATAGTATGATATTGTTTATTGTTGGGTTTGCCAAACTGTGCAAAATAAGGTTGTTTGAGTGAATTTAAATTTAGATTTTGCAGCCTACATAGATACACAGTCTCCCCTAGTCTAACGTCTGCTCCAGTCTCTCTCTTTCTCTTGTTCTATCTCTCTCTCTCTCTCTCCCTCTCCCTCTCCCTCTCTCTCTCTCTCTCTCTCTCTCTCTCTCTCTCTCTCTCTCTCTCTCTCTCTCTCTCTCTCTCCCTCTCTCTCTCTCTCTCTCTCTCTCTCTCTCTCTCTCTCTCTCTCTCTCTCTCTCTCTCTCTCTCTCTCTCTCTCTCTCTCTCTCTCTCTCTCTCCCTCTCTCTCTCTCACGCACACACTCACAGACACACATACAGATAAACATTTGCAGACTGCACCGTTAGCCCTGGAAGAGACGATAAGCTACTGGCAGCTATTTAAATGTGGCTGTCAGTGTTTTTCACATGGGAATCACCCTGAACTAATTATATCTTAAGCAGCGGTGGAAAATGCAAATCAGAATTTTACTCACACCCCTGAAATCGGAAAGCCAATTTAATCTAATACCCCCTTTAATTTAGCGCACTAATGCAAGACCCCAGAGGATTGCCCTGGTGTCACTATGCGATGCTGTTCACCGGCAGGCTTGGGTTTCTTTCTCTCCCTCTATCCCTCTCCCTCTCTCTCTTTCTCTCTCTCTTTCTCTTTCCCCCTCTCTATCTTCACCACTCTACCTCTCTTTCCCACTCTTTCTTCACCAATATCCCTCTCCCTCTCTCTCTTCCCCACTCTCTGTCTTCACCACTCTGCCTCTCCCTCTTCCTCTTCACCATTCTCTATCTTTCTCATTCTCCATCTTCCTCACTCTCTGTCTTCAGCGCGCTCTCTATATCTTTCTCTTTCTGCTGTTTTAATGTGAGACCACGCTCTCTAACTGAGCGTTTCCGGAGAGCGTCCACCTTTTACGTACCGCACAGCTGACGGCACCAAGGTCCTGACTAGGAGTAGATGCAAACTCTATTTATTACTCTTTTTTTTATACATAAAACCTGTAATGCAACTGATTTAAAGAGTCATGCAGACTAGGAAGTGGTTGGGATTTCAACTTGTTGGGTTCTGATTGACCATATATGTACGTAAAGACACATTGCACCAGATACATTGAAGCAACATTGAATGGCTTTTTTTGTGCCTTTCCTTTCCCCTGCAGCCTCTACATCCATGGGAGCAGCTGAGGATCATGATAGCCAAGGTAGCCACTATCATGGCTAGCCTCTAACATGACTAGATGTTAACATGGCTAGCCTCTTTTTTGACTAGATGCTGACATGGCCAGCCTCTAACGTGGCTAGCCTCTAACATGACTAGACGCTAACATGGCTAGCCTCTCTAATATGACTAGATGCTAACATAGCTAGCCTCTAATATGACCAGCCACTAATGTGGCGTGCTCCATGGTAGGGGGTCCCATGCTATGCATGCGATGTAACACATTTCTCTAGTCACAATATAAACCTCTACTGTATATTAGGGAACATTGATTAAAATACATCTAAGATATTTGAAATCCCAAAAATTACATTTCCCATAGCAAAATAGTCTCACAACAAGTTCGATATTTTCGTGGGAAGATAAACCCATGAAACATTCTGATAACCCTAAATCCTCTACTAAACTACTAGTTTAGTTTTTATCACATCCAAACTGCATTCAGTTCTCCATCCATACTGGAGTGGCCTCAGAAATCACCCGATAAACAAACGCTGAGATTACGCTTTCAAAACGCTCAGTGTAAGACACAGCGTGGAGCAGCAAGGGAGGCGCATACATCCCAATGAAAGGAACCTGAATGGCCAGTATTGTTGTTCTTCAAAACATGGAAACGAGGAGTTACTTCACCACACACGCACACTCTCTCTCTCTCTCTCTCTCTCTCTCTCTCTCTCTCTCTCTCTCTCTCTCTCTCTCTCTCTCTCTCTCTCTCTCTCTCTCTCTCTCTCTCTCACTGTCTCCTTTGTGTCGATGTGCTGTGGTCACATGAAATGGGTGAAATGAAAAGGTGCCAGGGCCGCGCGGAAACCTTCGCAATTGTGATAAAAGACCCCCCAGCCCCCCTCCCACTCCGAAGACGGTCGGAAGTGGGACCTTGAGGAAAATAGCCCGGATCCCGGGCCCTTAATGAGAGCGAGGGGGCGAGCGAGGGGGCGAGCGAGGGAGCCAAATAAGCAACAGCAGCCAGGTCTAATTTGTTTTAGGTGTGCTCAGAATAGATAAGGACAAATCTTTGCCCCCCCCCCCCCCCCATCCACCCTCCCTCTCCCCCCACTCCCTCCACTACCAGGCCCCCCACCCCACAACCTTTGGCTCCCTGGAGATAACACTGAGTGCTCACAGCCAATCTCTGTGGGGCAGAAGAGAAGGGGGGAGGGGTGAGGGAGAGTCGGGGGGGGGGGGGGGGGGAGACATAAAAAAAAAAAGGAGAAGGAAAAAAAAAATGAGGGCTCGGAGCCGAAGCTGGAGGGACAGACGGCTTTTAGATCTAGCGATCTTTATCTCGCTGGATTTATTCAAGCTTTAAAACTGCAGATTAATTTGGCAGCCGGGGTCTGGTGGAGTGTGAAAAATAAAATAAAAAACGAGGGGAGGGGATTTTAACGGGGTCAGACACCTAACCGCACGCCGCCCCAAAGGGCAGCCGTAAGCTGCTGTCAAGACAATAGGATTTCACCCGTCCGATCCACCACCGCACCCATCGCCTAATTACACCCAACCCCGGCTGTAGCGGCCGGCTAGTTGGCCAGCTCTGGCCCCTCGCCACCAGTCCCATGTCAATGCGGACGTCTCGGCTTCAACTTACAGGCTGGCCGTCTCCGGGTCCATAGGTGCGTTAAACAATTCATCGTTTTTTACCACTGTCCCTAATCAGGGCTTGGAGGGAGGCAGGGGTGCCTGGGATACTGCCCTGACGGCGGGCTGCCTGTTGCTGATGGCTCCATCGTTTGATTTAACATCCCCCGGTCCCCACCTGGAGAAGTGAACCCGGTGTTGGTGGCTGAGTGTGTGTGTGTTTGGTGTGAGAGATCGAGTGTGTATGTGTTTGTATGCGTGTCTGTTTGGTGTGAGAGAGTGTGTGGGTGTTTGGTGTGAGAGTGTGTGTGTGTGTGTGTGTGTGTGTGTGTGTGTGTGTGAGTGAGAGCTGTGCATGTATTTCCATGTGTGTTTCTACGTAGGCGGTTGTGTGCGAGCGTGACCGCATCTGTGTGTGTGTTTATGTGAATGCATATGTGCTGGTTTGCTTGTGTGTGTGTGTGTGTGTGTGTGTGTGTGTTTGTGGAGGTGGTGGAAGGCCGCCCAGAGGGAGCTGGACAGCGTGAAAGTGCAGGTGCACGAGGACGTTAATGTGTGGCACATTAATCTTTTAGCGGATGACGGTGAATTATTGATGTTGGCTCTGGCTGAGAGGTAAAAAGGTATCTCGCCGTTATAGCGAACCTGAATATGTCAGCCGCGAAAGGTCTGTCATAAATGCATTGGTTGCTGGCAGTGGTTTGAATGTTTTCTGCGATTTCTGGCTCTGGTGTGTATACCGTACGAGACTTATTTATACAAAAAATAAGGGCTTTGAAGCTAAGAATTAACATTGCCTCAACACCACAGGCCAAACATATGAGTGAGGAGAGAGGGGGTTGCAGACACTTTATTTTATAGTATTTTATTCTTTAATATCGTTAAGACAACAATTAAGTTAATTCACTGTTACCTCTAAAACCTAGTATTTTTTATTCATCAGAGTAGGCAGGTTTCAATGTACCTATCAACGATTCTTTTTTTTATATATCATATTCAAGCTATTTCTGCAGTGAGACTAAACCTGGGTTTGGTCTGTTCAGCTAGATGATGTTGACTTGATAATTCATTGATGACTAGCATGGCCTCGGGGGCCATTATGGTTCACAGCCATATGGTATATTCTTAGACGTATGGTTAATTTCTCCCTAAAATTTCTCTGATTTCATGATTTGAGTTGACTAGCTGCATTCCCAAATCTTCAAATAATTTGATTCATTGTATTGTCTGAGTTTCAAAATGGGAAATGATGATGATGTTTATAAACATTTTAATAGTAAAAAATGCCCAATTTTTGATGATTCAAAAATGCCAGCGAAGATAAAAAACTAAAGAGTCACCTGAATGTGGGGGTGTTGATTCGAGCAGCAACAAACGTAAGCTATTCATTCATTCGTGAATGAATGAATGAATGAATAGCATACGTTTGTTCATTCATTCATTCATTCATTTATTCATGAAAATTCATTGAAACTGTGGAATTAAATGTGTGAGTGACAAGCAGTGATTGGGTGGAACCTGGTCAGTATAGGTCTAGAATTTTTTTCTCCAGATCAAATCCACGCATGCCGCCACCGTCTCTATTGTGACTCTGCTTTCAACCTCTGAATAATTCATGAAAACCATCTGACACTATGCCCGGAAAAGGCTTTGCGAGGTATTTCAAGGTTTGTTTTGGGTTAATTTTTTTCGTTGATAGAAACCCTGGGGTAAGAGTTTGTCAGAAAGACATGGTGACAGAATCTAATGTCCGGCCGACTAATGCTAGCATTTACCATGTGTCAGTTGATGATGTTTCCCTTTAGCTAAAAAATAAAAGATTTTGTCATTTCAGAGAGATGAACCATTAAGTTGTTGATAGTTGCGATAGTTGTTATTACTCCTGGAAATTTCTGCCCGACTTTACTCATCAAATAGAAAGACTTCCTACTACTCTGAGGAAATGCTGTGTGCTGTGACACTGGCTGATCAGTGGTGAGTTCAAACAAGAAATCAATGGGGATTGTGCTCAGCATAATAACCTAGTCTGTAATCAATGTTAACTGTCTCAATTCATAGTTTGTGTAAAAAATCTCTAACACTTTTTTCAATTTTTGTGTATTTTTTTCAATTACTCTGGTATTCAGGATAAATCTTATTTAGGCTAAAGAATGGTCTAAATTAAGTTTTTTATATTCTATGAAAGAATCCACAGGCATCATTACAGTCATATAAATATAGAACGTGTGTACTCTGTGCCCTGCTCTCTTGAATATTAAAGAGTAACTTGGTCGTAGGTTGTTGCTAAGTGAGCGTGTCCCGCTCACCTACATATCACATTGATCCGGGGAGGGTAAATATGCAGAGCTTTATTTTTATTTATATATTTTTTTACACCGAGTTTAACGGCTCCCACACAGCTGCTGAGGAATCTGCTGGAAACAAGAAAGTGTGTTCCTACTTTGCATTTCAATTCTTGCATTTCATGCGACTGGCAGCACGTTGCGCTACGCTCAGACCTAGTCTCCGTTCCACCCACGAGGCTTCTCTCCCTCAGCTCCCCTGTTGTCTCTCAGCGATATTACCCCATCGAGCTCGCCCTGGGGGAATAACAGGCGTTTCCGTCCCCCGATCCCTCCCGTTTCGTGCTCCTTGTGTGTCGAGGAGTACCCTCCCATCACCGCCACCACCAGCGTCTCCTCCTTCCAATCCCCTCCTGTATGTTCAAACAGCCTTGTTAGCAGCGCTCGACAGCTGCCCGTCCGCAACCAGTGTGCAATTTTACATTTCACTTTCCTGAATTCCCTGCATGTGAAATTAGCTTCCTTCCCCTCCCCCTGCCACCACCACCACCCCCATCACCTTTCCCTTCATCCACAAGACCACTTGCACCTTACACCCCCTCCCCCCTTCCCCTTGGGTTAGATGTGTTAGCTTTGACTAGCAGGGTTGTGAGCAAAGGGTGCTTGCTTAACTTGAAGGTGGCTACATTAGCTGGTAGCTCATTTAAATTGGAGCCGGGGATGTATTCTAGCTAATGGCCGAAGCTAAGTGATCCTGACAGTGACCGTGTAACCCCCATGTCTGGAGTGGCCATCCAGTAAGGCTATCCAACGCTTCTTTCTCCAACCCGTCCGGTAGTGCTGGCAATGCTACTGTCTTAGACCGGATTCAGACTGTGCACGTCCGTGTGCCCACATTACGTTAATGACGCCATCCGCACGAGTGGCGAGGGGTCGTTTATGCGAATGTCCATTCGCAGTCCGTCATTTGTGTCAGCTCAGACTGTTCACGTAGCAAGCACTCTGACTGGGCATCATGCTCCTCATAACAAAATGTCCACTTTATTTTTGAGACAGCCAGGAGATCTGCCGTCACCCACATTAACATATTTCATCACTGACACAATATCAAGAGAGCTAAACCACGTCGAGCCCCTGGCGGGAAATCGAACAAAAGCTTGAGGGAGATGAAAATACCTAATGCACATGCTGCTTCTTCTTCTGCCTGATTTTGATGGACATCGGCCGACACCGTGATGGTCAATACCGCCACTAACCGTAACGGAGCGTGGATCAAGAAAGGAGTGTATGTGGAACGCCAGGCTGACGCAGACCCTCAGTCGTACTATGAATTGAACTGCGTCTGCGTCTGCACGATCGTTACAAGTCCCCAGCTGTCCAAGGACGCGCAACGCATAAAATATGTCTGAGCTTTTAGTAGCAGCCCAGTCGGGCTAGCGATGCTTCTGACTTAAGTTACCACCCAGTAGGGCTAGCGATGCTACTGACTTAGTAACCCTAACCACCCTGGTGGGCTAGAAATGCTTCTGACTTAAGTTACCGCCCAGTAGGGCTAGTGATGCTACTGACTTAGTAGCCGCCAAGAACCGCTTGCAGCGCTTCTGCCTGTGTGGGCAGGCTTTGCTAAGCCTCACCATGCTTATAAAGCTCTCATAATGATAAAGTCAAAAAGGCACATACCATTCGCTTAATTTTATACCCCGAAATATTTCCAGACAATGTGTTACGGATGTGCGGTGTGTGTCAGTATGGTGTTTATTTTTTAGGTGCTCCACACATGCTCGCTCCAACCCCGCAAATCTATTTGGATAAAAGGGGAGAGAAACGGTGGTTCCTGGAGGAATAGAGTACTGTAATTACACTCCCCCCATTAGCATACGGCGGCATGGGAGAGACCCAGTGTTCGGGGCCCCCGGCGGCTCCCTGCCATATGGCCCATCTGTGCTTCTCATGTGATATTTGGCAAGTCGCTTGCTTGAAGGTCAAATATCAAGTCAAAGGACCGTGCAGGAATTGCATCTATGCTAATTGCTCTCGCTCGCCCCGTCCCCGACCACTTCATACCCCTGCATTGCATTATCCTTTTTGCCTCTCTCTCTCTCTAGCTACCGCCTCTCGTTCTCTCTCTACCCGCCGTCCCTCCCTCACTACCCCCCCCCCCCCCCCCCTCTCTCTCTCTCTATTGAACGGAGGAATGGCTGAGAGAGGCTGAAGTAAGTAATCAGCTTTAGGATGTTTCTGAGATGGAGATGGATTTGGTTTTTGCTTTTTTTCTTCGCGCCTCAGCTCCTAATCCCCCTTCTGTGACCCGCTCACGTCTTCCACTTCAACCCCGCCTCCATCCCTCCATCCCCCCATCCCTCCATCCACATCGCCATCACGCTGTCCCCTGTTCCAATCCTGCCCATATGTGCCTTGTCAGCAAAATAAAAAATCCAAAATTCCTCATTACTCACAAACATCCGCAGTACACTTAGCTTGATTTGCTTGTACCTCTCTGGCGTAAGCCAAGACTTTGAGTTTAGAAGATGGGAGCTTTGCATCGTATCACCATGTCATTATGGGGGAAAAAGGTGTACCTAAGTTTTCTTTTAAATGCCAACATTAGGTTGATGAGCCCATGGTATTTGTGCAGCTTTTTTAAGAGAAAAAGTAAACTAAGATTCAATTAAGTAAGAAAGTTATGCTGGTCAACTCGTCAATCTCCAGACGATTAAAATAACAGTTTTTCCTTTCAACAGTTATTTTACATTTTATTTGTCCACATGATATGAATTTTGCGCTGGGAGTACCAGATTTGAATGGAAATTTCAGCTTTTCTTGCTTTTTGGGAAGGAGAAAATAACCAATTCTTTGGGATGTTATCAAAAAATATAAGATGTTTTGTTGTATCACATTAGATTCAAAAAAATACTCAGAAAGCCTTGGAATACACTCAAAATTATTTAGATTTCTAAGATGTCCCTTTAATACACCTAACCTCCATCCACCCATCCCTCTTTGCAGGCCGCCTGCACTGTTAGGGCTGAGGTGCCCGTGGTGTAAGTGGAGCAGCCTTCCGTCTCCCTATCAGCTTCCCCCGGCTCCCCCTGGGAGATCCGGATGTGTTCTCTGGCCAGGTGGGAGACATGATCCCTCCAGCGGCTCAGAGGCCTGCCCTGGGGTTTCCTCCCACTTTGCTGTACCTGGTACACCGCCAGAGGAAAAGGTGCCCGTACTTAGCAGATAGTTAACAGATGCCCTGACCCTCTTGTCTGGCTGCTGTCCTTGTGGAGAGGCAGCCTTCCCGTCGCAGGCGTCCTTGTGGAGCTCACCCATATCGGCAGCCTGTGTCTGCCGAGGGAGGCTTTTGTTCGCTAATCAAAGCTTGTGACCGTAGGTGAAACTAGGAATGTAGATTATCAGAGCTTTGGTTTTCAACTGCCACGGTCCGTAGCTACTCCTGTATGATGGCGGCCACTCCGCCTAACTGCCGATCAATCTCGCAAATATTCCCCCACCCTCCCTCTTTTTCTTTTACCCTTGCGAATAAAAACGAGTACGTATTTGTATCCTGCCCAGGAGATACACGACGACCAGGAAGGTAGACAAATCGCAGGCTTGACGGAAAACCAAGCCCAATTCTGAGGGGGGGTTGTTTTAATGCTGAGCATGCAGACATGGTTCCCGCTTTTAAGTGTTACAAGCACTGAATGGCTCCCAGCAGAGCTGCAGCAGCAGCAGCACATGTTACAGTATACCTCTGGCAGGATTTCTCCTGGAAGCTGGTCATAGGATTTCCCTAGATTTAAAAAGCACATGAGGTTTGATTGGGGAAGTTCCTGACCCTAGCTCAGTTTCAACCAAGCTGATTGGTTTCAGCCAAGATGGCTGTTTTCAACCAAGTTATTTTTTTTCAACCCCATTACATCGGTAAACTGTGGTATCTTAGTATCAGAAGATACTGACGATCTTCTGGATCGTCAGTATCTTCAGGGTCTATGGAGAATCATGTCCTTGGCCACCTTCTGAAAGGGCTTTCCAGAAACTTTCCAGGCAACCAAAACTTTTCCTTCTATACTATATGAGTATAGAATCCTTGAACCATAATAAAAGCCTGATTCCCAAAACTTTATCCAAAACATTCTCCCTAAGTGCAATTAGCTATTTCGAAATAACAAATGCACATTTGCAAAAGGTTGCTTGAGCCCTTGCAATGTGACCTTAAAATACTTGGTAATGGCTGGTGACGTGGGGGCTGAACTGTGGCGGCCTAGTTTCATGTAGATGCGTCATTTGCCAGATTTGCAGAACATCATGTTAATGTTACCCAGATGCTTGCTGCCGCAATTTGATCGATACTAGTAGTACCTGCAGAACAAGGAAACACTTTTCAGTGCATTCATCGTGCATTCAATAGACTGTGACCATTAGAAATGACTTGGACTGTCCCCTGTGCAACAACATCTCTGCTGTGGAGCATTTAGTGTATTTACATGCTCATTGCCATTGTATTTTTATTCAATGCAATTGTAAGTCAAGTTTGGGGAAAAAAATCGTAGTCTGTCTACTTTGAGTTTTCTTGGTTCCCAGTACTCGCTTTGCCGAGAATACACATCTGGACTTGTAGCAAGGCTTCCATCCAGTCTAGCAGCCTTGGCAAAGGTGGGGTATTTTTATAACCTGTTTTGGGTGGCGAGAATATTGGCTTCAGGCTCCGAGATGAGATTCCCCCCCCGCCCCCCCTAACGCCCAGCCCCATGTGCCGGTAAGAGTGCCGGTGATGGATTACTGTAGCTAGCAGGCCTGCGCTTGGCAACGCCCCAATATTCATGCAGAATAAAGTGACGGCCCATATATAACGCATCAGGTGAGCTTGAATGCACCGCTGAAAGTTTTTTTTTATTATTTATATTTCTTTGCCCTCCCTGAGGCCCAAGAGAGATCGGCCCTAAATCTTCGCCTGCCTCCTAAACTCCTCCACTGCTCCCCAAGCCCTGCTTCGCAGCGCTAACACGTGCGCTTAGCTCCCCCACCTAGCCTCGCTTCCCCTTAGCGCGGGAGATCAGCCCCAACCGCCCTGGAAGGTAAAGCTATACAGTCAGGCTCATCTATAACGTCGTGATGCTATACGGCTGAGAACTCTGCATCGGCTTTCAGCCGTAGTTGTCTGGTCTACACATTCTAGATGTAGAATGTGTTTCCAGCCGTAGTTGTTTGGTCCACATACTATATGTAGAATGGGTTGTCACCTATAGTTATTTGGTCTACATTCTATATGTAGAATGTGTTGTCCCCTGTAGTCGGTTGATTACATCTCCATTCTATACGTAGAATATATGGTGCGTTCTTTATATAGATCTACAGATATATCTTAACAGATGTGCAGGTATATCTCGTTAAGGGAGGGGAGGAGAGAGGGATGAATGGGAGGGAGATGGAGCAGTCGGTGTGTGTGCAGGAGAATTTCCATGTGTCAGAAACCAGGGGGTGTAATTTATTTATTTACTTTGTTTGTTTGCTTACTTAATTACTCGTGAGGTCTGTCAGAATAGTTTTTCAATGCGTTGCGTGTATTAATTAAGCACTGTTAATAAATAATTTCCATGCCTGGGTAAAGTGTGGTCCACATGTTCAGAACATTCACTGGGATTCAATCAATCCAGTGTGGCTTTGTGCCTTTCGTCTTTTCTTTTCTTTCTCCTTCATCCTACCTTTTCTCCTCTCCTGTTTTCCACTTTCTCAATGTTCTGCTTCCCTTCCATTCCTCCTCCATTTTTCCCATCACTGCGAAGATTCATGGAAATTTCTCGGCAGGAGGATGAAGATTTCATTTATTTGTTGCTGTGTGTGGGTGTATTTGCGCACGTGCATCTATGTGTGTGCGTGTGTGTGCTTGTGTGTGTTTGTACGTGTGTTTGTGTGCGTGCATGTGTGTTTGTGTGCTTGCATGTGTGTTTGTTTGTCTGCGTGTCACTGAGTGCGTGCATGTGTGTTTGTGTGTGTGTGTGCGTGCGTGTGTGTGCGTGTGTGCTTGTGTGTGTGTCAGACGGAGAAGGAATCCCTTTGACAGGGCCTGGGGGGGGGGTTGCTGAAGGTTAGCGGCAGACACGTCTCAAGAGAAACCGGGGGCACATTCGCAATCACCCCGAGTTCAAAAGGCTAATTTATTCACCGTCTTGCGCTAAAGTACGTTTGCTGAGAATGCCGGTGGGATCGCGGGCAGAGTGGAACGGTGCGGTGGAAGCCCGATTATTCCCCTTTATTTATTTATCTATTGCTTTTTATTTCTTCTCCTTTTTTCCTTTCCCCCTCTCCTTCTTTTTTTCTTCTTTCTCTTTTGTTGTGGTTTCGAACAGCGGCGCAAACCTGGGGGGAGCAAAGGGGGGGGGGGGGGGACGGCGCAACAAAAGAGAAAGAAAAAAAAAAAAACTGGAGAGGGAACGTCCTTTCACAGACACGCCGTCGTCACTGGCGACGGCGCCGTCCGCCGTCGAGCATATTTCACTTTTACGCTCATCCAGCCTGACGTCGCGCCGCTGATTGAATTTGGAGGCGCTGCTGTGTCTCCCATTATCGCCCTCATCGCCCTGAGTGGTTTATCTCTGGGCCCGGCCTGCTGTGGCACCCCCGGGCGGGGGGGCTTCACAGGGGCAGGCAGCAGCGGTGCTGGGTCTGTGGTTCAGATGTGGGACGTGCGACGTGTGTGTGTGCGTCTGCATGATTACCATGTGAATGATTAATTGAAGGTGGATGCTTGTGTGTGTGTGTGTGTGTGTGTGTGTGTGTGTGTGTGTGTGTGTGTGTGTGTGTGTGTGTGTCTGTGTGTGTGTGTGTGTGTGTTTATCATAGCTTATGCACCTTATGCGGTTGCAATTCTCCCCCGGGAGGTGCGGTGGAAGGGTCATT